>NC_089873.1:154596666-154918333 GCF_040182565.1 Anser cygnoides | reverse complement strand
TCTGCCACTAACTCACAGCAGAAGGAGAGGCCCTTCTTGACGTTTGGAGGACCGCAGATGAGGTTACTAAGCACGAACAAATGGAAAGCTGGAGTATTCAGATATTAATAAAGTGGAATTGTAAAATTACTGGCTTGCTAATATAGCTCTGAAGCAAGTCAGCCCAGTGATCTGGAGAGAGTCACTGTACAGACATTGGAAAATGAGGAAAAAAACAAAAATATTCAACAGATCCTCCTTCTGTGATATACAGAAATATTTTCCCTTCACTTTATTTAATTTATTCAGGTCAAGCTTTTTAAGGCTAAGAAATAGGTTATGAATGTTGTTTTGTTTTTTAAGAGAGAAGGGAGGCTTCATTCCTTTCAGTCTATGAATCAAATTTGTGGAAAAGCATAATATTTAGCACATGAGATACTGGAAAGGAAACAAATCAGATTAATTCACTAACTGCTATTATTTTACTTGCCTAATTAATTAAGTATGCAAGCCTTTCTTTGATAAGGTATGCATATCAGGTATTTTTTATTTAATAAAAAGATCTTCTACAAGTCAAAAATAAAAAGCTAATCCATATCTTAGTAATAAATCTTTTCCACCATTTTCTAGTATACTGAAAGGCAAAACAAAACAAAACAGATCCCCATATGGAAACTACAGAGAACCATGTGCAGATGTATGTAATTACTTCAGTCCCACTGAGGTATATCACTTCTGTTTAGAAACTAGTACCAAGTTTACAATAAAAAAAAAAAAGATAAAAAGTTACAGATCATCATGAAAAGAAAACCAGTGAGTTATTTCAACTTTCCTGATCTTGATTTTTGTTCTCAAAGAAGGACTTGCAAAATCTTGCAGTGAAATCTGAAACATACCTTGTCTCTTTCCTCATCAACTGGGAAAGCATCCTTATCTAAAAGTAAATACATTTATTGGTCTGCTATCTTCTACATGGAAGAAACAAATACATATTCTGGGGGCATCCAAAAAGCCTGAAATGGCTCGTAGCAAGGCACTGGAGAAACTGCTTTCAGCTCCAGAAGATGTAGTGACCAGAACTTCAATCATCCTCCTGCCTGGCAGAATCAAAGACGAGTAAGAAGACAAGAAATTACCAATTTGTTTGTGTCCTGTAAGGATGTGTTGAATGAAACCTTGACTTTCAGGTAAGGACTGATGTGGTCTCTTGATGCAAAAATATGTTCTGTAGTCAGATGCAAAATTTAACACAGATCTGTATTTACTGGAGAATCAGCAAAACCAGTTATTGAAGTTCTTAAATCTTCTCCTGGAACCACAAGAGGCTCACAAGAAATACTGATGGAAATAATTACCTGATATGGTGTTCCTACAGAGATATATCTTTGCAATTGCAAAAAGAAAAAAATGCTATTTTAGAATAAATTCTACACGCCATAGTAAAACTAACTGTAGGTCTTCTTGGCAACGTCCAGGATCCCTGGAAGGAAGCCTTAATCAAAGGCATCTTAAACCAGAGTTCTGGCTATAATAGAAGACAATATATAATATTCATCTGAATTACATAGACATGTATATGAGACAGAATTATTTACAAATAAAATATTTATATAGATGAAAGCAGTTTTATACATGCTGTGCGGCCTCTTTTCAGTGACCTTTGAGAAGGAATTTCAGTTACTAACTTGATGAAGTAAGGAGGACAGAATCAAGTACTGGAAGTAAATGAGAAGGAGAATAATATTCAATGTGGTTTTGAAAGTAAAAAAAGCCAGACTAATGTCATTAAAACAACCTGCTTCCTCCTTAGACAAGGCTAACACAATGGGCCTGGAGTACAACAAAATATTTAATTTAATATGCAATGAAAATAGCTCCAGAGCAAGACATAGGGAAGAGCCATATATGAATAAGGAGTTACTTAAGGGAAGATTACAGCAGCCTACATTAAAATAGAAGTAACCAGCACAGACAAACTACGGGTCATATTCCTTGGGAATCAATGCTATTTTATTTGTTAGTGGCCCTGCCACAGCAAGCAGTTGTATGCCTATCAGATCCGTCCATGCTGCATCATGAGGAGGAGTAGTTCATGCTATGGACATATTAGATGTCCTATGAAGTGCATAATTGAAGTAAGATGGCTTTTGATGATACAAAGTGCAGAAACACAAGCTTAAGAACCACCAACAAGAACTTCTGATATAAAGCAGGAACTCAGCAGTTGAAAGCAACAAAGCAAGACACCGTGTACTTTGGTCAGTCGCACAATGACTAGAGAACAAAGCCAAGCTGTAGACTGGGAGAAAATACTCGAGAAAAATCATGTATGTTTTGCAGTCCTCGGAAATTCACACGGCCATTTTCCAGCCATTCCCCTTCGTCGAAGATTTCCCTGTTCTCACATGAATAAACACACCGATGTTGGACATAAACAGCTGCACCAGCTCAGGCTATCATCCCCACCAGCTACAACAGACACCTGTGCAAGCCACCAACATGACACTGTTGTAAAGAGGGCAGGACAACCAGAAGAAGTATTTCAAGGAAACACAGGAGGCACCACAAAGGTATTCACCACAAAGGTATTGGTAAAATCTCATTTAGAAAACTGCATGCAAGAGACCTCATCCACACTCAGAAACATCAGGGAAAGGCACAAATGCAAAGACTGGAAAGTTATTTGTTTCCTCAATCATTCTATTTTATTGTTTTGTTATCAGGGTTAAAAATAAAAAGAGCTGAAATAGCTTTGGCTTGCAAATGCAGGCTGTTATTCTTCATACATACATTCTTTGTACAGTTGTGCGAGTTATCTTATAGCAAGCATTTATTACTTCTTTTTCTGCAGTTGCAGATGTCTGCATTTAATGACTATTAGGTCCCACGCACCGAAAGTGTGTTTCATATTTTCCAGCACCAAGTAATTTTGAGAAGGATCATACTTGTACAAACCACATGTTTTTCATCTGCAGTGACAGCACAAAGTAGCTGAAAAAGCTTTTTTTTGGGGGGGTTGGGAAAGGGATGTTTTTTAAAAAAAGAGCATTCTAGGGACATAAGTCTTCAAAGTTACTTTAGGTATGTATCAGAAAAAAACCTCATACCTTAATGCATTCAAATATCTAAGAGTGTCTGACTACATCTCTCCATCAGACCTAGATTTTGTGTTGGGGAAAGAGGCATGGAGGGCAGACACGGAAATATTATGGTATAAAAGGCTGGAGCAAGCGCTGAATGCCTTAGGCAAGGTCTTATGATGTAGCCAGTTCTGGACTGGAGCAGATCCCAAGCAAAGGTGTTTTAAGCCTCAAGTATAAAGTAGCATATCCTCAGACTAGCTTTAATTTCTCAAAACAGCCTCCTTGCATGCCTCAAGTATGGGACAAAATAATCATTAATGAGCACAGCAAAACTGGCTACATTAGTAGTCAGAGCAGACCAAAGGGAATTGCATAGATTTCAGCCTGAAAAGGGTACCTGCCAAATTAGTACCCACTGCCTGTGCAGCAGAACGTGAGACAGAAGTGATAATGGAAACCCCGTTTTGTCCTTTTCCATGGTTTGCTCTGGAAATGAGACAATACTTGATAACTACTGCTTTATTCTCTGCTGTATTGGGATCTCACCTTTCCAAATAGGTCCCAGTAGTAGAGTACCCACCAATTCACTTCCTCGTACTTTACTTTTTCCAATTTCAGTGTCAGTGAACAGGGTGAGCAGGATAGGAAAGGCAAGTCCTACGACTTTATGCTTCTGAGTGAAGAGTTCATGTATGCTGTGGGATCAGACACTTTCCAGATTTGCTTCTGATGATGCCTTCACTGGTCTTGTGAGGCAACCCATCTGACTAAGGCCCCTGGTTTCTGATCATCTCTCAGATTACAAGAGCCAACTTCAACTCAAGTGGTAGCAATAACGTGACAACGTCTCACCTGAGACACAACGATGCCAGGCTGTTCTCAGGTTAGCTCGCATCAGAACAAAAGTCACTCAGCTGAACGCCACGTACAAGTCATGCTGTGGACAGCATGTAAGGAAGGAACTTCTAGGAAATGCCAATCCTGCAGAATGGAGCATAGCCATGTGGTCACAAAGGTGACAGCAATGATGATCCATAGAGTATGGATCATTATAGACAGAGGTTTGTTTGGCTGAATTTATTCATGCTGTAGTCTGTGTTATGCAAGGCCCTTATCCAGATATAATCTGCACATACATAAGACAATTTATGCACGTATGTAAGGAAGAGAACACCAACTTTTTTTTTTTAATAAAGGAAAGTCATCTGTTGATTATCCCCATCATTGCCACCTTCATTAGGGTTTTGCCACAGTGATTGTTAGGCAAAATAGACATTCACTGTAAGAGATTTTTTTTACGAGCTTAATACAAAAACTAACCTTTTCTAAAGTTTTGAATGAAACTCAATCTGTAAGAGAGTTTCAGCTGATTCACTGAATCTGGCAGCTGATTCACAGAAAACAGGCAATTGCTTCTGTGATACTGTGAAGGTACCTTGCACTACATTACACAGGAAAAAGTCTATCATAAACATTAAATTTATAAACAGACAAGATACTTGCACCATGTAAAATCAGACAGAAAAATGTGTCTCTACACATGCATTTCATCTGAAGCCAAGAGGGGCAGCTTTGCATTTTCTGCCCCACTTTACAGGTAGATGGCTTGGTGCTCCCAAAAGCCATTCCAGCTCCTTCACGCACTTTCATGGAAAGCCATTCTTTCCCCCAACTACGAATACACCAACACCATCGTTCCTGTATGCCTTCAACCCACTTCATAAACTTGAGCTTTGATCATTTTCTTCACTCATAAAAAGAAAACAGAGCTGAACACATTTCTTAAAAGCTTCTCCCACAATCTTAAAATTTGCCATTTACCCACCCCTCTCCATCAGAAGCTCATCTCCAGCAAAGCTATGTTCCTAACAACTTTTCTTAGAAAAGCTGAGCTGTGAAGGCTATCGATGCTTGATCCATTAACAGGCTTGATCCGAGGAACAGGTTTTTATTTTTATTTTATGACTAAACAAATGAACCTCCACTAAATACCATGAAGAAGTCAGCGCCACACTTTTAAAAATGGATGGCTTCCCCTGAAATGTCTTGGCCCAGGAGGTCTAAGTAGCAGCCTACGGTCTGGGAACTTCAAGAAATAATTCTGGGTGAACACTCATTCACTTCCATATCTAATACATTTCACAATGAAACGCTGATTTTACAGATTAACCAACTATCATATATTTTGACTTAAGATACAGTTAGTTGAAAATTTTAAAGATACGCATTATCCCTACAATGTTGAAAATATACCCATTATTCTTAAGCAACTGCTTAGTCCAGCTTGACTGCAAGGAATTATATTTCTGTTCTTGAACAAGTCAGTTCCTGTCTTCCCATTGCCATTGCCCTGCTGAATATCACATAGTGCAGCAATCTATGGCAGCTTAAAATCCTCAAACATAGCAACATGTTATTATTCTGAGCAAATCTATCCCAGATTTGACAGCAGGTATCTAGGGACCTTTGGAAATCTCAATTAATTTTACCTCTGTGTTAAGCAAATAATCACTTAGTGATGCTAATTATGAAAAATAAATAATCTAATTAACTAGAGTTATACCAGATCTAACTGCAGATCAAGAAACAGCGCATTACCTAAGACACAGGAAGAGAAATCATACAAGAATTTCATGTTGTCTTTTTGATATGGCTTAAAAAGATGGGTAATGAACAAATTGCTTCTGATTTTCAACACGTGAATGTTTCTTTTAAAACAGATCACTTGAAGCACTGCGGAATGACAAACCTTCCCTGCCTCGCTGTTTACTTCCAGATAACCATCAATTAACACAGGCATGCTTCTGAATACATAATGCATTACATTTTTTACTTTCAACACCTGGTGTCACCAGAATAACGCCGTATATTTCTAAAACGCTCTGCAGTTGTGTGTGCTTTGATTTTAGGGCAGAAATACTTCAAATGAAAGTGGAACCGTACAAATTAAGGGAAATGATGCACGTAGATGGTTTTAGTGGCTAGATGACACATTATCAGTTAACTGACCAAAATAGGTCATTTAAAAAATGAACTCAGGGTCTCTAAAAGCCTTTGTCCCTTAGTCAAGGTGAAGAAAGACCTGAAGCAAAGCAAAAATTCTTCTGTATTCCCATATTCTGAGCAAGCCAAATTCCACACCTATTTTACAAAAAGGCTTTAAGCGGTCATTTCTTCTAAATCAGAAGTTAGTTAATTGCAAGCAATTTTTGTACAGGCTAATCGCTACTTTTCTATCCAGTCTAGGACAGCTGTATTGATCAGTTATCATGATGGTTTCACTAAGAATAGACAGAGATGGGAGTGTTATTGTTTGGAGCTCCCTGGTTCTCCAAGATACTAAATAAAAAAATTAAATCTCAGAGAGAAGATGTAATTAATCTTAGTCCCTCCTCCTTTCCACTTTATCAGCAAGACAGAGCCAATAAAAAACACGACAAATTCATGGAAAATGCCTAGACAGTCACAATTAGTAACCCCATACTTCATTATTTTAATGTGAAAGTAGATGCATTTATTCGCTCTAAACGTCAGATAATGGGCATAGAAAATGAAAGCTTTTTCAGCTTTTGATGTTTATTTCAAAACCCAAGCTGAATTACGGCAGGCATTTTGATCAGCTGATATACGATTAAAGTTGTGCTACATTTTTTTTTTTAAATACAGCTTTTCCAATAAATTACTGAAGGAATCCTGAACTTTCAGAAGAGTCATAAGCTTGTTATACAAAGATCGAAATTACTGTATTACAACAAACGAATGGAATACTTCAGAGCCTTCAGAACATTTTGATTCTATTTCAGAAGAAAATTATCAGAAAATTGAAATACTGCACAAGATGTGGTCAAGATATTTTAAATTCACTTTGAAAAACATACTAAAACTGGCACTTTCCTTCTACTAATTATGAGTTTTCTACAACAAACTTTCCAGAACTTGCATTGTCTTTCCATATTTTTTCTCACTGAGTTCACAGAAACTTCTATGGGTGCAGGTATTTGGGTGTTAGTCCTGCCACTGTGGATTTTAAAGCTGGAACAGAAAGGTTAACACTGACAGAGGAATAATTTTCAGGTGAACACATATCTAGGATCTGCAGACAACGTTTGGAGGAGATCCTTATGCTCCAGTGAGGCATTTGCTACCTTTCAACTGATACGTCCTTGACAACTGAGTCATCTAAGAAGAAAAGAAAGCAACACAACCTTGAATACTGCAGTCAAGCAATATAAGACTAAGTAAACCAGGATCAAAAGAGAACAACAGCAGTATCTCCAAATCAAAATGCTGAAGGAAAAAAAGTCATGGAAAGCAGAAAAAAAGCTGAACCCTGAGAAAAGGAATGCTGAATCATTAATAAAAAAGAGTTTTTCTCCCAATTAACAGATGCTAACATAAACAAATAATTTTTAAAAGAGACTACCTAGGTCTGGTGGACTAATGGAGTTAGACAAGTTTTACATGCATGACTTATTTAATATAACAACTCTGCTTGTTCTCCAGCTTCTTCAGCATTTCAGAAAGGGAAAAAAAAAGAGAGATAAAGCTTTCTGTAAAATAAACCAGTATCAATTATTTTACAACTCCCTGGCCCCTTACCCCTTTTGAAAAGGGCAAAATAATTAAACAAACAGGTCTTATGGAACTCTTTTATTCCAAACATACAAGCATTTGGTGACCATACAAGCTGATAGGAAAAAGGCTGCCAAGACAGACCTAGGAGACAGCACTTGGATGGAGCCACCCACTATTTCCAACATTAATTCCTAGGGAAGAAAGTAGGGATGTAGACCTTCCAGTAATAAAAATGAATATTCAGAATGTACACAGAGTTAGTTTCCTTCCTCCACAGGTGGTAAGATGCATGGACGCTGAAAACCAATCTGTCTTCTTCTATGGTAGTTTTTTATCTTGACCTTTGTAGAACTTTTGACGCTGTTACTCACGATATTCTGATAAGCAAGCCAGAAAAAAAAAAAATCATTTAACAAGAACTGTTGGCACGTAGGTTAGAAATATGCACAAAATTTGTTATACTCATTCAAGTAGCAGGGAAATCCTAGTAATGAAAATATTGACAGATGTGAAAGATGTAGGCAATGCCACAATGCACAAAGCTAATCTTGTGCTTTGCAAGCCTCTGCAGCAGCAATTCAAGTAAGGTCAGTGCAGAGTTCTAAGATTAGCCAGGAATACTCAACTGCGTAAACAAAATCTGGGGAAATATTAGCTTAACAGCAGCTCTGTATTAAGAGATTTGGCAGTTATAATGATCATGAACTCAGCATGAGTCAACAATGTGGCACTCTTGGAAAAAAATACCCTAATGTTTATATACAGACAAGTGTATCATTAGTAAGACACGTGAACAGAAACTCCAACTCTGACCTGGTCACAAATAGAGTAGTACGTGCAGCTTTGGGTACCATACTTTCTAAGAAATGGGATCAGGTGGACAGAAAGAAGAGAGAGGACAATCATAGGCCAAGAAATCATGGGGGGGGGGCAGCAAGGAACACTGTACTGTGATCATTTATTTTAGAGCAAATAGGGTCATGCCTTTAATCGTATCAAAGCATGCCGTAAGAGAAGAGGCAGAAAGCTTTGTTCCACATCCGCTTTTACAGAAGACTCGGTGAGCTTAAATTCCGAATACAGACACTAGAAAAGACTAACCTACCTACTGGTAAGCACAGTGCCTAGGAAGAGCCTAGACCATCTAGGAGGGCTACCAACTGTCCAGCAGGTTAGTCAAATCTCTATCAGAAACAACAGTATAACTGCTGAACGTGCCTTTCGCCAAGGAAGTGGATTAGACAATCTCTTAGCTCTCCTTTACAAAAGCAAAGACAAACAGCCCGTTAATTCATATGCTATGCATGGAAAGGAACGCTAGGTTTATGGAGACCACGGAAGAACAGAAAGAGACTAATTCTGTGGTCCAGTCATTAGATCCCTTCTACTGCCACCTCAAGAAGAGATTTCTACATCCTGCTCTTGACCTGTTTAGAGACAGTACGCTATGCAAATACTTGGAGTTTATTTTCCAAATAGCAATAACCTTGAAAAGAGAGAACAAAACGTTGGCTTCCCACCTGTTCCACATATCTCCTACCAAATATACTTATAGATATAATCCTGAAGTTCTACACTGAATGCTTTTTGACCCCACGGATCCTGCCTTCTGCGCTTCGATGCAGCTTCAAAAGGCCAAGTTACAGCAAGATCAAATGTTCCAAGGAGACATGGGTTAGAGCTCTCCAAGTAGAGGGCATAAATCTAATTTTTCTGCTTTCTAGGAGATGGTGCACTAAAAGACTGTTCTTAGTCCTGAAGCTGCTCTCGGTTGGATCACGTGTACCTCTGGCACAGTTACACATCTCTGGCCTGATAAAAGCACTAACAGAAGGCAAAGTAAGGGACCCAGGACTCCACCACCACAGCCTCAACAACAGCTGGAAAGTTCACTACTGCCATTCCCTGTTGGAAGATTCTGCTCCTCTAGTAAAAAGCAACACAGACGTTTACCCTTCAGAGTCTGCATGACAGCCATCCCATTTTGCATACTGAACATAAAAGCAGTTATAAATTTGCATCTAAAACCTAACCTCTTAATTTTATCTAATTTTCTTCTCAAACACTGTTGTTCTCAGATTACAGATAGATTTTAATCGCAAGAAGTTCTGAAATAATTGCTATTAGAGATTTAAAAAATATAAACAATATTTGGCTTATAGACAAAATGTTTTATTTGCTCTATTGTTAGCAAGTAAATGGTGAGGTAAATCACTGATACTGATTATCTGGAGAAATTAACTGAAAATCTATACCCTCATGCAGGTTTCCTCCAAGCTGTCAATGGGCCAACTGCTGACAAGATACACCATTAGTCTTCTAGACACACAAAAAAATTTTGCACATACATTTTTTTCCATGGACTGTTTTCTGCACACATGATCTTCCTGAAATTACTGGAGATTTACAGGTAAATTGTTACACATGCATAAGGGTGTAATCCAGGCCCATGCCACAGGTCTTCAACAACAACAACAAAAAAACTAACACATTTCTTAGAAAGAAAATTAAGTAAGCGATTATATTGTGCTACACAAATTACATCAGCAGCAGCTCTGCCCACAACACAGAAATAATCAGAAGCTGGGATCCAAGAAGAGATACTGAAGCAAATAGTAATTGTGCATGCTGTTATTAACACACTGCTGAGTTTTTACAGATCACAAAACTACAAGATTACTGAGAAGTTTAATGATTCTGTCTCTTATCAGAAATAATCTTAAGACTGTCTGCTCCACTGTCACTGAAAGTATTTCCCACCACTTTTTCCTAAACACTCTCCTAAAGCATCACTACTACCCAGAGTAAAAACCCAGGTGATAAAATGTGGTTGGGCTGGTGTTCTCAGTGGGATAGTGGAGAGATCTAGAGCAGGGTGGAAGGAATGTCAAAGAAACAATCCTCCCCGTATACAGCCTTGAAGATTAGCCCAAGAGATTATTTTTTGTTTGACCTGTTCGATGCGAGACCAAACCACCTGATCTGGCAGAGTCATGAAAGGCAAATTATCCTGAAGGGAATATCATCTGCTCCTCTCTTCCGACATCGTATCTACCAGGTCATGTGTCTGCTGCACCACTCTGAAGAGCCCTGTTTACAACTAGGTTGCATCAACATTGAACGTCAGCCACAAAAATACAAATTAAAAATTAAAACATAACTGATGAACACAGAATTGAAAGGCCAGTCACAAACTTTATGTTCTAAACCATATGACAGACTTAAAAAAAATTGTGAATTTAAAGTTCTTACGTCAAAAATATAATACCTTTTGTTATTCTGTAATAGCTAGCAAGATTCAAAACTGAAATGGACCACTGTTGATGAATAAATATTTCTTATATTCATAATATGACTGTGATGATAATATGGCTTTTTATAAAGCCAGCTAAATTATAGATCCTAATTGGGTTTTCACATACAAAAATGATGAAACCGAAGTTACATGTAAGACAATATAGACTACAGTTGGACAAATGAAAGATTAAATCATTGTTTTGATATAGAGAAATTGGAAAAAGAACTTCTGTGCAGAAGTTAATCAAGTACAAAGTTAAAGATACTTGGTGCCACCCGTTACTGTAGTAAATTGTCATTAAGCATACTTAATTAAAAGGTCTAGCATCTTCTAGCAGTAAAATAACAGACTAGATGAGCAGATGGATTCAGATATATTTTGACCTAAATTTCTTGATATTTCAACAAGTAAAGGTATACGCAAACAAGAATAAAAAGGGAGAGGAAAAAACAGCCAGCAAGTGTATCTCATGATGAAGCCCCGTACTAGAAAGATGGGAAAACACCGAAAACCTCTTCTGTCTTTTTACCGCACCTGTTTTTCTTCTCCAAGATGCTTTGTTTCTGTTAAGCAGGTTTTCTGAAGCTTCACCTAACTTTAAATAATCACATTACTAAGAACTTTATTATGTCTGGAACTACAAACACGAAATACAGTCCAGTGCCCTAGGAGAGTTTAATCAAAAGAAATAAATCATTAACTTGAAGTATATTTTAATCTCTTAACTGTTGCCCTTTTTTTTATGCTCAGTCTCTCTTGAATTGCACTCCTGTTAAAGACAATGATTAAGAGAACAAGTCTCATTACTTACAGAGTCCACAGAAGTCAAAAGATTCCTTTCTTTTCGAGCCCTTCATATCACCTTTCCCAAAGACACTCTTCTCAACTGGCTGAAGTTCATAAGCATATAACTTTGTGTTATTTTTCATGTCTGAAATGAGCTTCAGAAAGATTTGGCCAGTGCCTGGATTCATATTCTGAAAGTTTTCATAGCTGGTGTATTTGAACTACATCACAGCAAGCACTGCAGCCTTGGAGCAGGTTAGTGGTTTGATGTGTGAAACGTGTATGTGTATGATAAATGTCCTGCTGGGATTTATTCCCTACGTAATTTTCAGCTAAGGCAAAATTAAGCCTGGGGCTCCACTCCATAAATTGTGTCAAAACATTTCTTTCATTCGTATAGTTTCTCAGGTATTTATACATTTTCCTAATATAGCGCAGACTTAGCTCTGTGCAATGCCATCTAAACTTAATTTACTTATTCTCCTATTCCCACATCCAAACATAATATTTACCAAACAGTATCTCCACACCTCACGTGCAACACAACACAGAGCAGTACTGTAGACAACAGCACAGTGCAAGGTGATGTATTTTTAAAGCTCGGCTTCAAAGTACATGTTGCCACATTCCATCCCCTTTCGGCAGAAATATTATGCAACACTGAGCTCGGATCCTTACTTACTCATTCTACAGAAAATCTAAATTTTGTTGGCTCCGGTAAATACTGCCTCAGAGAAAATCAATAGAAACTGATATACACTCTTGAACATATATAAACACAGACATTAACTGCGAGATTCTATTTTCCATCTAGTAATCTCTAGGTGGAAATCTCTTTTCACTTCACTTTCCTAACTCTCCGTAGGGTTGTCGCATCCTCTTTAGAGTTTTTCCTTTGTCCCAAATAAGTTTGTTGTTTGAAGAACATCTCAAGGCCAAGATTGTGCTGACACTAAAAAAAGGGGACTCATATCCGCGTTCTCCCCCTTGTGCTGGCACTATCACCTGCTCAGGCATGCAGTCAGGGGAATAAAGAAACCTTATACCTATAACCTTCTCCTGCTGCTATCTAGGAGTCCAAGACCATCACATCTCAGCTGACAACCATGGCAAGTCATTTCTTTTGTTTCTTCTGACAATCATCTCATCCGATGACCTGCCCTGCCCAACTGCTATTGCTTAAATCTGTCAGTCGCCTTCAGTTTTCCCACCCACATATTCCAGTAACGATTCCACTCTGAACTCAAATCCTATCACCAACATAAATCCAATCTCTGTGACAAAAAACCAACACCACAGTAATTTCATCTTCAAGTTATTACTATGGATGCTTATGCTATTTAGGCCTTTCTCAAGCCTTCTTACATCGCTCTTCCTTTTCCATGAGCTTTTCATGACCACCATGAGATTCCCATTTCTTCCAGACTGTAACACTGACAAGAACCTGCTGCCTCACTACGCAACAACTTTTTCTTGTTCCAGGTGAGCTGGGTTGGATAAATCTAAAGAAGAGAGCATATTCTGGCACTCATTCAACATATTATTGCCACTGTATAGCTCCATAACCCATTTAGCACAGAGAAAGTAAAAGCTGGAGGCCAGAAGAATGTCATCACACACAAAAAAAAAAAAAGGAGGCAGGAGTTATACAAAAGGTAAATCAGAAGGCCAGTGCTTAGCAGCATGGAGATGGACAGCATAGGGAAGGGCAATTACATCGTGTCTTAAAAGCTAAAATTACAGAGGTCCTAACGAAGTAGCCAATATCCCATAAAATAAATATCCTTTCACTGGAAACCTGTAAAGATGTTGACAGAATCAGGTTCTTTACTGGTCAACGTCATCCAGTCACACTTCTGGACTTGCAAACCACTTGAATTTGCAAACTTGTTTTCTTGCGATACCAATTGACTTTGTAAATTCTGGTTTAGGAATCACAACAAAGCTGCTAGACCAACCATTAACAGCCTTAAACACTTGCCATCAAGCTCAAAGCACACTATGTGCTACCAGAATCTGAAATGTTACATTACAGCACCCGCAGTGAATTGCAGGCCATGCAGTTAGTTAAATTAGTTTTAAAAAGAGAAAAATAGTTAAAGAATTAAAAAGGAATTAAAGACAAGAGAATTACAACTTGAACCAGGGACTTTTATGTACTTTGGCCTATCTATCTGCCATTTCTTTATAAATTAAAGCAACCCATAATTTCTTCTAATGAAGCTATTAGCTAATGAAATTCTGGCATGGCCTTACTCTTATATCACAACTAACACGACACACTTGTCAGCACATCTAAATGTCATTCAAAGCCACTACAGTCACCATTCTTCCAACACAAAAACAAAACGAGACCCTTATTTCTCACTTACTACTTACAATCTCACTTCCAGTATTATTTTTCTCAGCAATGTTTTGAGCAAAATTGGTTTATTTCTACTTTCATGCCAGCTTTCAGCCCAATTACTAGATATGTGGGCTGTACTTCTCCTGATGGGAAATAATATAACCTGTTATCTTTGATTTCTAGAGAAATTCACACAATTCTGAGATCCAAGCAACAACAAAACTCCTACTACAGAAGTCAGAGTGGATAGAATCCATTTTTTTTGGGCTGTATCTTGAAATCTAAGAGTGAAAGAAATTAATATCTCACTGTGGACAAGACGTGACCATAATCACACCCTGATTTTAACACTAAATTTCAGTATCCACATATGCAATTAAACAACAAAACCTTGGGTTCAGTTTAAAAGAACTCAGAAAGAATGGTATTAAAAAGTTCTTATGAACCAGAGAGCAGTATTCATGGCATTTAACTTTAATATTCTGAAGTTAGGAATCTAGGCTGGACACTTAGTCTTTACCAGTTGATGTAAAGAGACGTGAGCTGAATCCCTCACCGTCTGCTACAAATGAAACTCACATTTCAAATGCAAGTCTTGCACCTGAAGTAGTAGGTAATTAAGGCTGGGTAAATAAATCTCACTTTATAGTGCCTGTAGGAATGGTTTGATGCTGAAGCTCTCCTGAATAATTTGCTTCTATACTGCATTGTCAAGTTTTGGAGTTTCTGGTACACTGAAATCCCAAGTTCAATTAAAACCAGTTTTTGCTTCATTCTTCTACATATTCTACATGTTAACATCCAGAAATATACATGAGGAAAAAATTAACTAAAAACAAGTTCCATCCTTTAAAACAGTTTAAAATAAACCTAAACCATTGTCACCAGCAGACATCATGAAGGACACAATCACAAAGTGAGGGCTCTTCAAAAACTGAACAGCCGAGCTATTCAACCTACATGCTTGAAAATACCAGCTTTCTAGAAGCACTGTGTAATACAAGGACCATGGGCTGCAGAACCTAAGAAAGGCACTGTTTGAATCTCATAGGACCCAGCAAACCAAATGATGTTATTTATAGGCAAAAAAAAATAAAAGAACACAGACAGTATCCATATATGGATGAATACTAATGTTGGTAATCTCAATATAGTTTTATTATGGATTTGGATTCATATTCCAATTCTGCAGAGACCTATATATATGCTTGACTTTTATTTTTTTAAAAAACACTAGTAGGAAAGCTGCAGATTCAGCAGGAGTGGTCTCAGCACATCAAATTAAGCCTGCACCAAAAATATTTCAGCTCCTGAAACGGGGGAGGCAAAACCTGATCAGATTGAAACCACCTTGCAAATCAGAAGTAGTGACATATTCTCTACACACCACCACGATCCATTTTGAAGGAGGAGGTGCTGGCGAGATACAAGCACATAGTGCTTACCTGTACTGCGTGTCAGTGGAAACAATGAACCCTGGATATATAATTCAAGTGCTGTACAAACGGGTCTGCCTACCAGAAGGCAAAATGTAACAAGTGCCGTACTACACTAGATATGAAAGAGAAGCAGTCCCCGTGATGCAGACCGCCACAGTGGAGCTACAGGTGGATACCCACGGTATAGAGAGATCCAAGAGAAGAATCGTAGAAGACTGAGGCTAGATCAGAAACAAATGTTCAGTAGAAAAGAGACGGCTTTTATATCATGCCGAAACACTATTCGAACTGCCCTTGATAGTGTTACCAGAAAGTACCATAATGCCAACAGGCATTCTTGAGACTCATGGAAAACACAGGCAGTGAGAGTTTTAAAGTGGTGATGAGAAGTGAACGTTGATGTCTCCCTCCTTACTATCAGTAAATCCAAAACCCTGACTGTCGCTGGGGAGCCAGAACTTGGCTGGAAGTGCAGTGTGTCAGCCCGGGTGATGCTGGCTGGGATCCATGCTTCCTCTGGCATGCCAGTGATGGTACCTTATCTTCCCTGCCTTACGACTCATGAGTACACCTCACTGGACTATAGAAGCAAGAAAGGCAGCAAGCACAAGTGATTTTCTCCCTTTACTTGACACTCACTAGACCATGTCTGCAGTACCGCATCCACTTTTGTGCCCTCCAGCACAAGAGAGGTACCGATAAACTGCTGTGAGTTCAGGGGACAGCCACCAAGACAGGTGGGGCGTGAGCACTGCCTTGTAAAGAGATGCTCAGGGAACTGGGCGTGTTCATCTCTTGGAAAAGAGATGGCTCCAGGATGACCTAGCAGCAGCCTTCCCACACCTTTCAGGAGGTTACGGTGGGTTTGAAAAACAACAGGCACAGACTGGAACAAGACAGGCCCTGGCGTGATTCAAGGAAAAGGATTTCATGATGAAGTCAGACAAGCACTGCAGCAAGCTGCCCAGAGAGGCTGTGCAGTCTCCATCCCTGCAGGTTTTCAAGACACATCAGATGAAGCCCTGAACAGCCTGGCACACCCACACTGGGGACCCTGCTTTGAACAGGAGGTTGGACTAGAGATTCTTGAGGTCCCTTTCAGCCTTATTTATACTATGACAAAAAGTCGTGGGGCTCTTATCAGGCCAAACAAGACGAGTGGAGGGAAAGATGAGAGACTTGCAATTACTCAGGTATTAATTGATGACACATACATTTAGAATTGCAACACTGTGCTAATGCAGAAAGCCTCCCACAGCTGAAGGGTGGTGCGTGTGGCACGATGTCCCTTCTAGTTACAGTGGAAGCACACAGGTAACGGCGGGAAAGGCAATGCTTTAGGGAAGGGATGAGAAAATACGATTCCACGTGGCCAAGAACTGCTGTCAGAAAGGCAGTAATACAAGGGTAACTTCAGCTGTTAGTAAAGGTCACCAGCAATTACAGTCGAACCGCTGCAGGAAAAAGCGGTTGTGCGGGTAATTCCAGAGAGAGTGAGACAGAGAAATCAGAAGTGACAATGATATTTGGCGTGCTTTTCTTGAGATGTTAAAAGCAAACAGCTGACAAACTCAGGGAAATGAAAACAGCCAAAATCTTAATGTAAAAGGCATTCTTGAAAAACACCGTAATGGTAAATCAATAGAACGTTATATTGCCTCGGTAAAATCTGTCCTTCTTTAGCATTACCTGGTGTTTGGAAGTGAGGAAGAGAGAGCCATTTTTGACATGGTCCATAAAACGTAATTAAACTTTTGGCGTGAAAAAGAACAGAATTCTAAATAGCTACAGACTTGATTTAAGGACAGTAATTTACTACTGCTTTAATCGTTCTGTTCCTGAAGGAAAAAAGCTATTAAGTGCACAAGAGACAGAGAATGAAGAAGGTATTACATCTGCAAACTCAATAACATTACATTCATACATTCATCCTGTCCCTTGTTTAATTATCTTTCTAATACTCATCCTCTTTGTCAGAATCACGAGAAAAATATACTTTACAAGATGCAAAAAAGATAGAATCTGTTCATATAAAAAATGCATCTTATCATGGCAAGCGTTCTCTGCTCAAGCAGTTCATGTCACTTAAAGTGTCAAGGAAGCTTCAGATTCAATTCTACCTACACCATGAGAGTTATGAAAGTATTTGACCAGATTTTAGCTCAAGGAACATATTCTGCTCGAGCACGAGAAACATATAACAGGACATGAGTTAGAAGGAAAAAAAAGTACACTGCTCCAAAAAAGGGATGACATCCAAACTACGGTGAAATGATATTTTTTGCTACAAACAATGCTGTTTATGGTTACACAGACAAATATTTTGGGTAATCCATCAGTGAGCAAAAGTGTACCAGAGCTAGTACCAGAAGGTGAATGCCACAATGTATTCTTAATATCATAAAATAAATTTATTATTCCCTTATTTCACTCCAGTACACCCTCCTGACTGCACCTTTGTACTTGTACCTACACTCACAAATTCAAGACAGAGATCAGGCAGTCATCTAATCTCCCACTTCCCTGCAGTTCCCTAAGAACAACAAACACAACCATACAAACAGCAGAAGAGGAAAAAAATATGGTTACATCAGCAGATGCAAGTCCCTTTGAGAAATAAAATCTTTTGAAATAGACAGTTAGGTTGCTAACTATCATGGGAGTCATGAAAACATATAGGCAGGATCAGAGGAACGTTGGTTGGAAGGAAGCTTTGAAGGTCACCAAGCCCAGCCTCCTGCTCAGAGCAGGACTAATGCCAACGCCAGACACCACTTTTCCAGCGAAGAGGCTGCGTTCAGCAAAACAGTGGGTGGGAGAGACAGCAGGATGTCTGGTGCGAAAACAGACCTGGTTTGTGCTCTGTACTCTCCGGAGGCACCTAGCCTTCCAAGTTGGAAATCAGCTAAGGAAACCATGAACTGACATGATGATCCTTTCTAAAGGATAAAAAGCAGATATTGCAGGAAATGAAGTACTCAAAGCAACATTTCTATCCTGAATCTGACCACACGTATAAAAAAAGTCACTGAATGAAAAATTGTAAGGATCAAACAATACGACAGATATTGACGTGACACATTCTCTTCTGCAACCGACCAAAGCTTTGTTTGATATCCCCATAGTCTTAAACTCTTGAAAAGAATCAAAGAAACTTGTTTGCAAAGATGACAGAGAACATCACAGAAACTTGGAAAGTGAGGAGCTAACAGGCAACAAGAATCGAAGTAAAATGAAGCTCCTGTATCACAGACATGAACTTCTTAATATTCATCAGCAATAGCGTGCAGATTCTCAGACATAAGCAATGTATTGGAAGTTAATTTCTTTAACACATAAGCACCCTTGACAATTCAGCTTTTGAGGCATTTGTTCTGCCTAACTTTTATTTATTGATGGCAACAGAATGCTGTAATACGCTTGGCTAACAAGACACATTTGTTTTCACATAACTTGGACCTCACATACAGGGAAAGAGGAGGAGATTAGTGCTGGCTGAGGATACATAGGGTTTAAAGACAGTCTAGGTTCTTAAGGCATTTCTTAAGGAGAGGAGAAAAGAAAGTTGGAAATAAGCCCATTCAGATACACTGAACTTGAAGCCTTTCTTAATGGCCTATGTCACGCTGTGAACAATTTTAATTGTCAGGAAATTGCTTCTGCAGGTTGACTGCGTGCTTGAACTCTAACCTAGAAAGCAAAAAATATGGGTCCACTCTTCACGTGCTCTGACATGAAACTGGGTTGTATAGATATTCCTAGTTGCGTCTCCACAAGTTAAGCTCTATACAAGTTGCTGCCTTCATATTCTCGAAGGCCAGCAAAAGTTACAGCACTAGAAAATTAGAAAGCCCCAAAGCCAAAAATGAGGAAGTTAATTGCCTGAAGTTAACACAGACACAGCTAAATAAACCTGAAGTTGGAAGCAGAAGGTTTACAACTCTCTAGAATGTAAAGGGATGCAGAAGAGCATAAGAAATTAAGTTCAGTGAAATGAAATACTCAGGAGGTTAGCCAAGATTAAAAAAAGTAAGATTATGCAGTCCACGCAATGCAGGCGAAGCCATTAACGCTCTGAAGCGTTAACTTGTAAGGAGATTTGGAAGCTTCTCTTCATCTTCTACACCTAAGCAGCTTTCTCTTTTTGTTCTCCCTCACATTCAGGCATCGTTTTGCGGCCAGTCCGCTCCCCTAGACCCCAGAAGGCACGGGCGGCTTACCAAACCCAGCGCCCGGCGCCCCGAAACGCCCCTCAGGGAGCCGAGCGCCCTGTCAGGCTACACTGAGCCCAGCGCCACAGCGTCCCTCAGCCCCCGCCCAACGGCCCAGCCGCCCTCCCCTCCCCGCCAGCTGATTGGCTGCTGCGGGCGCGGGGCAACGGCCGCTAACGGCCGCGTCACGCGCCCCCCCCCTCCCGCCCCGCCCCCCGGCACCCACCCGCCAGCGCTGCCCTCGCCTCACGGCGCCTCCGCTTCCGCCCGCGGCCGCGTCCCGTGTGGGCGGCCCGCGGCCGGTCCCGGGGGATAGGCGGCGGGGCGGGGCGGCCGCCGGGGCGGGGAAGGGAAGGGGGCGGCCCCCGGCCGTGCTCGGCAGGCCTGGGGGAAAATGAGGAAGTGAGAGTTTGTTCCTGGCCTGTGGCAGGACCCCGAATAAACACCCCCCCCCCCCCTCAGTTGAAACACAAGCATCGTTATCACAATTTAAATCAATTAAAAAGACAGTAAAATTTAGATTTATTACATGGCCCCGTTACAGATGTATTTGCTTCTTGTTCCACTGAAACGAAGTTGGAACAAACCATTGGCAACCCCACACCACATAACATTAAAAACTTGCCCTGAGTTGACCTGCTAACGATTTCAACATCTACAGGGACTTTTTTTTTTCCCTAACAGAAATACTTACAAAAAAAGACCATCACAGACTGAACACCCATGCCCCACACCATGGTGCAGCTCTCTAATACAAAGATAACCTCTCCTCCGATGCTCTACAGCCCACGCAGCCGGACACATCTGCTTCTTCACAGGGGGTAGACAGTCCTTTTTCCTCAAAGCAAAGGACCTAAATTGCTGTGTTTATCCATTACTGGTATATAAAAACACTTCACCTTATTGTGGAGCCCAGCACACGGTCTAAAGCAGCTATTACTGGCAGTACCTGCAGCTTATGGTGGCGGTACATGACAAAACCCGAAGTCTCACCACCTCTGCTTTTACATCAGAGGTTCAGTTGTGACCTCACTGTTGTTTCTAGCAAATTGCAGTCTGTTGGGTTCAGCACGCCTTCAAACACACAGTTGGTAGAGACTTACCACAAACTGTGAAAAGAAGCACTTCAATGAAAGGTCCAAGTCAAGATTCATGTAACTATCTACATGTAATGATAGGTATGTAAATGTACCTGTGCTCAATGAAATGAAGAATACATGGAGGAACCACCAAATAAAGATATTTAAAGTAAAACGAACAAAACCTTATCAGAACAGATATGGGCTACACCATCACATTTGACATTCTAATAGCTATAGCTTGAAATAGCAACTTCAATTTAAGACAAAAATCTCATCTTTGCAAAGTTGCAGTTGCTTTAGATTGCTTCTAAAACAATGAACCACAGCAAAAAAGTCAATTTAACAAGAAGTTCTTACCATTTATTGTAATTCCAGACAAGCTAATGATATGTAGAACTAGACCCAAATGTTAACAATGTCAAATCTCTGCCAATGAGATGCTTTATTTATCGGTCTCATAAATTTAACTGTCTGCAGAACCCAAACCCCTCCTCATTTGTCTTATCCCATTCCCTCATCTTACTACTATAGCTCTGACTCTCAAGGCAAGTACCTACCACTTTGCCTCAATGCCAGTCTATTAATATTCTTGGTGCGAAGGATGGCCTGTAGGAAAGGTATGGGGGCCCAGATCAATTCATCTGAAAGCAGCAGTGAGATTTTCTTCAGATATGTGAGCTGATCATCTTAGTTGCCCTTTGAAGTTAGTGAAGAGGAATGGCTGCTTCAAGCACGGGATGCCTCACATCTTTTTCTTTAGGAGATGAATCGTATTTCAGATTACCTGTTTTATTCCCATTGACAATACAGAAAACCTGGGATGAATAGCTCAGATGCAGATGTCTAAAATATGGAGGAATCTGTTTCCAATTAATAGGCCCAATATTTTTAACAAACAAAAGATTTTTATTTCTGAGTGCTCATACACACACAATCCACATCTCTAAGTCTTAAGTATGAAATTAAACAACAGGAAACTTCATGTACATGACATTGTTCTAAACATGAGAGAAACATACAGTAAGGGAACTCTCTTGGAAGTTTTTGGTGAAAAGAGGCTGTCATCTATAGCAATCAGTGTGAACATTTTTCTGACTCCATTATGCGAATTGAATCATTCTGTATTTCTCTCTTCGGAATTGTATTTGAACAAGCAAGCTTTGAGGAAAAAAAGTATCCATGTTTCTTGATTTTACCACAGAATCAGACACTTTTCTATATCTTTTTTTTTTTTATCCAGGGTGCCTGGTTTGCACTATTCCAGGAGTCAGTTATGAGGTATAAGAAAACAAGAAAAGGACGATAATATAAACATTTCAATAAAGCTCACTGTATTACTTGCACACTCAAAATAATTCTGAAGATAAAGTAAAAAGCCCTTAGCATTCTTAGGATTCAGCGTTCTGAAAGTCTTAAAGAATTTTTAATGGAAAACGCAGTTGTTTGTTGCTTCTTTTGAACCCAATTTATCCGTCAAAATTATGCACAATCATATGTGTATCCTTATTACCATCATACAAGTAATTACATTGAATTTCTATAGCACTAAAAATGATATAAAACAAATACCCCCACCCCCCACAGTAACACAATAGGTGCCCAAAAACCAATTGAGAATAAATCACATTGTCTCTATTGAAGAGTAAACACCATTTTCAAATGCCAACAAGGTATTTGGCTTGTTGACGTATCACTTCCATTTAAGACTCATGAGTAGGAGGACAAACTGATTCCCACAGAGGAATTTCTGCAACAACTTTGGTTTGTAATGAGCTAGAGAGAATTCATACCCCATACATAATATTGATCTACTGGATTTCTGTAAATCTAATCTGGCAGCCAACAGGCACAAATATACATATGAACTTCATGATGAGAATAATAATTTAAACTCAATATGTCATATTCCAAATATACAGAAAAGACCTGATTATATTAAACATCTATTTTCTGTTATTAACTAGCACATCCAGCCAGATCCCAGCCCTTTAATACCTCATGACTAAAGTAGTTACGTGTTCTCTATATCTGATGCATACCAGGCCTTAAAAGTGTGCTGTTTGTACTGAACAGTGTATTTATTTCAGCACATTTTGGGTACAAAAGTTGGTACTGACTGAACTATACTGGTTATCAGAAGATGACTAGCCACACTGGTGCAGTGTTCTGCTGGACCAGTAAGGATACTTACCAAAAAGCATGTTTATATCCTATAAAGACATTCAGAAACTGCTTTCTGAAACTTCTGTCAGGAAACCAGAAGTGGATACAATGCATCAACTTGGGGCCCTACATGAACCAATTAGCCCTGCTGAGAGATAGGGCACATTAGCAGAACGCTGCACAAATACAAATGTATGCCTCTGGTACCTCAACTAAAATTAGTATGACAACATACGATTTGGGTATGTGCAATGCAGGCATATTCATTCACTCAAAGCCAAATTTGTGGACAGTATTGCATTGCCAGAGCCTGTCTTGATTTATAGTTAGTCTGGAAAGAATATTACATTAAAGTAGCTGCACTACTTTACCAAACGAGCTTTGTCAGAGGATGCTTGGATAGTTCTGCAGTATTGTATTGTGCTCTGTAGACACACTTGGTTCTTGAAGCAACTGTCATTTCCAAACAAATCCAAAATTAGCCTATTATAGGTTCAAGACACAGATGTAGGATAGGGTAGTCAGATGGCAAGGTCACGCAACATATTGTCCTATGGCAGGCATTCCCTCAACATTTTAAGTGGTTCCACACATAGATGAGTTGTGTATGAGAAACATTCCACAATCTCCTATAACATAATCATTGGACTCATTAGGAAAGCTGCAAACACTGCATTGATCAATGTCTTCCTATGAGGGGGAAAAAATAAAGAACAAAGGAATGCGAAAAGAGATGCTAAATTCCATAATTTTCACATCTGATAGCAATCTTCCAATCTTAAATACAACAAGCAAACAAGAAAACAAACAAAATAGACATGTGATGATTTCCTGAAGCAGGAATGTAAATACTGGCACAAGACAAACAATTTCGGACAGCCAGAGTTTAAACATATTAAATCATAGCACATTTTGAAAAGTGACACTGTATCAATGGGTACCACCTCTGAATCATCCGGCATCAACGTGATCAGTTTACACATTAACAGCTATGCTTATTTGTCTCTTTCGTAAGCTCATGAGCCATGGGAGACAAAAATGGAATCAGATTTCCTTCCAGTTCATACCTCAATAGCCACGGTCAGGTTGTTTGCCCAGTTACTTTTTCACAGAAATTCTCTCTTTATTTACCAACAATGTAGGAGCCAAAAGTTATGTCCTTAACCAGAAAGCACTGCAGTGCCTAAAGCCACAGGAATTAGCTCCTGTAGATGCTATTCTGTGTTTAGACCACTGACTGGCTGTGAGAGCTGATTTGTGGCCCAAGCTGTTTATGCTAGATGAGGCTGGCCTGCAAGAACAGAAACTCTAGCTTACCCCTCTGTCATTTTAAACTTCGTTCTCTCCCCTTTGCTGCTTGCTAAAATCTTTGCCTTAAATGTAGGAGTACTTTCTTCACTCAAGCATACCTCAGCAGTATACTGGCTGACAAACCTTTTACAATACTCATTTACACCTGTACAAATCCTACACTTCAAATGGTGGAGCCAGAAACAAGAACAAGGGCGTAACTCAAATTACAAGAGCAAACTGATGTGCTGGAGAGAATCCATTCTTCCACTGTCTCTGCAGGACTGGCGGAAGAAAGCAGTAATAAAACTGAAGTGGACAGATACTCTTCATACTTGGAAAGATCAGGGTTTAAACAGGAAATTGCACTTTTTTCCAGAAACACTTTCAGAAATAGAACTGCCTTCTGATATTCATCCTGCTACTAAAAAGTCTGATGAAGATATCAAATTGCAAGTGAAAGCAAATATTGCTATTTATTCACAGCTGTGAATCCATCCATCGCTTTCGTATACCTATAAAAGTGTCCTAATGGACTTTAAAAGCAGTTCAGGAGAAAATAAAAAGATCCTCCAAACTCCAGCTGAAATGTTAGAATCTGTAGGAGGGCATAATTGGACATTCAAATGTGCATTGCTGGTGGTGGTGTTATTTTTGAGAAACAATGACTGAATCCTTTACATGGTCAAAAGTAACCATGTAACATTAACAGTAAACAGCATGCACGGACAACCTGAAAAGAAACATCAGGCACCGCTTTTCTTTTGCAATTGCTCCAATTTTCTTCTTAAGAGGTTGTAGTTTTCCTTGGTCCCGGGTGCCATAGGATCAAGCTTCAGAGAGACTTCATAGTGCTTCTTTGCTAAGTCAAGATTTCCCCAGCGATGATAAAGCACAGCTGGAATGTCAGTGAAGAATTTCGTTAGCAATATTGTTGAATAATGCACAGTCTTGCCAATCACTTGGAAAACAACATTAAGGCATTTGTTTCCAGTGAGGGTCTCTCACTGGCTGGTGGCACAGTAGCTGCTTGTTCTGTTGCCAAATGCAGGAGCAAAGCCTGGGAGCAGAACTGGCATGGGAATGATGAAGGAATGAATTACACTGTAGCCATAAATGGCAGCTCTTATCTGGTGAGCTCATTGCAGGTTACAAGCGTAGCATAAATGAACCAATTTGCAGCCACTGAAGTGCAGCTACCTCTGGGCTGGATTGTGCAGCACTCTTGATCTGTCACATCGTGTGACGGCTTTTCTGGTTTAGTGCCCTGTTCTTCCCTGGTTGGCAGTTTTTCTAGGAAGTAAAATAGGAATCTGCCCAGCAGGAAGAAGGCTCAAAAGTTTGCCTTTTCTTTTAAAACACAACAAATATGAAGCAAGCAAACAATACAGCTGATAAGATGTAGGAAAGCTCTTACCCAAATTACCGTGATAACTGGCAGCATTTGGATTGGCTTTAATGGCCTTGAGGAACAAAGCTTCAGATTCCTGAATAATTTAGAACAAGAAGTCATCAGGACAGTCTACTCTTGCAGTATATAAAATAATGCAAAATGTATACAAAACTGTAACTGAAAGAAACCCCAAACTATGCCACATCTTTATGATGCCACAGTATGTATAATCTAAGCCTGCAGGATCCTGTAGTTAGGTGGCTATAGCCTCCAGAGAGCAGTGACAATGGTACAAGTACGTACCAAGATTTCACTGGCTCACATTATTTTAGCTGAGAGCTAAAAGTGAAGCACAAGTAAAGTTTATAAAGCAGCTTAACTCCCCCCCCCCCGTCATAATATTTTCAAACATTACCTGCTGAAGTTTTACCTATTTATTCAATCAAAACCAGCATAATATATTGTCTGAGAAAACTACTTTTAGACACCTTTCCCTTTAACGATTTTTACCATTTCAGGCAGGAGCTTTCCAGTAAAAACCTTTCAAACAGATGTTTCAACACGGTTCTCAATGAAAAATAGCACTGCTTTTTAAAAATAAAAACCAACTAAACTGTTCCTCACATTTCTCACAAGCAACCTTTTCCATATTCCCAGCTTCAGTGCGTGTGCTCTTAGGACTGTTGATGTCTGAGTAGTTAGGAAAAGCTAAACTCTCACCAAATATTCAGAAGAACAACTTAATAGTAAGTTAATTCCCTAATTTGACATTTTTATTTTACCAAACTAGCTGCTGACATAGACACTTTTGTTCCAGAGCGTATTTGCTGTATAAGTTTAGAGAGATACCCCCCAATCCAAATGGACCATATTTACTCACTTGCATACAATAATAGATACTTTAGAAAAACAATTTCACATGGATCCTGGGTTATGCTGTGTTTTAGAGAAAGTTGCTCATTTAGTTTCAGGTCAAACTACCTGGAGATAAAATTACCTGTCCTAATGCACATACTTAATGTCCAAGGTATTTGAGAACAGCAACCCTGGGGAAATGGCCTTTCCTTTGCTATTTAAAACTACACAGCACCACACAGGCTCTGCTAAAAAAGAAAACCTATCAGCCAAATTTTTGATTCTGCTGTGTTCTTCTGAGAACTGTGACATAAGTCTCCATAAGGGCTCCACAGGTGAGAAGTTTCTGCTATCAAGATTCAGTGACTCAACTTTGAGTGACTTTACAGCTTCCCCATATGTCCAAATTCAAACCCAAAGTTCATGCTCCTTTCAAAGCATTCCAGAGCACAGCTAAGGCTGTCACTCTCAAGCCAAGAAAGGCTGATGCAGAAAGTGCCTTTGTTTTGTAAAGTCAAAGAAATTACAAAAGACCTCAGGTTCTCAACAAATCCTTTTGTAGGACATAATTTTCTGTAGAAGGACAACAAGGGAACCAGATGTCCATAAATTTATGCAGCATATGATTCTATAGTACAAGTTTTGGCTTTGCTTTTCCTTCAGATCATCATCAGCTTTATCATTCTCATACCCTGACTATTAATGTACCTAGATGAACTGGGCTATTTGAGATCCATTGTGTTTAAACACTTCATTAATGATTTGGGTGACGAGACTGAATGCGCTATCAGGAACTTTACAGACAGCCCCTAATTAGAAGGACTGGTCAGTACACTGGAGGAGAAGGCTACCATTCAGACCTAGATAGGATGGACAAATGGACTGGCAGGAATCACAGGGTGGCTGAGGCTGGAAGGCACCTGTGGAGGCCATCTGGTCCCACCCTCCTGCTCCAGCTGGGCCACCCAGAGCAGGCTGCCCAGGGCCATGTCCAAGTGGCTTTTGAAGGTCTCCAAGGAGGAGACCCCACAGCCTCTCTTGGCAACCTGAGCCAGTGCTCCATCACCTGCACAGCACAGAGGTGCTGCCTGATGTTCAGAAGGCATCTCCTCTGTTCCAGTTTGCATCCGTTGCCTCTTGTCTTGTCACTGGGCACCAACAAAGACAGCTTGGTTCCTTCTTTGCACCCACCCTTCAGGTATTTATAGATATTGAGAAAATTCCCTCTGAGCTCTCTCTTCTCCAGGCTAAGCAGTCCCAGCGCTCTCAGCCTTTCCTCAAACAAGAGGTACTTCAGTCCCTTACTCATCTTCATGGCCCATTTTGGACTCTCTCCACTATGTCCTTGTCTCTCTTGTACCACCAGAGAGACCAGAACTGAACACAGTCCTCAGGTGTCACCTCACCAGTGCTGCGTAGAAGGGAAGGATCCCCTCCCTTGACTTCCTGGCAATATTTTGCCTAATGCAGCCCTGACCACCCTTAGCCTTCTTTGCTGCAAGGACACACTGCTGGCTCATGCTCAGTTTCATGTCCACCAGGACCTCCTGTGCTTTTCTGCAGAGCTGCTTTCAAGCTGGGTGTCCCCTTGTGTGTCCTGGTGCTTAGCTTGGTAAGGGATTGGACTAGATGACCTGTGGATGTCCCTTTCCAGTCAAAATTATTCTGTGATTCTAACTGAGTCACCTGAGAAGCATCCTGAGATTCAGACATATGGCAAGCCTTGTGGTATTGCAAGATAACCTCTTTATATACACCCGACCAAACCTAAAAATCAACAGCAGAACGGCACTTGAAACCATGCAGTAATCAGAATCCCTACAACTTGTAATTTTTCCACTGCAGTTTCTAGTATTTTAATCTAGTAAGCAAACTTCTGCTTTCCTTACTGGGCAGGTTAACAACAGACCGAAAGCTGTGCTGTCCAATTACTTCCCTTTTATGCCTGAATGCTGTCACCTACCCAGAGGAGAAGCAGCTAGTGTACAGACTCACCCTTTCACTGCTGATGTATGATGGGACAACATGTGCAGTGCATTCCCAGAAAATATAATAAAATACATGCTCAGATTTGACTGACTCTCATTACTGTACATATCTCCAACCAAATACCGGAAACACTCTTACTGCCACCGCTTTGCTTGTAGAAGCATACTGTCTGATTAAAGGCTATTTAAGGTGCATCACATTCACATTATTGCAGATATATGGAGTAAATATACATTCCAGTACATCCGGTGATATTTCAAATTACTCTGTCTTGCCAAAGCTTTAAATCAAGTGTTGTCAAGAAACTTGCACACTGTGTATAGCAAAGGCTTTGGGAAAGCACACTGCATTCCATCTGCTGCCAAGGCCACAGCACAAAATTTTTGTCTGGCTTTATTTCAAATAGAAAAAATGCTGAATGTTTCCGATTTGTTGTACTTCTTACAGAAAAAAAGCATAGATGTATACATAACAAAAATACAGCATACATATTTTCAAAGAACTAAAGATGGCTTGATTCTCTGTCCAGTGCAACAAGTACTTAAATGAGAAATCAAACTTGATATAACAGATGTTAATTAAAAAAAAAAAAAGCAAAACACCAAAACAGCTCATCCTTTATGTGCTTTTGTTTCTGAAGCAATAAATCATTCATGAATAGATACAAACAGAAATCTTAATGGGTTGGGGGATTTTTTTTGGTCTCAGAAAATCCATCTTCTACTGAAAAGAGCATTTGAGACTGAAGAATATTATCTACTTATTTGAAGGAACTCTTTCATAATAGTAAAATCTTTTCAATTCGGTGCCTTTTTAAGTAAGAAGTACAAAAAACAAAACCAAAACACAAAAAAACACAACAAAACCCAAAACAAATCTTACTTTATGGCAACAGAGCCAATGTAGTATCAACTTTTATACAGACACATAACAAGGAACCTAATAAATGAAATGCCTGAGGTTATGCAACACAACAGACACAGCCAGGCAGCCCTCTGCAAATCACCTCCATCACCTTGACAGCCTCCTATCCCGTCTTCCCCTCCCCTCGCAAACACAATAAAAAACCTTAAAGAGCCATCCACTTTTCTCTGTTTTTACATGTCGAGGGGTAGACAAGAAATCTTATTCTCCCATTCTTTTTATCTTAATTTTATGTTCTCCCACTTAAAAAACAAAAACAAAAAAACCACAATAAAACACAAACAACCTTGTATCTCTACTTTCCAGTCTATGCAAAATACAGCTACTGCTATCATCACCTTTTCTAAGTGCACTTTCCAATGCCCTTAGTTTGCTCTCCCTATTATAACCCATCAATTTCAAGTTACTAGATAAGTTATATTTTGCTCTACACAAACCTACTACTCCCTGTTGAACTATTAAAACGGTCAGTGGCTCCCTCCTTTCTTCCCTGGGCTCCACTGCGCCTTTTGCTTTATTCAGGATGCTGACTTGAAAGCTTCATTTTCTCCCACCATCATTTCCACTGTCTCCAATGCATTCCCATGCAGCGTAATGACCTCTCAGAACCTGCCATCAAAAGCACTACCTGCTTTTTTATTTTTTAAATCCACTGTGCCAGCCTTGGTTTTCCTATACCTGGAGAAAGTTTCCTAGCTAGTTTTCCACTTATTTCTTAACTACTTACTTCGTTATAAACATTCTTTATTCTGTCAGGCTGCATATTATTCTTGCTACATAACTGTACAATACTCTATTCTTCCACACTCATGACTCATCAAAATAATACTAGCAATTAACTCCTCCATAATGTTATCCTTATACATTCTGGATGTTAATTTGTATCCTTCTGGAACTTTGTTAATGTAACCTAAAAATATATTTTATAACAGCTTCAGGTGGAAAGAGACTAGTAATAGAGTGTACAAAAAATGAAAGCGACAGTCTAGAGAAAATGCAATGTCCTGTGTAACAGCATCACCAACACAAACCAAAGCAGGTGTTAGGCCTGCCAGGGCCTCTGACATGTGGACAGGTCATCACTCCACATTTGGACATGACTGGAAATTTTAGTGGACATAGTAATTGGTGGAAAAAAACGGATCCATTCTATCAAGTCTATGAAGTCTAATATCAAAAAATCTTACTTCTTTTACACTGAGCATGTTCATTCAGCACTGCTAACATTACAACATATGAAAAAGCCATCAAATTCCCCCCAGTAGTCATAGTTCAGTAAATGATGTTTTTCTGAGGAATACAAAAAACTTCATTATTTATTTCTCCCTATCGCATGCATACATCAGTAACTATGGAGTCAATTAAAATAACAAAAAATATTAACTATGTATGATTTATTCTCTGAATATTCATACAATTCCTTCTGGAAAATATTTATCTGGCCTCAATTGCATTACATTTACTACTTTTAAATATAAGTAGTTAATACTGAAGTACTACTCGCTAGCTGGCCAACTATACTCAATGTTCAATACATTGAACAATATTCAATACATTGCTCAATGTATGAGCTTACCATAATATTCTGTGGTTACTTAGGTATCCCATCCTCAACCTGGGATTAGAGTCTGTGATATCTTCATTTTAGATAGCTTCTGAGGTAAAGAGGCTAAAATTCACATTGGGTAACGGTAAACCTTGCTTCCTTACATAGAAGGAACACAAGAACTAACATATCACATCTAATTTTGGACCCTGAACCACGGCCTTTAAATCAGAGGAAGTTCTCTCTGGAGAGAACCAGTGAACCAATATAAGACCCTAACCGCCCTCTAGTGTGCTTAAGAGCCTACTTCTCTTCAATGACCATTGACATAGTTTAGGGCAGCAATGTTCCAAAAAACCCATCTAAAATAAGGTGAGATGAATTTAGGCCAGAGTCACACAACAATTCTGTGACAGAAATGAGCACTGAATCCTGATGAAGTCACAAGCCCGCAATGACTTCCTCAAACAGTTTCTACAGAAATACACAGTTTATACACAGTATATATGGTAAAAAAACCACCACCACAAGAAAAAAAAACAGAGAGCTCTAATTACCTACCTTATATTTTTGTGATTTCCCCAGTACATTTGCCAAAGAAAACATAAGGGAATGATCATTAGGTATTAACTCCAGGGCCTCTCTTCCAACTGCTTCTGCTTGAGCTAGATTGCCTGGGAGCCCATGTAGTGGAAAAAGAGAAGGCATCTTAACACAGCTTTACTAGTTACTTTTCATGCTGCAAGCACACACATTGTATATGAAGGGCAGATTACTTCACGTGTTTTTAAAGAAAAACCAGGTATCTCTGACACAAACAAATATAAAGGCCTACGGAATAAGACAACAGAAAACCTCCACTTTATTTTCAACAAGTAACACTTTCAGAAGAACAAAAGTAAGAGATTCAAGAGTTCTGAAGTTTGGTCTCTAATACAAACATGCTTGCAAAATGATGTCATTTCAAACGAGGATCAGAGCTGCAATTGATGGGCTGGACTTCAAGTGATGCTTTAAAACCACTGAGTTAGAAAGCATTCTGATTTTTATGGAGAGTGTCTTGGTAGCCAAATAAGAACTTCTTTTAGATAAATACAGATAAAACTGAGTTTTGAAAGACACTGAATTAGTCATCAAAATATTCCAATGGGTTTATACCTGTGTTATCAAGTAATATAATCATATTGTTCCAAGCCAAACTATGCTCTGGTTTCAGAACTGTAGCGTTCCTCCATGCATTCAGTGCATCTATATGGCGATTCAAATCTGCATACTAAAAAGAAAGAAAACTCCAGTAATTTCACTCTGATTTACTTTACTTCCCAGTTATGGACTAAAGGCACAAAGATTATTAATCTTTCTCTTTCTGTTCTAGTAAAACTTGTTCTTACAGATAAAAATAAGAAATGTAAAAAGAATACTAGAGTAGCATGGAAGATAGACTGGTATGTACTAACTTTTCACTTTTACGTTGTTTTTTCTCTGGAACCCAGTCAGATACATATGCACCAATAAGGTGGGGAGGAAAATTTGCATGCAATTTAGAAATCTACACAAGAGAATAAGTAAATATTTACTGTAAGTATTTCCATGAATCTAAAATGATTTTTTTTTTTTTGCATAGTTCTACTACCCAACAATTTCTTGGAATATACTCATGACTGTAAAGTAGTCCGATATTGAGAAATGATTAAAAATGTCTCTTAAACAGAAGATCATAATCTATATTTTTGGTTAGATGTCTTTATATGGAAAGTAGGACTACCAAAGGTGATAAGAAAGGAATTATACTAGGAAAGCAATAGAAAAAGCTATTGAAAATAGGAAATCACCCTGAACTACAAATCAATTAACTGGAATAATGATCAGCATTTAACAATATAGCAGAAATACATGCACACACAGATTACTCTAATAGCAATAATTTATTCAAAAATACTTACCAACCGCCCTAAATTGTAGTAACAATCTGGGTATTTTTTCCTGTGTTTAATTGCTGTCCAGTAGCTTTGTTCTGCCTCTTCAAACCTTCTTAAACTGTTCTGTACTATTCCTAGATTCATCCATGCAGCAGCAAAATCAGGTCTGAATAGATTGGAGAAAAAAAATGAGAGATAACAACTGAGCACTTTGAACAGAAGATCCCATTGTATCCTTTCTGCTCAGCTGGTACAAAATACTGCTTGGCTTTGTTCTAAACATACTGTATTTGTACAGCTAAGGACAGCAACTCCTCTGCTTCTTGGAGCTCATTTCTTTCTTTCAGAATATTTCCAAGGTTGTTCATGGCATGTACATATTTAGGATTCAACCTACAATGTAAAATTTAAGAGATTATTATTATGTATGGGAGACACATTCCTTTATGCAAATTGTTAGCTCTGCATCGCTGCAGAACATGAAAATGAATACCTAAGCATTTTCTCCCTGTTAAACCTTAAAGCAATTTTAGGGTAGTTCAATAAAGCAGTAAAATTTCTAATACCTTACAGCTTCTCTGTAGTATTTGATTGCAGCACTTTGATTTCCCTTGTCAGCCAGGTTTTTGCCAACATTGTAGTGCACCTGAAAACACAGATGAACTTTTTAGCCAGATACTACACAGTCAGATATTTTTTGGAGTAAGAATTTTTAGCAACTTGACTCCACATAAATACAGTCGGAATTTTTGTCATTCACTACTGTTTTATGTTGTAGGCGGATCTCAAGACTGGACAATACAGACAATGAAAACAGCAAGATAAAATCGGATGAATAAATTAATAAATAACTTACCTGTTCTAGCTAGTTAAGAAAGATTTTTCACTCCCTGATATTACAGATGAGGTCAAGACACTGTGCCTAAGACTTTTTATATGGACACCTCTTGTCCTTCATTGTCAGATGACTAAGAGAAAGGCTGACTCATTCAAATCCAGCATAGCAGAAGATAAACTACAGCAGTATGTGTTGATTAAACTTTGCTTTCACTATAGCATAAGCCAGAAAAAAAATCAACATTAACAGTTTAATTAAGCTAAGCTCCATATTTCAAAACAAAGAAAACCCACAAAGAATGCCAATCAGCATTCACCCCCCAGCCCTGCAAAAGACCCAGCCATTATTGTCTTGATATAATAATGCATCAAACAACATTTCTGGAAAAAAAATAATGTGGTATCACATTGAAGACCTTGACTGTTAAAAAGCAGAGAATGAAGGGAGGATCTAGGGCTTTGGGATCCTTATCATTTGAGGGGAAGAGGATCCTTATCATTTGAATTTATGATAAGGATTAAAGGATTAGGTAGGAATTTCAGGAAAAAAATCTTAATTGGAAGACATTTCGTATCCTACTTTAGGACTACATTACCTAGTCAAAGGAAGACTGAAGTTTAGAAATAAGTGTTTTGAGCACCAAGTGCTGCAAATAGGCTTCTCTGCAACTAGACCAGAATTCATTCCATAAATTACCTTGCTATTTGAAATTACGTTGTATGCCTCATCTAAAACTCTCACACTATTTTTTTCCATATCTCAAAAATCTGATTTAAATCTCCTCAAAAACACTATGCTGAAATTACTTCAGACTGAAGTACATAAATATAGGCTTGCAATACATCTAGATAACTCTAATTCACATTATACAGTCAAAACAGTACTTCATCTCATGTGTCCAAAGGATTAATTTTCATTGTGTTTGGCACAATACCTAGGACCCATTGATCCAACACACACAATTATGCTTGAATCTGTTATAGTATTTAGTTGTTGAATTCCACCTCTATATGATCGTGACTATGCTGTAACATACCACCCACAAGTCAAATTAAAACTAATTTCCATACTCTCTAGAATAAGTGAAAAAGTTTCACTGGTTTTAAAGACAGCAAAGATGCTGTAAGGCTTACTAAGTTTTCACAGAAGCAGCTCCTTAGGCTGTAAGGCACACAAATTCAGCATCCCATAAAAGCTCTAGTACAGCTTTCAAGTAAAAAAAATTAAATAAAAATCCAGGGACTTCTTTGTACATTCATAAAAATATGACAAGGTCCGCTCCAAAGAAGCAACAGAATGGTACGTTTATATCAACGCATAGCCATTTATAAAGATCACTTGACTGTGACAAAAAATAGAATAGCACTGCTTTCCAATGAGTCATTACAGTAAAATGATACACCTTGAAAAATGCTTCTTAGGACTGAGTATTATTTGTATCATCTCTTCAGGAAATCTTTCAGCACACTATGACAACATACTTACCAGACTGGATTGCTGTGATTATATATACTGAAGTTTACAGACTCAAAAACTATCTAGAGCAAATTAGGTTATTAAATTTTGCTGTGCTCCCAGATACAAGATAACTTGTTGCAAAACAGAAAAAAATCAAGGAAGACTTCCCTCAATAATGTATATTACCCCCTAAAATACCTGAATTCACATTTCAGTATCAGCAAACTAAGACTACTTTCAATTTCTTCTAAAATAGTTTTGAGTGCCTTTCTTTCTTCTTATTGTTTTACATTTTACAAAAATCATAAGTATTACTGCAAGAAAAAAATTGATTAAAAGACTGAGGACAGAGCATACAAGAAAAAAATTAAAAAAATATGTTTTAGCTATCTTGTGTTATGAACAACCAGTCAGCATTTCACTTTCTAATTCTACTTATTCCTCAGTTTGTTAAAGTGTGGAGCTTCTTAACATCCATTTCCATCTAAAGCAGCAGTGGAAAGCATATTTTTCTCATGTAAACAGAACTGTGTGTATTGCAAAAATCCAAAAGATATCAATTATTTAAAGTCTAAACATCAAATGAAATATTAAGTGTACATACATATTTTGTGAACTGAGCTAGAAAGATATATTACAGTATTAAAACCAATAACAAGACTATTTACAGTGTATTTCTTCTGTCCTCAGATACAGGTTCTGTGTGAAAGGAAATGATATTTCTAAACAATACTCCTGAAAATGAAGAGTTCTTTGTTGTATGTATGTTTCCTAGCTTCCCTTCAAGACAAATTGAAGCCTTAGCTCCTCTAAATATGTTGGTGACAAAGAAAGTAAGAGAAGAAAAATTATAGCAAGCAAACCAAAAGAACCCCTCAGCCTAACATAAATATACAATGACAAAAAGAGCTTTTGAGATAATTTTCAATGGGTAAATATGCAGTAAATATCTATATATATTTAAATGCAATAAGTTTTAAATAAAACAGAGTCAGGAGGTTTTTTTAGGCATACAGAATCACTTGAAAGGTGCAAGTTACTTTTGCTGAACAGCCATGTCTCTCACTTCTTTTGCCATTAGAGAGAGCTGCCAAGATGAGCCTTTTGCTCTACTCCCCTCAACCAGGGTTACAACGATCTACATGCCCTCCGCTAAGCACAAGGCTGTAATTCTCCTTGCTCTCTCCTATGACCCCTATCTGCACAACGTGGGGACAAACACTTTCCATATGCCAGTGGGAGGGAAGAATCTGCCTTTTAAAAATGAGGGGGGCAGTGTGATGTTTTAAATTTAATCTCTAGAGAGATGTTTCTTCTGCCTTTGATTGATACTGCCCAGGACAACCTGGGAAAGGATTTTCCTTTCCTGATTAAACATTTAAAAGCAGATATACCATTTCATTTTTAGATGAGCATTAATGATGGATATTAACTGGAAATGACACATTACATTATGCCCACTTGCTCCTTTATCAAACCTAAACAGGTAATTACTTTACAGTAATAGCTCTAAAATGAACATTTCTCAGGGATGAACAACAACACAGCATTCTCTGCAATGATGGCAATTAGGAAAGAGGAAAGTACTAAAAATACCCCATGAGAAAAGTTGGTTATCTAAACAGGCATGCCATACTTAAAGTTAACATAACCATGGCACCACAGCCTAGCCCAAGAATTGAAAAAGTCTCAAGACCGTTGTACATTTTCAGTATTAGAACAGCTTGTTTTTGCAAACTATTATCAGAGATATAAGTTTGTCATGAAACATTAAGAACAAAGAACGGTTAGTAGCACATTCTTTTCAGAGTATCGTAACTTCCTTCCTCAGCATTTCAGAGGTTTTGCTACTGAAGTGTTTTCTTAAAAATCATTTTTATTAAATTCTATATGGTAAAGGAAAGCTGGTGGCAAGGAGAATGTTAACTGTTTACATTTAAATTTAGCTATTTCCAATCTACAAAAAAAGAATGATCACTATTTCTCACGTATTTAATGGTATTCTTGCAAATTTTAATTATATAATTAAAAGAAGTCATCCAGAAATAAGAACCATCTCTGGATTCTGAAAAGTTGCCCTGGCTTTGCTAAGAGGGAAGAAAAAAGTAACTTGACATTTCCAACAGTAACTTACTGCAGGGCAGAAAAAGCCAACAAGATGAACATCTTCAGGAGTAATCTTCAAAAATCTAAAGGAAACAATGCGTACCAAGCTCAGAGAGTGAAGAGCAATACAGCAATGTCTAGAAATAGCGAACAGCAGTAGAAGGGCAAAATCTCACATCACCTTATGCATCCACATCTGAGGCAGCTGTCAGGACTTCTTTCAGAATCATTGGAAAGAAACACACAAAACAGGGTGCAGTCCTTCTGGCCTGTGTCAGTCATATAGCTCAAGGTGACGATAAAACGTGCTAAAAGGGACAGTTTCTCCTCCCAGTTATAAAGGGAGCCTATCTGGCTTGCTCAGATGTAGACGTCTAAAGCTAAGGGGATGAATCCCAAGCCAGTAAGTAGTCTGATATGGCAAAACTGTAGGTAGGCTTTCATCATAGCCTGTAATTAGATATTCCAGTAGTTCAACAAAGCACTCCAGGATTAACTTGCAACATACTGACATCAATGAAAAGATTCTGAATTAGATCCAGTGAGACTTTTCTAAGCCATTAGCACGGAATCATTCCAAATTTATAAACTACCTGTAATACATTATTAACATATCAGGTGGAAACTGTCTATGTAACCGTTCACAAAATCTTACTTAGTAGAGAAAAGAGGCCTGGGTCTAACTCACACTAGTGCTTACAACCATTGAACTCCAGGAATTCAGTGAACCTATACTGTATGAAAAAAAAATAGAAATGGAATACAGGCACCTTCTGCTCATCTAAGCAAAATACTGTTAAGTGTATTCAAAATGTATACTATACACTGTATACAGTCTAACAACCTTTCAAACCGACTTAAGCATAGGACCAAGCAAGAGTGACATACTACCAGACACAGCTATAACATGCTCCTTTCTCTCTCAAATAAATAAATGCACACACATATTTAAAAATATGCAACAGATTCTCTTTAGACACAGAGCTGCCAGACTGTTCTGTACCATGAACTTAAAGTCAAAAATCTCTGTAACTTCATTATGGTACCTGATTATTTCCAACACACTCCAAAATTACTAGGCCATGTTTATCGAAAATGATACTAAATTTCACCATCTTGAGCCAGATGCATTCATCAGAAGGAGGTAGATTTGCTACTATGCCAGAGAATATGATTTATTGTAGTTTCCACACCTGTATCTAAGAAAGATATTCAAAGAAGGTGAGTCTGAAATTAGAGAATGCACTATTTAGAATCAAGATAAATTTATTTTACACTGCTCATATACAGACGATTTGGAATTCAGAAGGTCTGTACTACAAAGCTTGAATTAGGAGCTTTTGTTGGTATTTGGGAAACACCTGGAGATTCTAGGACCCTGCTACATAGGAGAACTAAAGCATGAGCACTTTACACATATTAAAGATGCTCCAAGAAAAATAATAAAAAACTTGTTATCATCTACATTCATCTTCTGGTCTGCATCAGCCTTGCACTGAAATAAATGGACCAATAAAAAGTCCTGTGGAGTCAGCTTTAAAGGAAGTCTCCAATTTCATGACAAGAAAAGATCAAAACAGAACCTAGCTCCATTTTTGCATTTATCTTGGTCAAAATTGACTGAAGTCCATGAAGAAAAAAAAAGATTGGCTTTTAGACATGGACTCTCTAACACTCTTGCCTAGAGAAGTTCCCTACTAATGTGATTTCAAAGAGACTCCTTAAAGAAAATTGGAATGCGAGTCTATAAAAACCTCCCCATACACATCACCATGCTCTCCATTTGTGCAAGCTGTCGCAAGTAGCAGTACAGTCCAGGCATGTCTAGAGGGCCCAGTGTTGTCAAACACAAGCGCATTTTCCCTGTACACTCATTGGCTTCGAACCAGCTGCATTAGTTCAGTAGCTTGCACACAGCTTATCGGCTCAAGCACAGCACTGTGCGAACACAGCTACACAGCTTCCCAGCCAGACGTGGCTTGTGTCCAAGGACCTTGGAGCACGGGCAGAGTGGGGATCTGTCTAAAGTACTCTTGCCATAGCAGATGGATGGAGCTACACACAAAGAAACAGATTGCATTTGCTCCATTTATAGTATGCGCTTGTCATTCAGAAGACAAGATACACTGAGGTCATCATTAAAAAGGAGATGGTTGCCTACCACTGCCACAATAAAATACTACAGCTCTTTTTCTATGTATTGAAATCTGAGATTATTCAAAGATATCACCATGCTGTAAATATTGATCATAAATGCACTTTAAAGCTCACTGATGCCTATTTGTATTCCGATATGTGCTAAGTTTATCATTCCCTCCACAAAGTTGAGTGTTTCTTGGCTGTTTAAACTCTGTATCTTGATCTGTATTTTCTAGGTTATAGAAATCTAATCTTTCAAAACATCTGTGTGTTGTTATTAACAAGCTGTGGATTCCTATTCTGAGGCTCACTGAAGATAGCATGTCCTAAAATTCAGGCAACATCAGGGCTCTGTGGTACACTCCAACAGATCCCAGTCTCAGCTATCAAAGGACTGCTGCAGAGCTCACCTCTAATGGCAGGCTAAATTCAGTCTACCATGCTACACTGATGCTCAGTGCAGTGAAACAGCTTACCCAGTCCCATCTCTGACTTTTTCCCTCACTAAGACTTGCAAGGGACATTGCAGCTCTCCTCATTGCTTGTGTCTGAAGACTACCCAGCTCATTCAGCCGCTGTTAAAGAGTGGAAGTAGGAGCAAAGATTTTACCCCATGTCCTGCAATTAAACAGATGATATGCTTCTTTCTCCCTTAGCTGTGCTGGCTATACACACCACTGGGAGGTACAGAAAGAAGATTCTAAAATCATAGCATAGGAATTATTCAGGTGAATACATTTCAACTTACTTACATCCTCTTTGATATTTTGTTGTAATAATCTGCAATTATGCATACAATTCTTTTAAGAGATTTTCCTAGCACATCTGATTTGACTGGATGCTTTTTCCTGAATTATATTCCCCTTTCTCCTCCCCCTCCTCACTCCCACCCCCAAGTTCTGAATTACAATTTCAGAACAATACAAAATTGTAATTTGCACTGTCTGGTATTGACTGTGCACTGTGTACTGACTGTTTTAACACCATAATTTAGGTGTCTTATATGTCATATTTTTGCCCCAATCAAGACTGAGGTCTACTATACTACAATGCATCAATTACACACGACCTCTCCCACTCCAAAATTCAAAATGTTTTCTTAAAAAAAAGATTAAAAGTCCACAACTGACTTACTTTTGCATTGAGAGGGCACACAGACAGTGCACTCCTAAAAAGCTGTTCTTCTGACCTCCACTGACTGCTGCGAAGCGCACAGCGCATAACGTTTATCAGTAAGATTCCAAGTACTGCGACAGCAAGAATTTTCTTAAAGAAAGAGAAACAAGTTAAGAACCAAACCATTCAACTGAAGCACTTCATCATCAGCCTTAGTGATTGTTTTGATAGTACCTTTTTCTTGGCTTGCTTACTCAAGAGAGTAAATCCGTATGTAAACAGAATACAATAGCCAATGCTGGGGAGGTAGATGACTCTCTCTGCAACAACAAATCCTACACGGAAGAACAGGTTACTTGCAGGAAGAAAAGGGATAATAAGAAATCCAAGTCCCAGTGTAAGAATTCTGCAAACAAGAAAGATTCTCAAATTAACCACAAAGTTTAATAGAATACCTTTTCCACTCAACATATAAACTTTATTAAAAAACAGAAAGACGTGCACATGAGCAGAGCATTCAAAAGCAGCCCTTGGGAGCTAAATAACAAAATCAGATTATGTTTCAATAACATTTTGACACTTCTTTCTATCACGGAGTTTTAAAATCCTAGCTATAATTCCCAGAAAAGCAGTGTTCATGCTTCCAGAGAAAAAAATCAACCCATTAAACATTAATTATGTAATTCCTATTAAAAATATATGGGCAAAAAAACTAACAATATAAGCTGTCTAGTTTTGGAACCAATAAGGCAGTAACACATGGAAAAAAATATATTTCACTTAAAGAAGAACTTAGGTACGTTTCCTACTGAGAGTGTTGTCTTTCCTAACAAAGACATCAATAGCAGAATCCATTGTGTTTAACCACATGAAAGTTACTCATCTACACTCTCCACAGTCATTGGAGAGAGGCACTTCTCGAAGGCAGTCCATCTTCCCTGTTTCAGGTATCTACGTTAGGAATGAGTAACGCTCAGCAGGTAACTCTTTATGCACTATAGAAAACTTAGGACAACTGAGAATAGGAACCCTATGTCCATGTCAGGCCACAGGCATGGTAGTTTTCTACTCCAGTTTATTACAAATAAGTCTCTATACTGTAATGTAAATGACAAATCTAGAGTAAGGTACTTCTTAGTCTCTTCTCCTCCCTAATTGTCCTTGGCCTTCACTTTACTTTTGTCTTTATTATTACTAAAAAAAACACCAACACCTGTTCAGCAATATTGGCTTAGTGAGTATTTAAAAGAAAACACGAAGACACTTGTAACAAGTGTAAACCCCCTTCAGAATGGTTTTACCTGTGCAAATGATTATGGGAAAAGAGGAAAGGAAGTATAGTGGGATGATAGCCTTTGGGGAGACATAGGGAAAGAAATAAAATTACAGAATACCATAGAAATAAAAAGAATATATTCGGTACTCTGAAAAACAGGATGACATCATTATGACTGAGCTGCTGAAAAATGTTAAAGAGCTGAGAAATTAATTATACATAACACCCATAGGAATGGACAAAAGTTTACAAAAGTTGAACAGAAGACCTTAAGACAATAGTTCACAGCAAATTTTTAATTTCTTTTGTTAAACTACAAGTTGTTTCCTCATGGTCAGCATTCTGTTTTTTTAATAGCATGTCCAGTATTTCTACCTCCTTTCAAGACATCTCCTCTCTTTCATTATTAGGAGAGAAGATTAAAGGAGATGACTTATAAGAAGCAAGGGCAACAGCAGACTATTCTGTTCTGAGCAGAGATTACTTTTTACCACCTACAGTGTTAAGGATCTCAAAATGCCATTTCAGGAGAAAAATAAAGCAGCCATCCATACCTCCCCCTCTAAGTCTGCGTCCCACTAGCCTGTGTACAGTGATGGGCCCAAATTGGGATGAACTGTAATGACAGCTATAAATATTTATTTGAACTGCATTTGTTAGACACTGGTTCCACTGAACTGTTAAAATTATCAGTACTGAATTTAACAAAATAATACTGTACTCAAGTTGTCCGGGCGTTTAAAATTCATCACTGTCTCTTACCTTCTCTTATGGCTGTCTTCTGAGCACAGAGCTTGGCATATCAGGCCAATTAGGCAGAACCAAAGTGCTGCTAGTGCAATTATCCTCCAGTCGCTGACGGATTTAATGAGAGGTATGCAGCCCATTGACCAATCAAAACACAGCCACCAGGGACATAACAGCAACCATGCATTCAATGAATAGTAGTAATTATAGTTTATAGCCTGTCAGTCAAAAAGAAAACAAACATTTATTTGATACTAAACTTAAGTGCGAGGGGGAGAAACTTTAGTTCTTGTTTTCTATCATTTCTGCTATTGCAAAATATTTCTTATACAAAAAGAGAGACCTTAAATACTGTTATACTACATCTAGTTATATATTTACTTACTTTATAGCTGTGAAATTATTATTTTTAATATAGTTACGTGGTTTTCCTATTCAGAGCAGGGAAATGCAGTTCTATACTGTGCAACCAATACCCACATGTAGAAAGAATAATTTCCCAGAACAGGAGGAAATGTCAAAAGACAACACCTTTCTTTCAGTCTTCATCTCCAAAGCCATATTTAATACAGTCAGAGGTATAAAGCCAATACATACTCCAAATGCACCAGACCAGAACTTTATGCTATTTTCTTCAATTGTGAAAGAACAGATGAAGAGTCAAATACAGTATGTGGAAAAAGGAAGAAACCCAGCAAAAGCTAAACCCTTGCACGCATGAGACAAGTAGTGAATAAATGGAAATGTACTTCAATGTGTGCAGAGCATGCTAAATTGAATGCAAAGAATATATAGATATTTTTTTCTTCAAATTGCAGAAAGTCTTCACAAGGGAAGGTGACTCATCACACAACTCAAAATGTTTAGACTGCCCGCTTTATTGTTTCTTTGAGGCGCAGAAAAGAAAATTTAATTTGATGACAAAGACAAATGCTCTGAGCTTGCCAGAAAAAAAAAAATCAGCTTCATAACTTACTCTCACAAACAGACTATCTGCAAATGAAGCTGGGTTGTCTACTTCAGTAAAAGCCGGTGGCCCCGTGCCCATAATCCTCCAGCGGATATAAAGTATACTAGCCCCTCCAGACATCAGAAGAGTTATCCTGAAAAGCAGCCCCTTTCTTAATAGCCCAGCATTCTGCAGGAAAGAAAGAAAAAATAATAAGAAATAAAAACAAACTATTTTTTTTCTCATCCTGGCTATATTCACATCTTTTTTGTGGCCATCTCAGAAAAAAGAGGCTGTCAATTGACGTTTGTCTTTCTTTTGCAGTTACAGGAAAGGTCTCAAGCTTTACTACAATTAATTGCAAAATATTTTTTGCCAACATTTTCATTTCATTATCAATCAGAACACTTATTGAAGAATTCTCTTCTACAAATCCTCAGTAATTTTATAGTTGATATAATTTCACACATCAATTTTTGACAAGGAATTTGTGAAGAACATAGCTGTTAGTATACACCACATTAAACTCATTAATGCAGGACAGTTTTCCCATGAATTTTGTTTTAAATCGCTCTGATTGACCTTTTGTCACCAAAAGTTTTTCTCCACTTAGGTCTATTTAGGGGTAAAATTACATGAGTGCAAGAAAACTGCACAACTTGAAGCTGAGTGAAAAGAAAAAATAAATTTTTCACAATCAAATGCAATTAAAAAGCCAATGACACACAGGCACCAAAATCACTTTGGTCAGGGTAAAATTATCCAGGAGCTATAAAAGAAATAATCCTGTTTTATCTATAGTATTAACTCAGTTAATTTACATTATAGGTTTTATAACATACATATTAGGGTCTAAAGAAAGCAATTCACTTAAAAGCAAGAAATCTGAGTCCACACAGAAAAGTGATGTCATAGAAGCTAAATTTTACAAACTTCTGCTTCTTCCCTATGAATTGTAACTCTTCTTCTCCATGCTTGCACCTGTTTCATAAATGAAAAAAACACAACCAAAGAAAAACAAACGCCGCTGTGTGCCACAGAGGTTCTTCACCCTTTTCCAGAGACTGGAAAGAAAATCATGAACTATAATGATACCCACGTCACAACTTCAAGATGCAAACCCAGTCTTCCAGCACCCTACCCAGCTAGCAAGTGTTAACTCGGATGGGAAGTGAAGGACCTAGCTTCTCTCCCAGTCCCTGTGTTACAGTGCTGTAGGGCTCCCTTAGAGCTGCCTGAAACCTGATGGCCGAAGTTAACCTATGCAGCCTCAGTAAGTTATCAGAGATGCAGAAGATCAAAAGTGAGAGTTTCTCTGAAATGAGGGGTCACTTCCCTCCCCACTGAACATGTCGGAAGAGGAAAATGTTGATAAACTGTGGATTTTTCCATGTAAAAGTTGACTGGATCCTGAAAAATATGGTCATGTGATCTCCACCTTTGGCTCTCCTTTATCCCTTCCTTCCTTCCTTAATTTGATATATTTCTATTATCTTTAAAAACCTATCTGATAGTTATACATGATCAATTCTGTATGTTCACCATAACAGCTGACACGCTGATTATTATTACCTATGACTGCAATATGCAATTATTTAGGAGATCAATATTACTTATTTCTGAGGTCTAAGAAAAAAATAGGCTTGTTGCATAAAGTAAGAGATCCAACAACGTCCTGGCTAAAGGTATTTATTCTCTAAAATGATAGGAAAATAAGTTTACAAGCATTATTCAGATGGGTTTTTAATATTTGTAGCTGACAACGGAGTCATCATAAAATACTTAATTGAATGCCTACGGAAACAAGTTTGTATTGTTGATTTTACATAAGCTAGCCTCTGTGCTCAAATGGCTATTTCCAGTTTGCACATCTCAGCAACCGAAGTCAATACAATGAAAATCATTCCTAAAAACTGTTTTTGGAACAAAATTGTGCTATGAAGGAAAACAGGATAGTGACAATTTATGTCTTATTACAGAATAACTAAACTAAAACTCTTATCCCAGACTTCATTTCATTTAACAGTACATGTAGCTCCTCAAAGGCCACATTTCACAAATCACAAAATCTCTTAGTAAGCAGAATTTAAAAAGTTGAAGAAGCATTACCGTATGTCTTACGGTCTTTGATTTAGAGTTAACTGACATCTGGCATGAAACTGAAACTAATCTCTCAAATCGAGAGGAAAAAAATCTGCAAGTAAGAAAATTTAAGACCTGACATTTAACAAAACAAAACAAACTTTAAACACAATTCAATGAAAAGACCAGAACAGATTTCTGTAGCTGGTAGGAGCTAAAATTAATTACTTCTATTAAAATAAGAAAAAAAGACAACACTTTCTTCACCCAGACATCACTGTTTAAAAGTCACAAAACAGAAGCACAATGCTTTGAGCTATTCATGCTTCAAGAGTAATCCTCCAAAAAATGTTCACCTCTGACACATTTCCAACACTTTAATTCTGAACTTGATCTGCTTTAATTCTCTTCAGCTCTTGACTCCTCCTTTTCCTCATGCTAGTCAATATTAGTCCCATTACACAACTCAATTCTTCAGCATTCTTATTTGCTGCCTTAAGTACTCCTCCATCCCTCAGCCATTCTTGCCTAAATCTATTGTTTCAGTTCTAGAGATTCCAATTTCACTGATTTCCTCACAAAGCTCCTCAAGAACATTTCCATTTCACTCTTTGTGAAGGAATTTTAAAGTCCCGTAGGACTTGTTACTCAGAAATATGAGCAAGACTTGTCTACAGTGAAACCACTGATCAATGCAAGCTCCAATGAATATTCCTTTGCCTTGCTGAAGCTTGCACGGGAGAGGCAAATGGTTTAGCTGTTCAACAGCAGTGATGTTCTAGAAGGCTGTTTATTTGGTTGTTACCAATTCTTCACCTAAAGATGAATGTTTCTGTGATTTGCTTATGATCACAATCTCACAACAAATACTAGGTGTTACATTCCACTTGAGCCAATATTAGATAGAGCAGTACCAACAAAAGTCAAAAATTCAATCCTTAGTGACTATTTGTGCTTAAATATTTTTACTTTCAAGTTTCCAGGCTACTCGGAACTGTCTCCTGTTTGGTAGCTCATATTCTAGCTTCTGACCCTGCAGAACTTGTGCATCAAGCAGTCAGCTCTTCCACACCACATTTTTAAGATAATGTTGAGAGAAGCATGGAATGGATTTCTGTATTCAATGCATTTCTAACGTTATTCCATTACCACTCATGTTGAGAAGATGTCACAGCCCATTGCCTTACTTAGCTGACTGAAAACACCTCTCATTTTTCTTTAATCCTCAGCAAAAACAGAACTGCCAGAAGTTTTATCTTTGTCTTTTAGTACATGACTGTCTGAATAGCAAGAATGAATAAAACCTTTAAGGACTCACCTCCAATAACTTGTCTTTACGTAGTAACTTTTGAATGAACTCCAAAACATTTAGCTTGTTAATCACCATGGCATCAAACACTGCATTCAAACCCTAAGCAACCAAAACAGAAGTAAGAACATAAGATGAAGTAGCTACCCAAAACCAATTTTTAAGAAATGCACCTTATATTCCAATTCTACCATGAGCTATCATATATCTTAATTCTGATTTCAAACAAGTAGATAATAGGTACCTTGCTAGTAACAATGGCAGAATAAGAAATGAACAACCTGAGCTCAGATGAGCAGACCATCACATCATTGTAATGTGTATGCTCCTGCTACATCTGATATACCAGGGATACCACGTACCAGCAAGCTACACCCTGTATGTATGGTTACAACGGCATTGAACCACCTATCTGTCTGCTGTTTTTTTGCCTAAATGTTCTGCAGTGTAAATGCCGCAGTCAAGAGGTAAGGCTTCTGTCCAAGTAAGGTGGAGTTTCTTTAAGCCTTCTTTTATTTATTTATTTTTTGCTGTGCAGCATGGTATCTTTTGACTGACAGGTTCCAAAAATATTAAAAGGTACGTAAATTGTCACAACAAGCAAAGGCTGAGAAAGATTTTACATGGGTATCAGGCTTTGTTTTCTTGCAATTACATCAATACACACAGTGGAAGTTGCTGAAAAAGAAAAGCAGAGTTCTATGTAACATCAGCCACTACACATAAAACTAGAGGATATTCAGCTCTTTGCTAGACTATACTTGCACATATTTCCCCCACAGAAACAAAAAATATATCCAGAGGTAATTCTTTTGAGGTCAATGAGGTAATTCTGTTGAGGTCACCAGTAAAATCCAACCTCAATGTTCCAGCAATCACCAACCATGACAATTCATGACTACTCAGCCTACATCCTAATACCTTCAGAAATTACCTCAATGTCCTGTAAACTAAAAGGGGAAAAAAAAGTCAGTAAAAATATCACCTGGCAAGGCAAAGAGTGAGGACACTGGGAGGCCATAAGTCTCTTTTCAACAGTCAAAGGGAGAAAAGAGAAGATAGGCTGGAGAGTTGGATGGTTCCACATAGAGAGATCAGCTGGCAGTTACAAGGCTTATGGCTCACTTACATGAAGATTGGGAAAGTAGGAAAGCAAGAATCTTGCTGAAAAATACAATCAGCCTACAAGGAATCTTTTTAATGTGCGATTTATCCCTTCATCCTTCTGACCTTTACCCTTCAACTCAAGGATAAATATCATCACCCTAGCAATGCAACAGCAAACAGAAAATCCAGATCAAATAACAATTCTGTCTGCTAGCTCAAATAATTACTTCATACCACTAGAAGAAATAATCACACTATGTTTTAAGACAACTTCTGTTTTCCTCACAGATACCTTTGAAAAATACATCAGCCTGTGAGTGTCTATCAAAAAATAATGTCCTACAGCAAGATGTTTTCAGTAATTTCTACAATTTTTTCTAAGGCTGAGAAGGTCCTTGCTGCAAATAATTCTTCTGATTGCTTTATCTACGTCAATTAAAGCTACAAATCAGATTCACTTATACAGATATACAACTATGCAAAAGGTGTAAATCACTGATGTAGCATTACAGGTGGCTTACTGGATCACCCAAAACAGACTATCTTCACTTCAGTAATAGAAACCAAGAGTAAAATGAACATGAAAAGTAAGTACATCTGTTTGCATAGGCTGTTTACATAAGAGATGGAAGGAAGAGATTCAGTATTAGAAATACATAAACAATTACCCTACTTATAATTAGGAATGTTCAAAAAAAAGCAAGAGGGTGGAGCTTCTAAAAACAGTCTCCTCCAGTTATGTCTTTGTTCATAGACTTCAGAGAGATGTTTGTTGACCCACTACCTCAACAATCATACATTCAAAATCAAGGCCAATGAACATAATACACAGTGAAACTAACACCGTGAATCTTAAATTTTGCAAGAAGTTAACAGATACATGCAAACTGCTTACAAAAGATAAAACAAATTCCAGCAGGTTGGCTGGGATACAATCAAGAGAGCTCTACTGGAATACTGTTTTTAGTCAACATTAACTAGTTTTCTGAACAGAACAAAAAGATGTTCACGAAATTAGTTGTGGAGAAGATTCATCCTGGTATACTTTACAACTGCAGCTGACAGATGCTAAGGTCAAAAATCAGTCAACAAGAGGATTCTTACCAGTATTGTAATTCCTTGTTCTTTGCACAGCATGGCTACTGCACCTAGGAGAACACTCACCAGCACCCAGAACACAGAAAAATGATGTCCTTCCTTATCTGTCAAAATAAAGCATGCCATAACATTAGGTTTATACATTTAAAGGTAAAGTTAGAAATTCAAATTAAAGTTAGAATTAAAAGCAAAACAAAAACAAACAACCAGCATTTAATCTCACAATCTTTTATATCAGTCAAAATCTGGATACACAGACTTGAAAAGCATTACAGACTTGAAAAGCACTGGGCACCTCCTGCAATATGCTGGCATTTGTCCTTTTATTGCAGTCATTTTCTATTCTCAGAGACATTAGAAATCTCCCTGTTTGCTAGATGTCTTAGCCAGACTAATTAGAATGGCAGAAGCTTCACATAGTTTTCACAATTCATCATCTGAAAAGGTTAATTCCCAATATTTAGACTCATTTATCATCCTTAGCTACAGCTCTATCATTACTGGCCACTCTCCTCCAAGCTACCACAAGAACAAGAAATTCTTTCTAATGGTTACACATGAAGCAGCACCACACACAAACTGTGTTAACAGTAGCCTAATGTACAAAGGCACAATGAGCTGCTTTTCCAGGGCTGCTACATTTAGCAAGTGCTATATGTCATTTCATTAGTACTGCTGTGGAATGCCACGAAGCTCAATAATTTCAGCATCTGATCAGAGAAGCAGTTAGTTCTTGCAGTTTTACAGCAGGGTGAGGAACTCTGGGGTTAAGAGATCAAGAGTAGCTACAGCTTCTAGTAGAAAAAAAAAGTCTTTAAAGACTGCACCATGTAGCTGAGTTTGGGGACTACAAGCAGGCATTTCTGAGACTGATATAACAATAAGCTCGACTACAGCCAAGGTACTATCACACACAGTACACGGGTACTTCACATAAAAACATGTCTGTCACAACCTCTACTCCACAGGTGCAAGCAACAGAGGGAAACACTCAGCTCATTCAGAGAGAGTTTCTTGATTCAAGCAACATGAGCTCTACAGGCATCACAAGAATCATTTGCCATGTGAAAAAAAAAAAACAAAAGTTGAACTCTATATTCATCGACTGAACCCCTTTTTTATTCTCCTTGATCTCTAGAGCAGTTCTTTCCTACTGCAGGTTGGACCCTCAGCACTTAAACAGAACTGCAATAATCGTCTACGCAGAGGGCAAATGGAAGAAGTAAGATTTATTTCACCAGAAGGAGGCACCTGAGAATAGAGCTGAAGAGAACAGAACGGAATAGAACAGAACAGAACATGAGGCTTCCTTTCTAACTGGTTGAAAGAAGGAGAACCCTTTAGGGATCTAGTCACCTACTTAAATGCAGTTCAGAGAAGCAGCTATTGCTTTTCACTGATGATAAAGGGAAATTAGCATACTAACTCAAGTTGTTGACAAGTAAGATACGAACCATCACAAGTGTCTGAGGATCTACTGACGTTGGTTCATTGGCTTCTTCTCTCATTTTGAGGCAGAGCACTTCTTTTGTAGAAGACAGCAGAAGATTTGAAGAACAGGAACAAGTTTTAGAAGCACTCGTTTCTTACCGAAGACTTAAAGCTTCAACAAAGTGAATATTAAGATGTTTGAAATTCATTGCAATAAAATCTAGTGGGCATTTGTTCCTTCTCCCTCCATCCCAAATTATTTCCTTGTAGGTGAGGACAGAGTTAACATTGGAGGTGCAGATGTTATAAACTGAAAAGAAAGGCTCCTGAAGGAAAGAAGTCATACACCTTCCAATACCAAAACAAAACATGGAAATACAAAATATATAATGGCTAAACTAAAGAGGTTTTAGTTGTAACTAAAAAAAAAGCAATGAGGAAACTAATTCACATCACATATACAGAGCTGAGGGTTTTCAGGGTTGCAATACGCACACAGTTCATGGAGAACGGAGCTTCAAAATTCTTTATATAAGCTTTGCTAAGAATAAGGAATCTGTCCTAAATACATCCCTTGAAGATCTTCAACTCTTCAGACTGCCTGCAACACAAGACCGCTCATCCAGTTTTTGAAATCCGTCTTTTTTTTTTTTTATATAAGGTAGAAAGAAACTAGTTGGCAGGAGGTGAAGATAGAAGGCAAGCTAATTGACTGTGATGACAAAATAACAATCACTCATTCCTAGTAAGCGTGAAAGGGAGAACATTGAACAAAGTCAATGGACTTCACTGAGTTTACTGAAGTATACTTTCTTCAGGTGAGAGGGTTCTTCTTCCCACAATCAAATTCTGGAGGAGAGAAGCTGGGATGTCTGAGCACAAATAAAGACTATGTTAACATGGAAGTTGGTAGGAAGTATATACAGCAAAGAGACACCAGCACAGTGATTCACAAATGCTTTGATAACTTGCAGTGTGAGAAGCAACAGGGAGAAAAGAAAGTTCAAATTATCAAGGACAAGTATAACAATAGCGCACTCATACAGCATGAAATTCATAAAAGCCGCATCATAAAAGGAGAAAAGGCAATTTATGTAAAAGAGGAGTTATTCCAATACTCAATGAGAAAGAAAATGGACATTGCCAAGAAAATAGTGTTCTGTGCCTTTTTGCTTCATTTTTCACAAAGAGGTCAGTTGCAATTAGATGGCTTACACAACATCATCAGGAAAGGAGCAAGAATAGAAGCAGAACAGTGAACAACAACAACACAGAATTTACAGGGAAGTTAATCTGTTTTAAATTACAGCAATTGATTACATTTACTCCAACAGGTCCTATACACCACAGAGTAATCTCAACTGTTACCTCTGAGACATCATGCAAAATGCATGAAATTCCAGAAGCTTGGAGTTAAAAACAAACAACCAAAAAACCCCATCATGCCTGCATGTCTACTACTGAAAGGTAAAAGAGATAGGAAAAGTAAAGCTAAAGCATCAAAGCCAAGCTGACTGGTTGAAATTGTCCAGAAAAAAAATACACAAAGTATTTTCTAGATGAGTCTCCAAAACAAAAGGATATGATTAGTTGTTTTCCAAAGACATATTACAGCTACTTAAATCAAATTAAGTATAGTTTTTTGACTTGGAGAGCAAAGAGGGCTTTCTGGATGAGAGCAAACCTGTAAACCTTGACTACAGGAAGGCATGAGAATGCCACTGGAGACAGTGTGAAATAAGCAAGAAATAATAGGGGATGGATGAAATTATAGAATGGATAAAAGTAACAGTTGTAAAACTACACGAAGACTCTAGGCCACTGCGCAAAATGGGAAAATACATTCTGGATTGGGTCTTCCTTTCAATTTATTGTTTATAATTATAATTTCAATTATAATTTTATTCCTTTCAATTTATTATTTATTACACTAGTCATAATCAAATGCTATTCAATAGGCACACGTTCAAAGTTGTACAGAAACTGACTTGTGTTGTGAACATCTCAAGTCTCAGATGCCAGAAATGTCTCAGCATGTAAAGTGTAGCCAAGCTTATGTAGGAACCCTCAAATACAGTAAAAGATGGTAAAGAACAACAACAAAAAAACCCCACAATTCCATAGATACATTCATTAAAAGATGAGAAACAAGCATCACGATCTCCTTCCCAAAACCATAACCTCAGTTCCTTTATTTTCTTTTGCAGTCTCAAAAAGTCAATACAGTCATACATAGAACTGTAATATTATAAAAATTTATCAGTTTGTGATTAAACTTCAAATAAAGAAAATTTTAATTAAGGAATATTTTATCTTGTGCTTTTGCCTGGGTCAATATGCACAAATACCCCCCATATCCTCACTGCAGAAATCTTGGTACTAAACTAGGACTGAAAAATAGATACAAAAGACTGGCATTCAGCAATGTCTTCAAGCAATTTTTAACAGTGATTTGAAAATGTAAAGCACTACATAAGTGCTAATTATTATTATAAGATACACACATGCCAACAGAAGTAATCAGTCTAACAAAGCACATTCTCTAATACGGCACTGCTTCCCACCAGAAAAATCTTGTGTTAGAAAATGAAACCAATCTTTGGTTGGCACCTGCACCTAGTTGAAACTGGTACACCATATTGTGAGTGGGCATTGTGCCACTCTAACAGATGGACAAGACTGTGAGCACGCCAAATAAACAGAGTACTTGCCTTTTTTTTTTTTTAAGCTGGAAAAATACACTGTTTCTATACCAACAAAAAAGGGTGTTTCAGTGACCCCACTTCACCAGTACGTTAAGTCTGAAAGTCAAGGGGATCCAAAGAAATACCTGTGTAAGACATGAAGAAGCCTTGAGGGCTCCTCCACGCAGGCTGCTGGACTCAAGTACAAGCACTATGTTTGCAGAATTGCTCTAGGAAAGTGTTTTACAGTGTGGAGTCAACTGATCCTAAATTTATGAGCAATATGCTTACTGTGGTACCCCTCAACCCTGCCTTCCTAGATGCTAATCCTCCTTCTTTTGAGAGACCTTATCTCACATTGTCCTAAATCCACAAGTCAATGAATACAAATTCCTAGTAAGTTCAGGATATGAAGAAAAATACTACATGTTTATAGAGTACCAAGCTTAGTTTTACTTTAAAGTCAAGCTAGCAACAGCAAAACAAAACATAGCAACCACTTCAGAACAATAATTATCAAGTCAGACATTTAGGCATTCAGCACTTCCTCCCTCAAAGCCAACTGAGCATCTTAGGGTGTAACCAGGTGAAAACTTGGAGCAGTTCAAGAAGTCATTTAAGCATGTTTAAGTGCATTGCTATAAAGAGCAGGAAGAATTCCCTAGCCTTAGAAGATAAAGCAAGAATCCATTGTTAGAGTTAACTTAAGCCTGAGATCTCCCTGTGTGTCTCCAATTCTCCGAATGTACATACTACTGCAGCGCAGCTCAGCATTTCACTTAATAATGAAACTACAATAGCAAATGGCGTTCCTAAACATCACCAAGTACCTCAAACTCATTACATAGAGGCTACAGTAGAGTGATCATCTAACCCTAAATTATACTATCATGGACAAACAAAATTTAGTGCTAATTCTACAAAAAAAAGTTATGGTTTCTCATTTGCCCACTAAAAGAATAAAAGGATATATTTTCCACATGCAACTCTGCCCTCCCAATGCATTCAAACATGAACAGTTGGGCACACACTTGAAAAAAAATCAGGGCCCAAATGTTTAACAGTTGTTTAGTCTGGAGAAGAGGAGGCTCAGGGGAGACCTCATTGCTCTCTACAGGTACCTGAAAGGAAGGTGTGGGGAGCTGGGGGTCGGCCTTTTCTCACAGGTAACCAGTGATAGGACTAGAGGGAATGGGCTCAAGTTGCACCAGGGTAGGTTCAGGTTGGAAATGAGGAGACATTTCTTCTCAGAAAGAGCAGTCAGGCATTGGGACGGGTTGCCCAGGGAGGTGGTGGAGTCACCGTCCCTGGGCATGTTGAAGGAAAGGTTGGACGTGGTGCTTAAGGACATGGTTCAGTGGGTGACATTGGTGGTAGCGGGACGGTTGGACCAGATGATCTTGGAGGTTTTTTCCAACCTTAATGATTCCATGAGTAGTAAATACCTCTTGATCGATTGCAAAATAGCTAACAAACTCCCCCTTATCTGAACAGTACTGTCTTTCACATAGAAGACTTACACATTTCCAAACTAAAGGAAAACCTCCACTATTCACAAAACTTATTGCTACAGTCTACTTTGCATGTTTCATTATATTAGCAATGAACTAGCAGATGATTAATGGAAGACTACAAAGAACAGAACAAAACAAACACACAACCAAGTACAAAGTCATTTTTAGAAGTCATAGCATATGAGCACACAGTTGTTCCCCTATTTAAGATCCATGCCAAGTATTACTCACATGAAGCAAATATCAAACTCAACATTTTACATTACTCAGATCACCAATGCAGTTGGCAAATACACGCAACTGGATCACTGTCAAGGCTGAAGACAAAGGAAGGCAAAATGAATACTCCAGCAGTTTTAAAAGTCCTTATTAATTCCCAGAGATACTGCATTAAAATTCAACAAAGTTAATAACCCACAATTCCCTTCAGAACATACCTAAACAGTTGTCAGCTCTTGCTGTCTCCAATGCCTATGCAGTGGATCTGTCCCCACAGATGTGTTTTTAAAACAGCCGGACAGAATGAGAACAACAGATTAGTTCCTTGCAAATATAAATGTTATCCTACCAGAGTTCTGGTAACATTAAAAACTCTATGTAAGAAAAAAGTGAGAGAATTTTAGAACTTCAGTAAAACATAATTATAACCTATATAGTACGTTAAACGCTGATACTCTTTGAAAAAAAAAAGATAAAATGCTACGGATTCTGGCTAAAAGAAACTGTCTGCCCAAAAATCCATCAAAGCCACGAATAAACCACATCAGACAGGCAAACTGCAGTGTGTCTTGAGCTTCACAAAAATCATTTTCCTTTGGAAATTTTCCAGTCTGGCAACTTCTACCTTTCTAATCTCCTACTTGCTTTCAGTATTATTTATACTTCCCCACAGTATCCCCCAAATACTCTTCAGACATTTTGTGTGTCCTCACTCTCAAGACAAACAAAATAAAAATAAAAATCTTACATCTATTCACTTAGACAATAGGTGAAAACAAACACTAAAAAGCCTCTCTTCTATGTCTTTTATCGCTGTTAGAGAAGACTTCAAGGATGACATTTCAATTACTATATCTATCCTAGTGAAACAGATTTCTGGAACTCTGCTGGACACAAATCTCACATTGCCTTGCTGCAAGAACAGTCAGGTTCTTTATGAAAGACTTAAGATATCCTATGTATTTAACATTAGGATGCTGCTGGAGACAGAAGAGTTTATGTTACTGAGGACATAACTGTATCAGCAGCATGAACTCAGCCTTTTCAATGATTGTTTTACTATGACATTCAAAGTTAATCATTAAATGCAAAACAATGTCAAACATGTTTTGTTAACTGTATTCTAAAGACAATACAAGTACAGTCCAAAAATCCCGAATGGTTTAGAGTTATACCTTCTTTTAAGTATACCAGAAGAGCCATGCTATCATGGTTTTTAATAACAATAATTGTTTAATAACAATTAAAAGAAAACACCTTTGATAGTTCTCCTCCTGCCTGTAAAAAGCTGGTCACCTAACTGCTATATACATGTCACAGCCAAATCCAGAAACAAGGGCACAGGCAGTTTACCCAGAATTTAGGGTTACACTTGCCTTTAATATATACAAATCTAGCAGAACAAAAGGAAATAGGATGGTGTAACAAGCTGCTAGATCCTATTTTTCTGGGGGATCCTCACAGAGCCGCTATGTATGATTAGAAACAAAAGCCTGATGCAGTGGAACGCACGGAAGGTTTTCTGGTTGTTTTCTCCCCCTCCTTCTTACTAAGACTATTGCACAAAGATAAATTACCATCTCAGTTGGACCTTGAAAGTGATGAAGTAACAACTGTTAACTTGGACTAGCACTATCAATGTGCCCTGGCAGTACTGCAGACTTTCTGAGTCTAGTGGATAACGATGACTTTGCCAGTAGAAGGAAAACATTTTGAATTCTGAGAGAAGAAATGATATTTTTTTCTTTGTTACATCTTAGCGGACATTGTTTAAGTCTGTTCCTTAAACTGCACATGCATATTTTTAAAATGCTTGCTCTTCATCGATACTCGAAGTGACAACAGCTTCCATTTGGCACTAAGAGGGTTTCTGCTGTGACTCCCTCAATCCGTGCACATCCAAACTCAGCTAAACTCAGATAAAAAAGTCTTTACTCCTTATTCATCCTATTATTTTTGAATGACTAGAAGAATTGTTAACAAAATAAGGATATTCATACCATCAAAATGGAGGCATCCAAGAGTAAAGCTTCACGCTTGCTTTAATACAATAAAACCACTGAAAAGTCATACTCTCCTACAGCTACTTCCTCATACGTGGTTACCTTTTCCTACAGCCTTTACTATACAGACACTACCGTCCATACCGGTGCCTGATGGGTTGGGCCAATCTCCCTGCTCAAATGAAAAAAGAGAGATCATAACGATAGAAAGTAAAACTGTCGGTGGGGTTCAGCAAGATACGTGGGTACAGTGAAGAACAGGACTGCCATTTGGAGGGACTGAAACAAGCTAGTGGAGGGGGCTGACAGAGGCCTTGTGAAATTCAAAGACAGCAGCACACAGCAGACCAGCTTGGGAACTGCCTAGGCAGCAGCTCTGCAGAATAGGAGCTGGAATTCCTGGCTGACAGCAAGCTGAAGAAGAGTTGGCAGCATGGCAATGAAGAAGGTTAAATGTACACAGGGCTATACGACCTGCAGCATACCCTGGGGGTGAGGGAAAGTTGTTGTTCCTTGTATTCAGCTCTTGTGAGGCCACATCAGAAGCACTGTTGTGCCCAATTCAAGAAACACATCAATAAGTTGGAAGTCCAGCAAATAACCCCTAAGATGGTTAGGAGAGTACAAAATAGGAAAAGAACCTGAGGGAATTGGTTCCCCCATCCTCCTGCCCTAGAGGAGAAGGCTGAGAAGCATCCAACTTCAGTCTTACTATTCGAAGGAAAGTTATAGGGATGACAGACTTCTCTGAAGTGCCCCGAGAAAGGAAATGATGCAGCAATCACAAGGCCCAGCAAAGTAAAATGCAACTGAACATAAAGGGAAAAAAATTCTTCTCAGGAGGGCAGTTAAACACTAGAACAGGTTGCCTAGTGGGGCTGTGAATTGCCTCGAAGATTTTTACCACCCACCTGTCTAATGCTTCGAACAACCTGATCTATAAAGTAGCCTTGCTTTAAGCTGTCAGATCAGACCAGAGATGACCTCCAGAGTTTTCTTCTGACCTAAATATCTCTATAACCTATGATAGAAGGAAACCTAGGTTGCTCCATTTTTGCAGCTACCCAAAGTAACAAGCCTGGTCTTCCTAAGCTTCTATCCAACTTAGAGATTCAGGTACCTCCAGAAGGTGACTACAAATTCCTAAGATGAGCTCCCACCCTCTCAGTGACCATTGAAATAAGCCTATCTCCTTCCAGTGACTACACAGAAAGAGCAGGGAGAAAAGGCTTTCAAGTTGCTTGCCCAAGTTAGCTGGTGAAGGTCACAAAGTAGGGAAACTTAAAAATAAAGCCTGAGAAAACTCACATACATAACAGATACAAGGTGAAATGCAGCTGGCTTATGAGGCTGGAGATCGAGCTTGTGGGGAAACTGCTGGTGGAGACAATCTCACGTACCTCTGTTTACAAATTAATGTTTTTCATATTTAGGAAGACATGTCTAGGATGAGCAATGAAACTTCCCAGACATTTCAAAGTCAGTTTTCAGACAAGAACCATTCTGACCTGAAAACTTGACCCAAACATCTGTTGTGTGGCACACCCCTCATTGGCCTGTAGCAAATCACATAAGGTTCAGAGGAAAGAAGTAATCTGAAGCTTGGGCTCCTCCCTTTAGGCTCTGTGCAAGATCTGCTTAAGACCTTATTAGTGCTCTCCACAGTGCTGGATGAAGACAAGTTTTCATTCTCTCGTTTAGAAGATGCCAGATACATGCAAGAACCTGAAATTGTCACCAATCTACCCAAAATGAAGCAGCTGTTGGAAGAGACACAATTATCTAACTTGTATACAAATTCTTCAATACAAAGAAAGTCGAAACTCCTTTCAGAAGTCGCTGAGGAAAAACCAAGTAGTGAAGGCAACAGTAAACATTGAAAACTGATCTGAAGGACAAAAGACACAATTATGCTGGCAGACCATAGTTCTCCATAGCAAATCTGCTTAACAGACAGTTCTGATGCTACTATGCGATAGCATCCAATGCAAAAAAAAAAATACTGTGTGCTGCTTCGTATCTTGACTTCATAACATCTTCTTTTTTCTGTATCAATGACAAGAACTTTAGTACAAGACCACTTAAAATTACGCTGACTTCTAAAAGCTATCAGACTAGCCTTTACAAGTTTTAAAAGCAGGATATCTCTTTATTAGAGTACACATCACATTCTTAATCGTTCCTGAGATATCCTCCATACCAAAACAAACACATTCCTTTTTGAGTCTCCAGTGGTCCTCCTAACAACTTGGCTCTTGAGTTGTTCAAACAAAGATAATTACCCCAGCCATACAGGCCTACCTCTATCAACAAACTGGAAAGCACATAGCCAATATTTTAATTTGTCTAATTTAATTTGGTGCTGACAGAAGAAACATCCAAAGCACAATCATAACCATTAAAATAGGTGAGAAAAGAATTAATGAGCAAGCAAGGTCCCAGGGCCAATTTTCATCAAGACATTACTAGTTCAGTTGACAGAAAGGAAATCCACTCAAAGAAAAGGAATGGAAAAAATAATCAGAAGTGAACAGGAATTACTACAAATATAATTTGAAGTGACCCAGTTTAACTTAAACTTATGATATCAAGTGTAGAAATAAGCACAGTGGATCTAAACAGTCTAAGCTCAATTAACAGGAGTTATTCACAACATCTTAGAGCTCTCTGTGCACCAACTCACCCCCCTCAGGCTACACTAAGCTCTGCATTTCCGTGATTGCGTTGTTAATCTAAATAATTGCCAACTGTGGTTAAACGTCATAGGCCATGCCTATTGAACTGATATCACACAAAGCTCTTCACAGCACAGTTCTTCATGGGTTCACCGAATGATTCCCCTATTTCCTGTGGTAGAACACATTCAGATACCAGACTGCATATTCTGTACAGGTTTTTGTAGCTGTGAATTGATGTATTCTTGTGTACTTATTTAATAGACTCCCACGATAATTTCTCCATAACAGTATTTCAACTGCCAAGCTGCATTCAGATCAAATGATACAACAGATCTAAAAGCTCATTTGAGACAAACATCTAAGAAAGAACTTTCCATGTTAAAATAATACAGTTACCTTACAAAAACTCTATGAATAATACTATATTCAACATGTATATGCCAGCACTTGCATATTGCAGGGATTTAGAGGGCTTACTCATACCAATCTTTACTGTTTATTAAAAAAATTACTAGTAAGGTTTCTAAAATTCATTCCCATTTAGGCCATCCCAACACAATGGCATAAAGTATATTAAAACATTTAAGAAAATAAATTCACGGGTCTGATTTCTTTCTAAAATACTTATTAAAATATTTCTTTATGCTCCTAAACAACAAACCATTTAACAAATAAGCCTAGTACAAAACATATTTTCCTTGAAATAAATTCTTAGTGTTTAACAGGAATTAGGGACAACATACCCTTCTAGCTCTTCTAAAATTAAATACCTGCTAGAGCAGATTTCTTTATATTTTCAGACTGTATAAACATTAATAGATTCAATCCACAACAGCTGACATTTTCGGTTTTGCTACACTTAACTGAAATGCATGAATGCAGATAAAACATATAATACAAAATTAAAGGTGCAAACATAATGCTTACTTTCTCTAAATGCTTTACAGTAGCCAAGGAATGACAACAGAAAGAACAGGGCACATAGTAAGTCTGCTCTGCCAACAATCCCTGCAACCTTAAAAAGAAAAAGAAAAAAATTACGATTACCAGATTTTATTCTCAGAAAATCTGAGGTTAAGATACACATATACATATATATATATACACACAACGTGAATGCGTAAAATTATCACTGTAGGTTTTTTTTTATTGCTTAGGATTAGCTGAGTAAAGAATTTAGCTTTAATTTATGAACAACTGCTATTTTAAAAAACAAGAAAGGACAATTTAAGAAAATATAGACTCTGTCCCATTTCATCAGATTTTTGGGTTACATTGCCTTTCAGTAGAATTCTTTGCAAACATTACAAATCCCTGCAAAATTGAGAACTGTTGAAACACAAATCAAGACCGTCTAGTTTCAGAATATAAGGCAGCCTTCAAATTGCTGTCTAAACACTCAGAATGAACAAATAACTTCCAGCCTGCTGAAATGCCTCCCTCCAGCAGTTTTTTTGTGTTATATTACTTGATGACATTAGAGCTACCTCCAACTGCATCTTGTTCTAACGGAAGCTGTAGTAACATAGGAAAATCAGAAGCTCATTCCGGGACCTTTGTATTCTGGATCTGTGCCAAACTATTTAAATGAAGCGCATTCTCAGGACCATCAACAAGCATTGGTTCAAGCCATTAAAATGTATTTACAATAACTTGCTGAGGCACACCATGACACATTCTCGGATCTTCATTCCTCACTTACACAAATGTCAGAATACGCCATGAACTTACTGTGTGAATCATGGCACAGGAGGGTGGCAGGGGACTGTATAGGTCCAGATGTTGGGACTTTACCAGAATGTACATCCAGAGCAAGGAACTTGGAAATACTCCTTTGTTTTCAGACTTGGTCTACTTACTGAAGCTCTGAGTTCCATGTTTCCTGGAGAAGCTGTACACAGAGGCCTTTCAGAAGCAAAGCAGGACAGCTACAGTTTTTTTGTTTGTAATGATTCAGGCACAAAAGCAGAAACTTTGATTCTTGTGTACTACGCCAGTTGTCCCATTTTGTGGGCAAGAGAGGTAAGTAAAAAGGGAACTGTATCTGCACTTAGTTTAAAAGCACCTGCTAACCCTCGTTTCAGAAAAGATGCTTTGTTTTGTTTTTTGGTCAGTCTGACATGAGGGAACAGATGTTTCTAAAGAACTTCAGAGGTAGAAAGTAAAATGTAGAGATATAAGAATAGGATTAAATCCACGGAAGCAGCTCTTTCCTGCTTTACCCTCAGCCCCAGTTGAGCGCCATAAAGGAGAAACTCCTGGATACCTAAACTGAGTTCAGAAAAACTTCTTAATTTATCCAGATAACTTCTCTGCTTCTTCTACATTGTAGAGGAGTTATAAGAATCAATTAAATAGCTATGAAGTACTTTGAAAGGTGACAACAATGAAGTGCCATTCTGTTTCAGAAGCTGCTCTCAACTAACGAGATAGTATTGGCGAGATGAGGCAATTTTGAAAATAAATGCTAACTTGTTATAACAAAGATTAAGGGGCTAATAACACACATATGGCCTCAGATGACTCCAAATGTACAATATTCTCATCTCTGATATAGAATCAGGTGTATAATCACTGCTAACAGGTAAACAGAAAAATACAGTTTTAAATTAGCATCAGGCATAATCTTAGGTCTTTCATCCATCAAATGCTACACAGAATAAACATCTCTTAAAATAGAGAACAGTGACACAGCAGTGTTTACTTGTATGTAGAAAAATGAAAATGACAGATGTTTTTATTACATAGCTTCTGAACGCACTTAACTTTTCAAGATGTTTTACATGACAGTTTGTTTTGTGCTGCACATACCAAAAACTAAAGCAGCAAACAGACAGATTCCTCACAATTCTATGTCAAAATATGTCATCTCATTTCAAAACCAGAATGTCATTGTACCTAAAACTCACAGCTCTCAAATGATGAGGAATGCTCTTTAAGATGCTGCCTGACACGCATTCATGCTAGAACCATAGCAGTATCATGATTGTTACCGTGCAACAAGATTTATCATTCACCGTGTAAATGATTACAAGCCTCTGTCAGCTCCTGGATCTTAGAAGAGACATGTTACCTAAGCATGCTACTTTTTTCCTCTTCTTCCAATGTCTGCCCAAAGTGTATGCAAGTCTTCAAAGCTCACATAGCAGACAGACCACACCACTTGTGATTTATTTGACATGACCAGGGTCTCAACAACAAGCTGCCTGCTAATTTAAATATATTTTTAGAGCCAAATGGAATGAAGAATAAAATTATGGATATTAAAAAAGGAGTCGATAGCAAGATGCCAGATAAGACTCAAGTGAGATTTCACTTTACATGTCAAAACATCAAAAGCACCGAGGACTTGTTTTACTTCATTTTGACATCTAAAACTGGTTTTGGAGAACACATACCACGAACCTGTCTGACTAACATAAGGTGCTCTAACAAAGAAGCTACTCTGCAGGCAAGCAAACACCAGAGAACAAATTGCAGGGTGTTTTAGCTACACTGTCAAATAAAGTGAGGTTAAACCTCAGAATCTGCAAATACAGAGCTTTCCACTATCTCTAGGTGTCCGGTACACGCAATATCCCTAGTTAGCTGAGAGGCATAGCTTTCTGTAACCTCTTCCCCGTCAATCATGTACAAAGGGAATGAAAAAGGGCCAAAAAAAAACCACAACATGGCTTATTGTCAGTGAAAAATCAGCACCATATATATAGAATAAGGTGCACTGAGAATTCAGTGTTCAATTATAGTACTAGAAGCGAGTACTTTTCCAGTAGCTTAGCCTCTCCAAACCAAAAAAAAAAATCAAAAAAATATCATCCTGCATTGCTATTACTCTCTATGTCATGTATTCATAACTATAAGACATGAAGCAGTCAGGAACCAAATCCAGCAAGTCCACCAGCATAAGGCCATAAAACGTTCTTAGCTATGATTGCAAAAGAGCTTTTTAAGAAAACCATATCCTCTTCACTAGAATTTCCACACAACAACTTGATCTTTGGTCAGCTATTTTAATTGGCTGCTATGCACATGCCACATTTCTATTCAGGATCTTTACAGCTTCAACTTCCAGCCACTGTTATGCTTTTTTCTGCATTATTAAAGGGCCCACTACTATTAGATTTCTGTTCCTTGTGTACGCAATTAGAGGCTGTAATTAAAAAAAGTCCTTTAATCTTCTCCTTCATATTAAAAATATAAACCCACGGAAATTGATCTCTCATGACATGGGTTGATTTCCAATCCTTTAATCATTTTCACAGCTCTTCTGAGCCCTCTCCATTTTCTTCCAGTGTCCTCCTTGCAGCATGGATTCAAAACTAGACAAAAGTATTCTAATAGTCACATACAGAGTTTGTATAATACCCCTAGTCCATTTTTTTAATTCCCTGCCTTTTATCGAAGCAAATGGGATTGAAAAGTGGTTAAACATTTGCATTCAGTTTATCATTCTTTGTGGCTGCTCATGTACTAGTGTTCCTAGTAATGAATTCTTACTCCAGTAATTAGGAAAACAGTGTAGTTTACAGCTATTCTTCTTTAGTTATCATACCTAAATGATTTAATTTATCTTCCTTAGTAAGGTCCAGCCCTGTAGAGTTAGAAGGTTTTGGAAGCACTAACTATATTTGATTGTTCTCATAAGACAAGTACCGAGAGAAGCATTAAGAATATATATATAAGCAATGTGTAGAGTAAAAGGCTATGTCAGAATTAATTAGTCAGGACGATCAAGAACTTCTAGGATATGAATTTTAAGAGCCAAGTATTCAGTACTTACACATTCGGTGTGTACTGGATGCACAGCAAACAGCAAAGCAGCTAGAAGAGAGGTCTTTGGAGCCAGGTTTAGCCTTCTTCCTTTATTAGTGAATTGCAGCCCACCCAATAATATTGAGAACACATCAACCATCAGCACGGAGATAACACAATGCAGTATTATATTGATGACATGGAAACCAACTGGGTAGAAGCCTCCAGCAAAAAGGTAATTAATTCTGTATACAAACAAAAGCATTAAGGTTAAGAATTGCATAAATAATTAGAGATATGCAAACAGAAAACCCAACCAAACTCGATTAAAAGATCATATTAGAAACAAACAAAAAAGAACCCCCAAAGGCTGAAAAATAAAAGCAACCCCCAGCACGCATAGTATTACCACTTCACCACCACAGCAGGCTAGAAACACCATCCTGATCTTTACTCAAATGTATTCACATGGGATACCATATTTAGCATAATACCTATTGTCTCCAAAGACATACGTTAATACTACTGTATTAATCATACCCATGGTAAGTTAGATCTGGCTTTTGGCCAGAAACATGACTTCAATGTTGCAATGCAACAGTGCCCCTCAAATAAACCACCCAGCCTGGTGGGGGATACCTTGGGCTTAAGAGACATTGTGTCCACAAGCAAATTGATGGAATTATTTTAAATAAATCCATGTAGTGAGGGAACCGATATGCACAGAAACTAAGATTTCCACTGATATTTTAGCAGAAGAAATGTCCTCGCATTTGGACTGATGATGTGGAAACCAACCGGGTACAATCCAGCATCAACCCAGAAAGTAGCCAGGTAGCAAGTCTTAGTAACTAATCTGTGACACTGGCTAGAGACAGGTGTCCTGCAAGTATCTGAACCAAAAAGAAGTGTAAATGAAAATTCAGTCTAAGACCCTGTTCAAGATAGGAACTTTGAGACAAAATGCAGAGGGAGAAGCACCTTGTTATTTTTGTGTGCTTTTATCACTAGGTGAGATATACAGACACTTAAGTAGGGTAGTGGATTTTATATACTTCATTTGGCCAGTCTGCATCTGACTTAGTGAAATCTATTAAAAATACCTAACTTGTTATAAACGTGACACACACAAAAATTAGACCTTGGGGAATGAAGGAAGCTAGTACTTGTAAAAAATAGCATTTTATGGACCATCTCCACATGCTTGTCTGTATTTTCAGACGTAGCAATGACTGTAAACCAGTTCTCTCTTTAAACTAACCAGAATATTACTGAAGATGGAATGTACCACAGAGACCTTGAAAAGAAAGGAAAGCATGTGCTTGTGTAATGCACTGAAAGCTTTAGTAGGTTTAAGACACTGACACATTCTCTTCAGTCATATATTTTCCTCTGTGACAATGCGAAGAAACCCCAACAAGACTCTGAAATCCATTATGCTAAGTACTTAAAACTCTAACACTGAACTCGAGTCCAAACTTTTGCTTGAATTTGAGGAGAAAGCACAGGAATACTTATTCCCCAATCACTTAGTGTCTGCCTTAGACTGGACACAATTGCATAACCGGTGCCAGCTCCACATTCTGTAGCAACGGGTCCCACAACACAGGGCTGTATGGGGAAAGTAAAGAAGCTTATGGCAGAGTTCTCAAATGTTCTCTGCATTACTATGCCCCGTTGCCACATGTTTTTTGTATAAGGATTTAGGCAAGCAGTAGACATTAGCTAAGCATCTTTTTCTCAGACACTCACTTCAAGCAAAAATATCAGGGGGGAAACTATTCAGTGACCTAGTAGCAAAAGGCCACATTGGATTGAAACTGTTTATATAAAAAATAATTATTCAACAGGTCACTAGCAAAGCAGAGAACAGAAAAAAACAGCAGCAGCATAAGTGGCAGCACGACTAAGCAGAGGCAACGCACATCCAGTTCCTTGATGATGTGACCTCATCAATATGTGACCTCAACCATATTGCTCCTAGTACCAAGGTAAACAAAACACCATTTCTAAAAGGAAACACAAAATGTCAAAATAACACATACTTCAAGAAAGAAACAATTTGAAAATTAAAACTCTATTTGAGATTAAGGTAATCAGTTTCAAGAAAAGCAGCCAACTCCCTCCAGACACTCTGTCTCTCCCCTTTCCCCCTCTTTCCCTTTCCTTGTCTCTCCCCTTTCCCCCTCTTTCCCTTTCCTTGTTTCCTCCTCCCTAAAATCAATCAAGCCAATATGTGTTAAAAAACTTCAGACCTGGAGCTAAATGACAAGTCTCACCTGAAAGTCAGGACAGTCAGTGGTCGATACGACTTATGACTGGTATTGCTGCTGAGTTTGCTACCCCAAAAGTCATGATGCCACAGGTCACCAAGTGGGGTTTCTGCCCTGAGGTCCTGAAATAAAACATCAGATTCTTAACATTTCAGTTTGGTTCAAAGCAGCTATAGCACAATCAAGTTATAGCTAATACAAGCTCATGTTACCACAGACATAATGATGTTTTGTTGGCTCACTACTGACATTGATGAGGCACCCAAGTTTTCAATGAAGGTCAAATTTTGGATGCCTGTCATCATGAAGGTCACGATGCTTGGATTCTGTAAGTAGGCATAACTACATAAATACTCATAGTTCTACTAAATTTCGTATCAATTGATAATCTGGTGCAATAACTGAGATATAATGCACATAAAAGAACCTTTACGTAATAGTTTTGTAAAACATCTTTGATTTTAGGTCTAGGTTATCTTGCAAAAGAGGCCAAAGTAGAAGTACAAATTGTCACAAATAGCTATTTTTCTACCAGTGCCAGAAGGTCAACTATTAGTGAAAGCAAGAAAGCAAGGAGACTAAATATAGAAAACAACAATTAGCCCTTTCTGAAGCCTTACTTTGCACAGAACACTATTTAAATAGTTATTTTTTTTTTTAATCCTTAATACAAGAAAGCAAGAAGCAAATTCTTCTGCATACTGTTCTAAAAGATTAATAGCAGAAGATTAAAAAAGGGAATGAATTATGTTAATTTGGGGTGGGGTCAGGGCCTATAAAAAAAACGTAACACTGCAAAGGATAAGTATACTCTTTCCTTTTATCTTCAAACCATGCTGATAATGGAAAAATCCAAATAACCTGACTATTGAATGGAAAACACACACTTTGGAGAGGAAAAAAATAAGGAAGCCACCTTTCCAAATAAATTGATTTTGTAGCATCCTCAGTTTTCTTTGAGAGCAAGCTGGGAAGCTCAATCTAACATATTTATCTTACCCACCCCCTATTCTCTTGCTTCCCTGGGGAAAATTCTAATAAGTACCAATTCATACTAGAGCAAATGCGAAGGTTAAATACACTTAAGGCAGAATCTATGAACAAAATTGTACCAGCTAATGAACAGCTTTCGTATGGTATTATACCTGCATTCAGACCCAAGTTAGTCTACCCCCACCTTCTCTCCCTATTTTTTTCTTAAACAGACCAACAAATCAAAACAGTCCAAACAACCAATCCAAACAACACTAAGCAGATAAATCAGGTTGTTGAAGCCCTGACATGGCTTACAAAGCCTGGTGTGCTATGTCTCACTTATTCTACATTTCCATCTCCATACAGGACTGCCCCATTGTAATAACCTTGTCTCACTAACTACAGTTCCTCTCAAACACTGCTACCATCCCACTTGCCCCTACTGTATCTTGAAAGCCTCCTGTGGTGTCCAGTACTTTCCACCTTACCCTTAGGTAGGATTTCTGGTCTGCCACAAAGGCAAGAACCAACGTATACCACTGCTAGTCCCAATGTACACCCAAGTGTTGGGGCCACACTGCCTGGTCACTGCTAAACTGAACTTAAAATAACCGAGTTTTTCTTGCTTCTCTCTCAATACATTGTCTTCTATCCCTCCAAAAACACAGAAAAATATTTATTTCTATCACTTGATCAAATTCGGCCAGTATTAGATAAGAAGTTCAAAAACAACTAGGAAGTGAATGTAGGCTAAAAATCTTGCAACCTACTCTCAAACGAAGAGAAGCGAAGAGAAGCATTCTCTAATAGGTTACTAATAAATATGCAGAAAAGAGCAAAGATAACATGGTAGTCTTTGAAAAGTCCCATGCTGCAGATGTGAATTAAAGCATTCTCACAGAAAATCCCAAGAAATCAAGACAAAGTGGATCCTATTTTGGTCTAAGAATTATCAAGGTGCAAAACTTCTTTAGTCCTTCACAGATGTTTGCACTGTAGAGTGACAGCTAAGAATTTCTTAGCTATTTTTGCTCCCAGGACTGCAATTTTGGCCTTCGGCACCTAAATTCCTGTTCCATTCCTCACTGGTATGCACAAACCCTCAAGGTGACAATCTGACTCTCAGGGAAGGAGTGAACCTCATCAGCAGTCCACTAAATCAATCAACATGGCCTGCTTTCACCGGGGCAATTGGGACCGGGTTGTACACCAGCACATATTGCAGCCTTTGTACTCTGCAAGGGGGATTTGGTGGTGGCAGTGTAGCCCTCAGACTGTTGTCCCAGCACTGTTCCTTATGCACATTTGCCTAAGGAATGGACTATGAAAGAAATTTTATTCTTTTTTTTTTTTAAAGGAAGTAGCACAGTTTTAAAAGTATGTGCTCTATGTCACAGATAACTGTAATAACACGAGATTGGAAATATTCGAGTTGAGTAAGGCTAGATTTCCCATTCATCTTGAATCAGTCTTCTTTTGTCTTCAGCGGGCAGGATACAGGAAAAGCTGAATACCTGGAACGATTTAGTGATTAGATTATGCTTCCTTCTGACTCAGAAAGCTTCAGTCATGTATCTTGTTGCCCAGAGAGGCTGTAGATGCCCCATCCCTGGAGGTGTTCAAGACCAGGTTAGATGAGGCCCTGGGCAACCCGGTCTGGTGGGAGGTGCCCCTGCCTATGGCAGGGGGGTTGGAACTGGGTGATCTTAAAGGTCCCTTTCAACCAGAGCCTTTCTATGATTCTATGATTGTTCATGTACCTAAGTTTTGTTAGAGAAAGTTATTTACATCAATTTTGTGACACAGTGGACTTACCCTAAAAAAGCAATTGTTTGCTCTAAGAGTCACAACTGTTTAAAAGTTAGGTATGATTTTCTCTATCATACGTATCAAAGTACATAGCAAAGAATCTCTAAACATTTGATTAGCAGCAGCCGACACAAAGCAGGGTTCAATACCTGAAGAAAGGTCAGGTTTTTCTTATTTTCTTAGGCTTATGCAAAAAGACACATCGTATCTGAAAGTTTGTCTTAATACAACTGTTTGACTTGCCAAGTAAGCAAATAAATGAAGACAAAAAACCACCGTTGTGTACCACTTAAAATAATGCTACGTAAAATGAAAAAACTTGGAAAAAGCCTCGTACCCCATTTATCGGGATTATTATCTAATATCAGACTGTTCCACAACATGGTAAGCACGGGGTCAACTAACAGTGTATCTTTTGTTTAAAAAAAAAATAAATCAAAGATTGGGTTTGAGGGAGCTAGTAAATTAACAAAAAGGTTGGTGTGTGGTACCCAAGAAAATACTGATAAGGTAATGTTCAGTAAATCTACAAAATTATTTTACCTGCTGCCTTTCCTATTGAGCAGGAACAAAATATCGTATCTTTTTTTCCAATAACCCCTGTCTTTGCTACATGCTCTTTCTCACAATTAAATGCTCATTGTCTCTGCATTTTTCTTGTGGATTTTGTTATTTCCCTATATTTATTTGACCCATGTTAAAATGGTACTGTCAACAAAATCTCATTTAATTTCCGAGGGATATTGGAAGATTTTGATATGAAAAATAGAGTAAACCTCACGATTTTTTTTTCAACATACAGACTAGGTAAGAATTAATCTATTTAAGCAATTGGATGAATTTCTCAGCATTGCCAACAGCTATAATCCTGGTGCAGGTTGTTGTGTTGCATAGATAAACTGAAACATTTCAAAACGTAAAAAGTGGAAGAAATGGAGAAAGATTACAAGTGTGGAAATTCTACAAGAACAAACCAACCTGCCTTGTTTCACCATCAGTCTTTTGTTTGTGCTTTTAGGAAATTAAAATATTATAATTGTGTCCCAAAATGAAACTTTGCAGAATGAAACATTCCTAGGAGCTGGGTAATTTAAAATATAATGCCAAAAATAAAGTCACTGTAGGTTGTTAATTTGTTGATAGTATTCTTGTAGGAGCTTTGAGATTTATTTCCAATTTGACAGATATATTTTCCCCCATCCATTTACAACTCAAGGCACGAAGACTTACACAATCAAAATATAAATTTGTCTGAGTAAACAGTAATTCTGTGAAGTTCTTAAATGCACATTGCAGTTAAGTTGCCTCTAAATTTTGTGCAAGGTCAAAAAACATGAACTGTATTCTTCTAGATGTACGAGTCTCTGTAAATTATCCTCCCTCTATTCCCATAGCATCAGGAAAACAGAATCAACAGATGAGGATGACTCATTTTAGTCTGTGCTTCTCTTTCCAAACCTGTCACAAGTACCTTCCAGAACAGCGTAAGAGCTGCTGTGCAACACCATGACGCACTCATGACCACAGGCCCACTAACTGCTACATGTGATTTTACGAAGGGTCTCAACGATTGATGACACTCAGCTTCTCAAAGTAAAAGTGAAAAGAATCGTGACTAGAGGTTTGTTAGGGTTGCATGTTAATTTCTAAGTATTTCAAGAATTGTTTGCTTTATCTACGATCAGTTTTAAAAAAGAGCACTAAAACATCCTGCCCCTATTTCAAAAAACACTGCCACCACAGGAATATTAACTGCAGAAGGAGCACAGGGAAAAGCAGCTTTCCTTGCTCTTATGACTTTTTTATGGTTTAAACCACAGCTGGAGAACCCCTGCACCCTACAGCCACTTAGTGATCTTGCAACCAGTTTATTCATACACTTTATTCATCTGTCACTGTGACGGAATAATGGAAATTTCTCTTATTACTATCAATGGATATTAGAAAATCTACAGCATACTCTTACTTAGAAATGAGCATAAAATTAGATCTGTAGGCAGTCTTGATATTCAGGTACCCTGTGAATAAGTGTTATTAAACATCACATCTAAATTCACTGCAACCCTGGACGATGCTTTCTTAGATGACAAGCAGACAAAGTCCATTTGGTTTAACAAAATGGATCCCTTCCCCTTGACCATATAGCAAGACTTGTCCAGCACAGTATTTGACTTGGAAAAAAATTAAAGGTAACATATTCTAAGGGGAGAAAAAACTGATTAATTTCTTCCCTCTTTTGCTTATGCCTTAGAACCCAGGTCAAGTTATTCAAACATCTTTAGGAATAAGACTTTTTATAAGCTTACTCATGCTTCTGGTTTTTCTGTGGAACACTTCTGCACAGTTTGTTTGTCAACTGTAAACAAGGCTTACTTGAAAAACAAACAAAAATAAAATTCAAAAAAGGGAATATCAGAAGGAAGTTTTCCATTAGGATGAATATTTTGGGCCTACTTAAATTGTTGTCATTATTTCTTTTCCTATTACCATTTAAGTCAAATGGAAAGAAAACAACAAAACAAAAGAGACAAACCTTATTATTGATGATGGCCTCAGAATCATCAAAGACAAAATCTCCATCATAACTGTTAGCAAAACAGAGGAAGGAAATTAATCCCACAACGATTTTAGCCCAGTATGACGGAAGGAGAACCCATGATATGTCATGGTCCAGATTAGGTTCTGCTTGTGCCATTCTGTGAAACGCTTGTTCCAATTTGGGAGCTTCAGCATTATGTTGGTTGCAAATCTGAAAGGAATATACAGAAATGCACAGTTTTACGTTTGACTAAAAAAATGATAACAACATGGCAGGTCAGAAGAAGAAAATGAAATTTCAATCAACCAAATATCTTTATTTCACTGTGTTTCATAATTACCAGAACATACCAAAACATAATTTCGTACTTCAAATTTGGAAGAAAGACACAATTTCTCACGGTCTATACACAGAGATAAAAGCCAAGAAATTCTGAGATTCTAAGCAAAAGCTCTGGCACAGATAAATTCTAAAATGGTGAGCAAGTCACTTTTATCTGTTTCTTACTATTCTTTTCAAGTGTAACATATAGGGCATAACAGGGACTGTGGAGCATTTACAAAATTCTTAAGAGAATGATAAGCACTGTAATTTCCTTACAGTGAGTGGAAAAAAAACCACAAACCATAAGCAATTGCAAAAAGAACTCAACTCAAGCCAAGTCCATTGAGTTAAGGGATCTAGTCTTACATATAGCCCATACTGGGAATACATACAGACATCACAAGGAGATGACTGGGCCCTAAATCTCAGCAATTCAAACAATGAGACAACAAGTATCATATAATTAGGGCTCAAAGGAACATTTACTACATCATTCTGCACACATCCAGTGCAGCACAGGCTTAATTCCACTACTGTCATCAAACACATATAGTTGTTGAGGTAGATGAGAGCGACCACACAACCCGACAGCACTGAGCGGAGTATCAGTGTGAAGGTACCAAGACTGGAAGTTTACCCGCGAGCCACCTTTACTCAGCAGGGTGTCATCTGATGCTCCAAAGCCAGCCTGGGTGGCTACGCTGCCTCTGCTTTCTGCTGCTCCCACAGTACTGAGAGTGGTTTTATTACCGAGTGCTGCTGTAAATGGCAGGGGGGGACGTTACAAACGGGAAACTACAGTAATAACAGGAGCACATGAAGTTTCTATTTGCAAGCTCCATGAATGACAGGCACATACCGGAGCCCAGCCTCACAATTTCTAGAGTCCAAAGCTTAACTTATTAACTTTCTTCTTATTTGCTGGCTCTTTTATACCGGCTTTACTGCTGCACACCTGAATATATTGCATTTAACGTTCTAACCAAGGAGAAAGCTCCAGCTACCCGGCTTTCCGAACAGACTCGACCATCAGGGCTGAAAAGACAATCGCTTGGCAGCTTTCTGTCCCCACACACACACGCCCACGGGCAGGCTGGACTCCCTGTGCCACCAGCGGCCCTTTAGTTGCGAGGACCAGCAGCAGCGCTCCCCAGCTCGGCGCCAGGCACACGGAGCTGGGAGAGCTGAGCAAGAGCGGAGCTCCTTAGCGGGGCAGCCACTTTAGGAGCAAAAGAAGAGCAAAACCTCCTCCCAGAGCAACCCACCTCTGTGCTTCCACTAACCCACCCGTGTGCCCTGAGGTCGTCGGCAGAAGAAAAGGCTGAGAACAAGAGGGTTAACCAGAGGGAAGCGCACCGCGCTGCCAGAGGGACCAGCCCCCGGTCACAACGTGCCCCTGCCCTCACCCCATTTCCCCCGCAAAGTTTCCCCTCAGCCCCCGCCCGGGGGGCTCCCTGCCGCGAACCCCCCCCCCAGAAAGGGGGCTTCGGGGGGGGGGGGGGGGGGTCCGCTGCTCGCCCAGGCAGGGAGGGGGCTCCCCGGGGCCCCGCATCCCCAACGGTCCTAACGGCCCCAACGGTCCTTAACGGCCCCAACGGCCCTTCACGAGTGTCGCGTCCCCTTGTCCCGTCCAGCTCCGCCGGCGCTCCGGCCGCTTAGAGGGGGAAAGGGCGAGCCCCCCCCGGCGGGGACGGGGTCCGGGGTACTGGGGTCGCGGGGTTGGGGTCGGGGTCCCCGCCCGCCGTTACCTGTGAGGAGCCGGAGCCCGCGCGGCGCCCGCCGCCCAACTCCCCTCGCGGGGAGCGCCCGCCGCTCCGGCCGCCGGGGGAGGGGCCGCGGCCGCCGCCGCTTCGCCTTTTGGTCCCGCCCGCCGCGGCCCATTGGTCGCCTCGCCGCCCCGCCCCTCCTTCGCCCCGCCCCCTCGGGGCAGCCCCGCCCGCTCATTGGCGGCGGAGGCGGGGGGTGGCGGTGACGCGGCGAGGGGGCGGGGTGAGGGAGCGGGGCTGGCGGAGCGCCCCCCTCGGCTCCGGGCGGTCGCCGTCCCGCTCACCTGGCGGGCTGGCCGTTGGGCTGGCCGTTAGGGCGGCCGTTAGGGCGGCCGTTAGCGCTGCTGCGGGGGGGCGGTGGCGGTTGTCGCCCGTAACCCGCTGCCGCCGCACGTCCGGCTGAGCTGCCTGGGGGGCAGCAGCAGCTGAACCAGCGCAATTCCCAGGCTGTGCTGTTAAAGTCTGTACGTGAAACTCTTCACTTGCGAGGTGCTAGTCCGTAACGCAGCCGCGCTCGGGAGCCACCGCAAAGCACCTGAGGTGCTCCTGGGTGTGGAAGTGGTAGGAAAATGCCAACAAGCTGTCGCAAAGCATGTTGTCCACCACACAAAGCTCACAGAAACTTCTGCTCCCTTTGTTACTGGGGCTCAAATCAACCCATAAACACTCCAAGACCGTCAAGTCGTGCCTTAAAGACGAAACTGAGCTTGTCCTTTCTGCCTTCGTCCTCGATTTAGTGATATAGGGGGGCACAATCTCTAAGCTTCATATCCTCTAATTTAGAACCATAAATTTAGAATCATAAAATGGCAGAGATGGAAGACGTCTTTATGGCTTTTTGGCCAGGCTGCCTTATAAATGCAATATAAAACGTGAGATAACCCCTAACAGTATGTTTTCTAGGTTTTCTGCTCCTAGAATAAAAAGTGATGAGATTTATACCACTTCCTGAAAACAGCTGGTTTGCCACACTACATTAGTTATGATGAGGAAGTACTGGCTGATGACTGTCACGTTTCCTTACTGATCCAACTTAAGCCCCCCAGACTAATGCAAATAAGGATTAGCAATTCAAATTCTTGTCAATTATCTTCCCAGTCTTTCCAAACCCAACAGTCTTGTTGAGTTCACAATATTTACACGTTTTAAATCTCTGGCCTTTACTAATGGAAGGGCCCCAACTCAGAAGAGAGGGGCCCAATTTAGAAAAAAAAATCCTTAGTTAGGAAGGGCAGTCTCATACATTCACTCTTCTGTCTTCTATAAATTCCAGCAGAGTAAACTAAATTTCGGTTCGTGCTTAAACTTGTGTATATGTAGGAATTTCTTTTAATTTAAACGTATACAAATATGTGGAGGACTCTGTGAGTCAAGGTTGAGCTTTGCCTCATTGGACTAACTGTGACGATTGCAGGCCTTATATTAGTTGAGTCACTTCCACATTGCTATGTTATATTTTGTTCAGCAGAGGATTTGTCATTTTCACATTTGCTGATGTATTTATTCCTACTAATGGCCCATTCAGATACTCAGTATCTCCTTTGCTTGCATTTCTTATACATCTGCACATACTTGATCTATGTTTTATAACCGGAATTTCATTTGTTCAGTGTAAGTCTGCTGATATCATCAGTTCTGGTCAAATTTATCTATATCCACACAGCCAGATTAACAGCTGATATAAATCACCTCATTGCTTCTTATGTCAATACAACAATACTGATTAACATTTCCTTATGATGTAGACAACACGTACAGTAGCCATTCCTTCCCACTTTTTTCCATTTTGAAATAAGCCCATTTTTTATAATTTTATTATTTTGCTTTACACATAATATAGCAACTTTTATAATGACCTTCTGTTCTGTTTCAATTAACGTGAAGAACTAACTACAGAGCAAATACTCATTCTGGAGAGTTCCCTCAAAGCCTGATTTAAATCAGCCACAATTGCATAATTTATCTCCTGTCTGTTTCTTCAGAAGGGTTATTATAGCACTCCAGTTTAAAACAGTTCCTAAATACAACACTATTTTTTTAAAAATGTGCAGTTTCTGGGAAGGTTTATGTATGAGGTGAGTATCTACTTGTGCTGTAGTTTTCTCAGCATGCTAAATTGATCCACCTAAGTGGCTATTGCATCCTTATTTTTAGAAGCCTGTCATTGCAGATTTGCACAAAGGCCAGTCTTTCTTTTGTAAGAAGGAGTGTGCAAGAGACATATTTCAAGGGATCAGCATTTGCAAGTATTGCAGTGACTTTGCAGACATGAATAAAATGTCAGTGACTATGGTAATGAGGGATTCAACCAAAATGTTTCAGAAGCCTTAAAAGACTATCAGTCTTTACCATAGCTGTATTTGAAACAGATGCCTCTTCATGCCATGGATTTTGCCTTCATTAATGTGGCTGTGTCCACTGAGCACAATTGCTCCTAACTGGACTTAATCAGCTGCTCATTAGGTGTTGCATGGCTGGGGCATGCACAAGCATCACATGCAAATGTGCTAGTTGCTTGTTAAAAGCAGTTCAGTGGTCTCTTTCTCTAAGTCCCAAGTATTCTGCTACGAGGCTTTTCAAGGTCTCGGGTAGCTAGTTTTGTGTGTAATTATATATATTTTTGTGTGTATACATATATCTGTGTACACAGGCAAACTCATATGCTACAGATGCAGTCTTGATAAACCCTAAATGATAAAAATAAAACACAAATGAAACAGAAGTTACAAGATTGTTGCAAGAGGAGTGGAATGAATGAAGGTTTGTGTTCTGTGGATATGCGTCCCATATCCCTACACCTTGCTTTAGTAACTGCAATTCCACCCGTGACCAGTATGAGTCATTTTCATTCGGATCTCGCTCCTTTCTTCCCTTTTCTTTTTCGCTTACCATCTGTTCCAGATCCAGTTTATCCTGCTACTACCCAGAGCTGTGATTGTGTTCACCACTGAATGGCCCGCCCAGACTTCTGGGCTACCCCACAAAAAGCGTGATAGCTTGGTCTCTTGGTGAAAGTACCTGTCAGGTTGCTCTCACTTACACAGCCCCTATGATTTTTATGAAACATGTAAGAACTCCACATGCTTGCGTTGAGGCTCCTGCACTTTGATAAATCTGGATTATGTGGGCCAGAAGTTTTTAGAAGAGGACTGGTGAATAGACCCCATAACTTAAATTTTCCTTAGAAGTCAGGCTTCCACTAAAGTGCTAGCTGCTTCAGCCCTGCTACTGCAGAGAGATCCTTGCTCGCTGGATGAGAATGGGCAGATCCATTAAGACTTGTTGCTAAATCCATGTAATGTTTAGCAGGGATTTGAAGGATTATGGCTCACTGTCTTAAATTACATTAAAGTGTACATTTAATCATGCACTTTCCTTCCCCCAAATAGGTAGCTAATAGATATTATTAAAAATTATAGTTAATCCTGAAAGCGAAAATAATGCTCTACTATGCAGGTAGTTGTGAAATGGGTTCTTGTCGATATGAAACAGAAATGTAGCAGGTCAAACACTTGCGAATAACAAATATTCTTCTGCTCGGTTGTTCTCTGAATGATAAGAATCCTTATCACTACTCTTCACTGAAGTTTTTCAGAAATAGTATAACATATACTTTAGCTTTCATAAAATATAAACAAGTGCATATTGGTAATCAACTTAAACCTTTCCAGGAAAGTACCAATGTAGTTATGCCAACTCATTAAAAGTTCAGCGTTGAACTGCGTTGTAAGCCTGAACTACTTCATTCTGTGCACTCCGCGCACCTGCCTAGCTTTTGTCATGTTAGAGAAAATACAAAGTTTTTAACTTAACCACAGTACATTTTTCCCCTCCACTCTCTTTGCCAGACATTGAAATGAAAGTAACTATCCACGCTTGACACAAAGAAGCAGAAGATAAAAAAGAAAATTTAGGTGGAAAGTGGAACTCTTAAATCATTTTCAAAAGTACTCAAATTTCCTTCCTAAAATTATTTCACGCTGTATGAGGAATAGATGGGAGACATAGTCAGGCTGATTGCATGTGCTAAAATATGATTTAAGAATATTTCCACGTTTTACGTTTAGAAGATTTTATTGTTCTAATCAAAGGCCGTATAAGCATCTCCATTCTGTCAGAAACAATTTGTAATTTACTATTTTTACCTTTCATTTTAAGTATTTTATCTATGTTTATATAAATAAACAAATATACAAATATAGAAATATATATAAATAAAAAAATAGGCACTTTCAACCATGTCTGTAACTGTTTTAGGGTTAAATTGATGGGAACCTTACTGCACGCTACTCAAAGTTGTACTGGGCAATTCATTAGAAGATTAGGGAAATGATTATCTAGTGGAAAGCCAAGCAGCATCTAAAATAAATTCTCCTGAAGAGCATTTGCAACTGTGATCAGAGAGCTAGGAAAATTATTTGCCTTTCCTTATATTACACAATATTTAAAAATTGGACCTTCTTTTTGCACTTACACAGCCTAAGGGAAATATAAATGCTGAATATGGTAAGTCAGATGATGACATTTTGTATTGAATAATCTAAAATGATGATATGAGGTACAAGGAAACAATGAACTGGGGCCTGTGCCATTTTCTGTGTAAACGTTCCCTTCCCAACTATTTTTAGCTTTTCAGCTACAGGTCTAGCTTTGTCTTTTATTCCATTTTCACAGACCTACTTACCTAACAATGGGCTCCATGAAACCTTGGAAGTTCATCCAAAGAACTCCAGGACCAAGACCTATATATAAAATGTAGGAGTAAAAAATGATCTTTGAAGCTAACCCTAAAAATGGTAAGAGACCTTTTGGGAAATATATTGAATGAAGCACTCTGTAATATAAAGAAAAAAAGAGAGAAGTTAATATTGCATGATTCATATGAATCCAGTTCATAACTCATTTCAAATCAAAATCTAGATTGAAAAATCTCAAAACTGCATCAGTGTTTGAAGCAAAGCTGTTGAGCAGCATCATCCAACATGCAGACATTAGACAACATCAGGCTGCAGACCAAGACATCAGACAGAAACACTACCATAAAATGCAGAAAAGATTTTAAACTTTTCTCGTTTCTGGCATTTGTGAAATGAAGCTAGTATTCTTACTAAAATCATTGTGTTTAATAGACAGGTCTGGCTGTAAGTGTGAGATCAGACACTGATGCCTGAATGTGTGTGTCTACCCAAGAAAGAACTGAGAAATATAAGACATATGAGCATATGAGTTACTGTGGAGTGAAGCTAGAGTGGTTGCTTTTAGATAATTTCCAGCTGTTATTTGTAAATAGCATTTTTCTTTTCCTTCTTGCTCAATGGTAATTATAGTTGCATAAGACATTTAAGAAGGAATAGTTTATCTGTTTTTTTTTTGTTGTTGTTTTTTCTTTTTTTTTTTCTTTTTTCTTTTTTTCATCTAGACTGCTTGGCAAAGGAATGCCTCTAACTGCAGAGGTGGAGAAGCTGAGGAATAATAAGATAAAGTTACTTATCCATGGTTGCACAGCAATTCAGTGTCAAGAGCAAGAAACACAACCCAACAGAGTGGATTAGAACATGGCATTTTTCTTTCTGTTAGGAATTCTGAGGTCTCAGAAAAAAAAAAAAATCCTGCCTATCCAAGAGAACTCCATCTAAGGAGAAACAAGACTGAATTCCTCAGCAAACCAGCTATCATCTGGAAGGCTTTTTGAAGACGAATTGACATGAATCCTCCAGGCAGCCTGCCATAGTCTCTGAATGCTGTGGTTCTTTCTGGCTCTCCGACTAGGGAGAAAAAGATTGTTCTCATCTCTCTGCATACCCTGACTTTAGTTCTGGCCTGGTTCCTGGCCTTGAAGATTTTTGTCCGTTGTTTTGATTGTTTCCTGTGGGGAAATTATTCAGAAAGGTATTTCACGACCAGCTTTAGAACCCAATTCATGTGGCTCCTAACATAGCCCCTTATTCATAGTTCTGTCTGGATAATATTTTGGCTGCTGAGTGCTTGGCTTTGTACAGAGCCCACTACATTTTTTCTTATTCTTTTGCTGCCTACCCGACCCTAATTCATATTTCTTTTCTGGTAAGGTAGGGCCTCTGGATCAGATTCCTGTTGTGATAGACATTGTACAAAAATGTAGGAAATACGTTAATCTCTGCCCCAAAGAGATCATTTTTCAACCCACAATTTTGTAACATTTAAACCGGTAGAGCAGCATTTTTTTAATAACATTTAGTAGATCCTGCAAAGAGTAAGGCAGGCCCATCCTTCCATCAGTGCAATTCTTTTGCATGGACACAGGCAAACCGTTTATGTGCACTTCTGTTCTGATACTGCTACAGAGCTCATTAAATTTCCTTCTTGCAAGGAAGGCCTGAGGGCTATTAATTACTCAGTTTTACCATGTATAAAATGGGCAGAATGCTACTAATCTGTTGACAAGTCTGCAGGAAGCTGTCCAACTGTGAAATGATACTGAAAATTTCATTTTCCTCAGAGATATTGTCATCTCCTCACTTTTTTTTTTTTCTTATTCTAAATATGTTAGGAAAGCACTTCCCATTACCATGGAGACTAATATTTTATTGCAAAGATTGTAATTGCAAGCAAGTTTCAAGGTTGCAAGCAGATTTTCTAGAAATCAGGTCAATTGATGAAGTACCTGCACTCACTGTCAGCTGCTGCAGTGCACATCACTTTTATTCTGAGTCTTATTTACATTCCAAGCCCCAGGGCTCGACTGCCAGCAAATCAATTGTGGAATTGTTGGGCTGTGATAGATTCTGCAACAGGATAATAAAGGGAAAATAACTTCACTGAAGGGTAAACTTGCTTGCATCTACCCCAGGGTACGGCAGAGTGGCAATGTGTATGCAAGCAGTGACAGCCGAAGAACTGATGTCCCACAGAATCATATGTTGGCTTACCCATGGCAAGTTGTTCTTGTAACCGCAGCAAAAGATCGGTGGCTCAGCGCAATGCAAATCAAGGCCTGACTTATAATAAGCATCTCTTGCAATTATTCAGTTTGATTAACTGAGAAGGAAAAAGAAAGAAAAATGTTACTGCCATTTTTTTTCTCACATACTGATTTTTTTTTAGCACATCAAAGATAGGTTAATTAATGTCAAAAAAAAAAAAGACAAAAAGAAGAAGAAAAACAAATGGCTCCAGTCTGCAGGCTGGATGTAAAATATGAAAAATGCACTCCAGTCCCGCTCCCTGAGGCAAATACATGGAGAGCTTTCAGCAAAATTGTCTCTTTGAACCTTCTGTAGAAACCTTCAGGCAGAATCATAGAATCACAGAATATCCCGAGTTGGAAGGGACCCATAAGGATCATCAAGTCCAACTCCTGGCACCGCACAGGTCTGCCCAAAAGTTTAGACCATGTGACTAAGTGCACAGTCCAAACGCTTCTTAAATTCAGACAGGCTTGGTGCAGCGACTACATCCCTGGGGAGCCTGTTCCAGTGTGCGACCACCCTCTCGGTGAAGAACCTCTTCCTGATGTCCAGCCTAAACTTCCCCTGCCTCAGCTTCACACTGTTCCCATGGGTCCTGTCACTGGTGATAACAGAGAATAGGTCACCTGCCTCTCCATTCCCTCTCGCGAGAAAGTTGTAGACTGCGATGAGGTCCCCCCTCAGCCTCCTCTTCTCCAGGCTGAACAGGCCCAGTGACCTCAGCCGCTCCTCATAAGTCTTACCCTCTAGGCCCTTCACCATCTTCGTCGCCCTCCTCTGGACACTCTCCAACAGTTTAATGTCCTTCTTGTACTGTGGTGCCCAGAACTGCACACAGTACTCGAGGTGAGGCCGCACCAGCGCAGAGCAGAGCGGGACAATCACCTCCATCGACTGACTAGCAATGCCGTGCTTGATGCACCCCAGGATACAGTTGGCCCTCCGTATACGTAGAATACGTAGACCTAAGACCGGTTGGCCCTCCGTATACCTAGAATACATAGACCTAAGAGATTTCATGGATTTCTTAGGGAAAGGACATTTCTACTTGTTTCTTACTTTTGTATTTATTCCCTTCCAAGCAAGTCAGAAACTTGAAGGAATCCTCCCACAGATGCAGTGGCCTGCACGATCTCATAGCCCAAGCACTGGTTATTTTTAGTAAAGGTATCTGTGGCTTTAAAGAATCCTTGACAATCCACACGCATTTTGAGCATTTGTATGCTTTTTCTGTATCTACTGAAGGCCCATTTCTGAAAATCACCACGTGCTCTAATGTCTGTTGACTGCAGTGGTAGTAGTTGTATGAAAGTGGATCAACATTTGGGTAAGGAAGATCAGAACAGTAACCCTGGTTAGTATCTACAGGCATTCATGTTATCTTCTAAAGCTTTCTTCTCCAAATGTGATTGGTTTTGAAACCATTTTCCAAGATACCAGCTGTCAGTGAGCAAGTCTGCTGTATTTCACAGGATCAAACTTGGTAATGCCACGTCCCTGACCTCAAACGTAAAGTGATGTGTCACAAGGAGGTAATCCTAGACTTGCCTGGGTAAATTATCTCTCGGTATAACACAGTAGAGAAATGTCAGAAAATGTTGTGTAGCATTAATGAACAAACATTTCTAAAGGAGCACATTAATCCAAAAGGAGTTTTCTGCTTTTACAAGACTATCATGATACTCACTATAACCAGAAATAAATGAAGAGAAATTGCCTGATATAAGACTGCTAAATCTGTCTGAGATACATACAAAATGATAATATAAATGTTTAGCTGTATGACTCCTCTTAAATTCTGGGTTTTGTTAGAACTGATACTCGAACTCCAAATTCTGAAAACATATTTAAAAATGTTATTTTCCTAGTGTGTTTTATTAGCATATCACTTCTTAAATGCTAGGTAGTGTTCGACAAATGGTATAATGAAACATGAATAAGAATGATATCTCCAGCAGAATGAGAAGGAAAAAAAATAGATATAAGAAAAAACTAAGACTCAAGGCAATAATTATAACAGGCAATAATTCCAATTATATTATCCCAGGAAGTTCTATAATATGAATTTTTAAACATTTGCTTTAGTGCAGTTATGGCCCCCTAAATATGTGGCAAAAGATTAATAGCTCTCAACTGCAATAATATATATATATTTATTTTTGTGCATCTCACTTATGCTCATGCCATTGATTTTACAATTCCTTCAGGAACCATTACTTTGTGTTTAGGTTCACCAAATCTTGTTCTGGAATGATGCAACATAATCTGTATCAAATCCTTTAAGTATTAAGCTAAAGTTCATACAAGATAAGATTTGTTTAAAGTATTTATCCATCTTGAAAATTAAGCACAAAAACTTTGAGAAAGAATTTCTAAAATAATTTTTAGAAGGCTACGTGGTTCTCCCGAAATATAAGTAGAAACTGATTGGTAAGGCTGTATAGGGTCAAAACACATTGATATAGTTATACCGGTGTTTTCCCATGCTGTTGGACACTGATCAGTTTTGGAAAAGGGATTTCAGCTTCTTGGGCAACATTCACATGCACTACCTACACACAACATTGCATCCATCAAGAGATAAGCAATACACTCTCCAGTTTCAGCTTGATTTTTATCAGTACAGCATTACGCCTTGCTGATTATGATCCTGATTGTATAATAAGGAAAGAAAAAGGAACATATGGGAAAGTTTTCACAGTGCCTAACTTTCCTCTTGCTCTAAATTCCCCTGTATGGCTTCACAGGCTACAAGTAGAGACTAGTAAAACTAACCTTATAAGGCTTCTGTGAATTTCACCACAAAATCAAAACTCATTTTCTGAATCCCGTGCAAATAACTCACCTCTAGGCCATCCACCTGTGTTATCACTTTTGTTTTGGTTTGTTTTGCTCTTGAAATAATATTGAGATTTCACATTAAGTCAACTGTCTAATTTAAAAAGTATAGTTCTCTAGTAAGGATCTTCCTTCACCTTGTCACATCTATAGCATTGCATCATTGGCAGTAATAATAACACTTTTTCTTTCCCTTTTTCCTTACTGTATTGAAATTGTGGGATGGCTTACTTTGGAACAAGGTAACAGACCTCCTTAGCTGAAATATGCTGATGCTAAGTGAGTTGCTCTCTGTGCACCCATTTCTTGAAAGAACCACCTCTCACCTTCAGCCTGATGGAAAACCAAGACTAAGAGCTTGGGTGAGCTTATTTCACTTGGCAAAGTTTAACATTTCCACCAGCCCATCTCTACATATTAAATATTAGCCTATGTTAAATATTTCAGTGAAGACAGGCCAACTTGGAGTAAGTTCAGTGTGTGAACCATTTGGTTGTTTTATTTAAGCAAGGATATTTGTGTTTTTTGGAACTAGTGGAATTATCTAGACCTGATTGCTGTCTTCTCTAAAATTAAGTCTTTTTTTATCTTTGGCTTAGGTAATTTAACTACCTAAATAAACTACCATATAAAGAGTAGTTGAATAGTTCTTATACCTATTTGTCTTACAAGCAACAGATAAACCAATTAAATACATATGAATATATTCAACAACAGTAATTTTCTAAATCTTTAAACAGAAGAAACAGTAACAATTTGTTAGAAAAACAGCTAGCTGAGGAGCAACATTGCGCAGGTAAACCTATATGTTGTAGTCAGATTTATGTGCCATTTAGTCATTCTAGGCTCTTCCAAGGCTGTGCCACTGTCACTTCACACATGTTTTGGTTCAAGGAAGACCTACAGCACCAAAATTGCCTGCCTGTGTCTTTAGATGTGTATACCAGCTTCTTTTTTGTTGTTGAAGATTCTCTGGTTTTGGAAGTAGGAAATCTTCTTTTTGTCTGTTAAAATATGTAGTGGATTTTATACTATTACTTTTTATAAAAATATATCTAAAAGCCTAATCGCTGTGAATTCATGCAGAATTGTTTGACAGTGTGTGTTACGGGTAATAATTAAGTCATATATTAGCAAGAAAAGTGTTCTCGGAGGAAGTCCCTAAGGGCCACTTTAGCTGGCGATGGTGTGTACTCTCTGGAGAAAGACTACCAAGGTCAATTGGAATACTTGAATGAATCCTTATCAGTATGAATGAGGATGGATAAGGAATCCGTGCTCAGATTTGGGAGATTGAAGCAGGATTTAAATATACCATTTAAATGCAGATTTACTGTCATTCTTTTATCCCCTAAAGTTAATTACCTCTCTGATGTGAGTATGCCATGCAGCAGGGTGACAATTAACTTTTTTTTTTATTTTTTTTTTTTAATAAGCTCGGAGCTGGAAGGTTTGTATGAAAACACCTCTTGGTTTTTATGTTTGGGGACTACAGGAAAGATAAAGCAACTGCTGATGAAAACCGTTCCTGTTTCTGAATTCAGCTTGCTATTTTCTGCATCAGGTTTATTGTTCTGACTCAGTCCCATGCTGCTCAAGAAAAATTCCAAATCAGCAAAGATTATACACATAAAAATATCACTGGAAGACAATCAATATTTTGTTGGTATAGAGATATATTAACATATATATCAGTGGGACAGTACTTCAGGTGGGTCATTTACAGCAAGCAGCAAAAGGTGCCAAAAAGGAAAACCAGGTGAGAGCAGACGAAGTATAAATATGTACGTGTATATTTATAAACATATTTATACACACACTTGCACATATATGTACACGTTTATATACCTATGTATCTATATAAAACAGTGAGGAACTGTAATGACTGCTCAAAACATCACGTCTAGAAACCTGCTTGGAGAGGAATAAAAGCAGCTTTTTAACTGTCTCCTGATAACTAAATTGTTACTTTTGAGCGTTCACCATATTGTTATTTTTTTTCTGCTTTATTCATATAGCGTCTTGCAGTTTTTGTGGCTTTGTCATTTTTACATCAGAGATTTTAAGCTTGTTCTTCATTGCGAGAGTGGAAGTTCTGTGGATCTCTCAGAACTCCATGTCTGTTACACAACTAACTGTGATTTAGGAGGACGGGATTTGGCACAGGTGATTCCTTCTGTATTGCTGGGTCCAGATGAAGATCTTCTGCAATAGAAACAGTGCTTTCTGGTGTGATGGGAGAACAGGATTGTGCCTGAACAGGAGAGTAAACTCAGTTGCACAGTAAATGTATTCTTAAGACTACATCCATTTTTGTTCCATCCTGTTAAGCTTTCACTTTAGTGTATGTCTAGAAGAGCTGTAGGGGAACTATGCATAAATGTATGAAAAGCCAGGGAAGAGTTCTGAAGTAAAATTGAGTACAGCATCGTGACTTGCCCTCTCTCTCTCTCTTCACCTCCCAGCCCCCTTCTCTCCATACATACATATATGTTTGGTCCATACACAACATATTTTGCTACAAAAGTAAAAGGCAAAGTTGAAGCAAATTCTGTACTGTCTGTAAACATTGCATACATTGCTATGGGCTTTCAGTGGGCTCAGGTTTTCAAAGACAGCTTTGATAAACTAAATAGAGAGCAAAGACGTCACATTTGACTTTTAGCAGGGTACTTTTGATGAAAATATACAGCAGATATTTACATTATTGAACCAGCTAGCAGTGAATCTATTTTTGACAAGTATATTTAAATAAACACATATGCAAAATATTTTTGAGGCTTCTCCCAGAAGATAACCCAGTAATTTATAGTAATTTTTATTTAAAACAAAATGTCCAGCCACCCACTAGGTGGTGGCAAGGAGCATAGTCAGGTAAAATTGTGTTTACAGTTGTATATGCACTGTCTTTAGCAGCAGAATCAGATTAATCTGCCATGAAATCCTCCCCCATAGGCAGATGTTAGAGCTAATTCTGCTGTATAGTAGGAAAGTCTTGTAGCAGTGGTCTAGGACAATAGACTTGCCCAATTAGCTGTGCTGTAGAGAAGCAAGAAAAGGAATAGTTGGTGCAGGGGTGGGAGCTAAGCAGCACAACCATGCATCTGTGCTACAGTTGAGACACCCCAGGAATGAAATATTTCCCAGTGACAGCTATTTTATAGAGCTGCAAAAGTACACCAATATATTAAGACAAACAGAACACAAATTACAGCAAATATTTCTTGCTTTTATGACAGAAGAGTGATGCTGGTGAGTTAGAATACAGAAAGAAAAGCTGTGCAACAGCTGATGTACCTGCCTGTGTCTTCCTTCTCATAGACCTGTGTTGCTTTTCGTCAGTTCTCTTCAGTAGTGATGGGTGAAAGCCCTCAAAGATATACAGTCAAAACCATCTGCAATGAGCCCAGACTAACTCTTTGGTAGACGATAGTATGCATAGAGCATCTGGAACACCAGATTCCTCATTTGGTGCCATAAGGGTGGTGATATTAAGGGAAGTAGCGAGCGAGAAACAAACAATCTGTGGCTGACTTCTGGAAAGGTAATGCTGAATGGGAAGGCACCTTTACCATCTGCACGGCCTGTTATAAAAACAAGACAGCTGCCACAGAAAGGATTCTGGTGTTCTATGTATGCTCTGCATACATCTGCTGCACACGGCTAGTGTGTGTATTGCACAGGGATTTCATTGCCTGCCTGTGAATACAGCTACAGAAGCGCTGGGAGATGATGCCAATTGAACAGCAGAATTTTGCTTGCACTTATAAACAGAACATGGATTACCCCAGCATGATATGTGGATCATAAATATCAAAACAGCATACAAAAACTGCCCAAGAGGCAGAGTGTCACCTATTGCATTTGATGAGGTTGCTGCTGCAACCACTGACAGAGGCTGAATACTAGCAAAGTCAGTTTTACGTTGTTTAAGGAAAAGGACATGTATTGTTGGAAGATGTGTTTGCTGTAGTCTGCAGGAAGAATAAAATACACTGTGAACCACACTTTGTCTGCTGAATGAATGTTCAAATACATTTATGTTACTGACTCTCATGCATATAGCTTGATGCTAAGCAAGTCATACTGCTAAGTGTTGTTAAGGTTATAGAGGAGACTAAGCTGTAAATTTGCTATTGCTCTCCTCTAAGGGTAGGCCTCTGGGTCACAATCGTTTGCTTGTACGAAACTCCTAAAAAGGCTAGGAATTTTCTGACTGCAGTGTGGGACTTAGCAGTTCCCACAGCCATTCTTTTTCCAGACCACATCTGTCTACGTGGTGTGCTTGAGGGCAAACTAGCAGCTTGTAGGCAAACTTTCAAAACTGAGTTTGTGCATCATGCAGGCTAGTCTGTCAGTGTGAGCTCAGTGGCACATACCCGTCAGATCATTTAGAAGCCTGCATTTGCTCAAATACCTGCTTGATCGGCATACATGATCAATGTATACCTGTGCCCCTGAAAGGGCTCACATGGACCAGGAAGCTACTGCACGTATAGGAAATGGAGGGGATGCAGAACATACCATGCTCACAAGGGTTTTTCTTACACAGCATTACAGACAAACCTGTTGTCTTGTTTAACCACCACACAAAGTCTTCATCTGACAGTCAGCTGCCTGATATTCTTTCATGCCTGTTCTCAAGCTCAGGAGGGTTTTCTAGTTACTGACGGACCGCGTAGAGTGAGTGTCTCTTTTAATACGCCCTACCCTTAGCAAAAATTTCAACCCTTTAGGAAGTTCCTTCTTAAAAATCTTCTGCTCATCTCAGAATTTACAATTTCTCAAGGCAAGCAATGTCACTCTGGAAACAATGGTACCTTTTCAGATTGGTAGAATTTCAAAACCTTGCAGTGCACAAAGCATCCGGTTCATTCCTTTTCCTTTCTGATAGAATTGTTCATGAAGATATGGAGTAGAGTTTTGAATGGCATTTATATCACCACTCCCAAGAAGACCATCAGATAAATTTCCTTCACCTGAAGTCAGGTTCAATCAAACTGAATGCACATGGGTCTTTATCTACAGCTGAGCTACTCATTCCAGGTTTCTTTACAGTTAACTGAGAGAAAAAATAAATGTGCCTAAATCCCAAATTGTGAGATTTAGAGATCTGTATTAATAGAAGCTGGATTCTAACCTGACAAAGTCTGTTTGTGTCCTTTGACACAGGAAACCACATGTCAGTTCTCAGGCATGAGATCCTCCTAGACAAAGAGAGTTTCAGGAGACAGACCCCAATAAAAGCTTCTCAGTGAAATGGATAACTTTTTATTTTTTAATACTTAAAGTCTTAAGTACATGGTACAAGAACCATATAAAAAGAATGCAATACAGATAGCACAATAAGAATTCATATCTTCAATAATATGAAATGCATTAACAGTAATCATGGCCATAATAACTGAGAGAGAAAACAGGTGAAAAGAAGTGAATAAAAGCAGTCAAAACGGACCTTTTACCCATCATTATTAGTTAGTTAACCTATTGTGGAAGAATTCTTACCTAATTTGCCAAAGTTTAAATATAAAAAATTTTAAGAAGGGTTTAGGAGAGTCTGCAAATGGGAAACAACGTGAACACTGATTCAATAACAGTGAAGTACTGCTTCAGAGCATAATTCTTCTTTTATTGTTATAACTGTGATATGAAATCAGGCTAATATATACAACAAGATATTACCAACACTAAATTACATTAGTCTATATGAGGTAGAAAAATTAATCTACTGATAATACAAAACAGTCTTACTCTTACATGGGGCAAAAGTTAAATTTGTGAATGAGCTAGCTTCTCTGGTTTTGCTCATAGGAAGCCCAGGCATATTTCTTGGATACAAATGTTCTCACCATCAGTGTTTTCTGGTCATCTGATTTCCTTTATGTGATTTTTACCCATGTATTGATAAAATGCAACTAATATCTTTAACCCATAGTATTTAATGTATTAGTGTCTGATACATATGTTAAGATTTATTGCTGGGTTTGGAAGCTGCACTGCATACGTTCCCTCTGTTTCTGAAATGCTTCTGAATCACGCTAGAGTTCCAAAGCCTTGAGGACCATTGGGGCTGTTCGAATGGGGAAAAATATTCAAAATAACTCTACATATAATTGATGTATTGGGTATACATGACAAGGTTTTGGCAGCAAACAGCTTCAGGGGTGGCCTATGTGAGCAGAGCCCAGCAGCTGCCCCATGTCAGATGAGAGCCAGCTCCGGCTGGCTCCAAAAGGGAACCGCCACTGGCCAGAGCTGAGTCAGTGATGTTGGTTGTGCCTCTGGGAAAGCTGATTTAAGAAAGGGGAAAAAAACCTGCTGCACAGCAGCAGCTGGGAGAGAAGGGTAAGGAAATGTGAGGGAGACAGCCTTGCAGACCCCAAAGTCAGTGCAGGATGGCAGGAGGTGCTCCAGGCAGGCAGCAGCAGTTCCCCTGCGGCCTGTGCAGGGAGAGGCCCCTGGTGGAGCAGGCTGTCCCCCTGCAGCCCATGGGTCCCACACGGAGCAGATCTCCACGCTGCAGCCCGTGGAGGAGCCCCCGGTGGAGCAGGTGGATGTGGCCTGGAGGAGGCTGCGGCCCATGGAGAGCCCCCGCAGGAGCAGGCCCCGGGCCGGAGCTGCAGCCCGTGGAGAGGAGCCCACGCAGGAGCAGGGGTCTGGGGGGAGCTGCCGCCCACCCGTGGGGGACCCGTGCTGGAGCAGTTTGCTCCTGGGGGATGGACCCCGTGGTACGGAGCCGTGTGGGAGCAGTGCTTGAAGAGCTGCTGCCTGTGGGCAGCCCCCGCAGGCTCAGTTCGGGAAGGACGGCATCCCGTGGGAGGGACCCCGCGTGGAGCAGGGGCAGGGAGGGAGCGGCCGAGACAAAGTGTCAGGGACTGACCGCAGCCCCCATTCCCTGTTCCCGTGCACTGCTCACTGGGAGGAAGTAGGAAAGGGTGGATGAGAGAAGGTGTTTTTAGTTCACTTGTAGTTTTTCACTGCTCTAGTCTGCTAGTGATAGGTAATAAATAACATTAATCTCTCTATGCTGAGTCTGTTTTGCCTTTGATGATAATTCCTGGGGGATATCCCTGTCCTTATCTCAACCCTTAAGCCCTTTCCATTGTATTTTCTCCCGCTTTGCCTTTGAAGAGGGGGAGTGAAAGAGAGGTTGTAGTGGAGTTCAGCTGCCCAGCTGGGTAAAACCACCACGGATTCACAGTTCAGTCCCATCTCTCATTTTAGCACCAGTTACATACATGATCTTGGGCATCATTTACTTTTCATATCAAGATTGAACCCCTGTGGATAATTTCAACTATCTTGTTCTTGCACTCCAACAGAGGTCCAAAATCCATTGGCTTCAGCAGGAGTTCTTCAGCTGACTTTCAAATGAGCTTTGGATCAGGTCCTCAGTAAATATGGATCAAATACAGAGGAAAACTGTTTTGTAGGACATTTTCTGCCAGGATTCTCCATTTACCATTACATTTCATGATGATAGCCTCTTCAGCTTTTCTCTCAGCAATTGCTTTAGATCAGCTAAAAGACCTTTTTCTCTTTTTAATAAAAACACATTTAAAATATCTTTGTGCAATCTAGCCTGCTGTTACCAGCTGCAAACTATGCTATTACATTATGCATGGTTCTTGTCTGCTTGGAGTATGGAAAATACCACCTTACTATAGTCCTTGTATTAATGATTTTAATGTTATGCTAAATGTTCACAGTTTATTATTCCAATAAATATGGCAATCTAGTGATATTTACACATTCATAATGGGTTGTTAATAATGATACAATGTGCTCCTATTTGGTATTAATAAAGTCAATTTGAAATTAATTTACTAAACAGCAGAGAGATTGTTCTCTAGTGCATCTGTTTGCAAAGAGGCTTCATATTAAAGAGGAGTCAGGTAGAGAAGATTGCTCACTGCTCTGGGTTTGTGTGTTATTGAGCAATTTTCCATCCTCCCCTTTCCATGTTTATAGATTTTGATAACTGCTACAATTCACTGAACTTAAAATTAATGCCTAACTGCACTTAATGCCTGTACTGCTTATTTGAATTTTGATTCTAAAGACAAACAACTGAGGAGTTATATATGAAAAAAGTATCCTTTCAAATAATGTTTAGTAATGAACTCCTTGTATTCCAAGCATCTGGCATTGGTTGGGCTTAACTTTTAAAATAGCCAGCTGCTTAGTAGAAGATGTAAAAAAAGGTAAAAGCAGAAAGACCAGTCAAACTATACATTTAATAGTTCAAAATTCTGTATAAAATAAACATAAATAAAAATTAATAAAGATCAGAATGAATGTACAGAAAATGGACATAACTGCTTTGCAGATAGAAGTGAAATACAAGAGGTTTATTTACGCAAGGTGAAAGTATTGACCAACAACAGACCTACTATCTAATCTCAACTGTATGCAAAATCAAATTATAATGGAATTCATAATTTATAACAGAAAGATAACAGAAAATGAGATAAAATGCAACATGTTTAGCCAAGGGCAGTTTATACCAGAATAACTGGATTCATTTTTTGGATAACAGATTTTATAAAGAAGAGATATATGAAAGATCTAATTTATTTGGTTATGGATGATGGGATTCATCTAACTAAATATACTTGTCTGCTCTGGAGACACCTATTTCTAAACTTATCACCCCAGGCTCCCTTATTATCAGTGCCTAAAAAAAATTCCTTTTAGGCTATGATTCATGCCATCCTAAAGTCAATGTCTAAAATAAGTCAGGTGAATCGGTACACCTACAAGTGCTTATTTCTCTTCATTGACTGTAGAGTTAGCCAGGGGTGACTAGCTCAGCTGCAGATAACCACCCTAAAGACACTGAAGTTAAATGGAAGTAATTCCACTGAGACAGACTAATTTGTGAATAAAGCATCTGAAATGATGTCCGTAGGAAAGTGCTCATTAATAAGACAGAGGTAAGAATTTTAAGGTAGTTAGGGAGCTGCTTAACGCGAAGGTGACAATGGGCAATGTTAAATAAAAGATGTAATGGATTGAAGGAAACTACTGAAAACATTTTTCATGAATTAGTCTTTGAGTGGATCTTAATATTTTCTTTAATGACTTTGGCATGAGAAGTAGAATTGAACTAATGATATCCGGTATGGAACTGGGTTGCGTTGTCAAAGCAGGAGAGAATTTAGATGTCATACCAAAAAAAAAAAAAGATGACCTTAAGGATAAAACAACAGGAATGAGACGGAATTTAATACAACAAAGAACAAATACTTCACTGAGAGAAAAATCTGAAAATATTGCCTAGGTGCCTAAAGTGTATTTTGAAAGAACATAGATGCCTAACTTTACTGGAAAAATTACAAAACAAACAAACAAAAAAACCTCAACCAGCCAACCAAAAAAAACCCCAGCCAAACAAAAAACACCCATAAACCTGTTCAGTCATCTGTGTGCCTGAAAAGCAATAGATCCTTCAGTTTTCTACTGAAAATTATTTATGTGCCAAAAATTTTAGTATTCTGAAGAGTTAAAAGTACTACTACTGTGGTTGAACTGAATATTTGGGATCACCCCCTGCCTGGGCTTCTTTGGGAATTACAGTCTAAGTTCCCCAAAGAATGCAGTCCTTCTAAGCATTTTGTCCTAATACCTAATATATTAACGTTCAGTTTTGCCTTATTTAAAGTCATCAGGTAGTGCCAGATGAGAAAAGTGGCAGATCAGAAAAGCCTGATTTCTGCACAATGGTGTAGTTGCTTGCATTCCTGAGAGTTGTGCAGCCTGACCAATGCAGAACTTAACCATCTGGTTATCAGAAAGGTACTCTTCATTTTTCATGGGCAACAAAGAATGTAAGACTCAATGAGGCCAAAAAAGTATAGTAGGAGTTCATCTCAGCACTCGTCTTTGCTGAAGAAATAGGGGACCTAGATCTGGCTTTAAGTTTTGTTGCTGTTACTTAATCGTGACTGCTAATCATGGAAGTGCTGAGAGGAACCAAGACGACTGTGATTCCAGTTGAGTGGCATGGCCACTTGGTCATTCCCTTCTACTTGCTTGAACAGTGGCCCACGTGTAGTAAGAGGTGAGGGATTAAAGTTCCCTTCTGCCAATATGCCGTTACAAATCTGAACCCTGTTGGCCATGGAAAGAATAAAATTCAAGTGTCATATTCATCTGGTAAATGTTCTAATCACCAAGCCATTCCTGAAGTCAGTCAACATTTTTCATGGCCATCTTTTCAAACTGACAAACTAAGAGTCATCTGTTGAAATGTAGACCCTCCAATACAGAAGTCTTTATCAGAATGGTTGTCTGGAAACCTTCTTTAGAAACTCTTAAGATGTGATTTGTTATTTGTTTCATCACAAGATAAATACCTAAAACCAGACAAATTAATCTTTCTGGGAGAGCTTATTTCTTTCTCCCCATTGGATATAAACAGAGACTAGGTATATCACTGAGAGGTAGATATTATAGGTAAGACATGACAGGTCTGCATGTGTGTGACTTAGGTACTTCAATGCAGAACATGCTTTTTGTTTCTGAACACATTTCACTTTGTATCATAGGTCTGCAGTCAGAACCTAAGCTCTACAAAATTTCCCATTCTTCCCACTTGGCTCTCCTCATTGTACAGTTCAGATGTTCCTCTGCTTAGTGGTCTGGTGTTACAAAGCTCTTACAACCCACATTCCTTTTCCATTCACAGCATATGGACTGCAGCATTTTGGAGCTCACTCGTAAATGTTGTGTTTAATTTCTAGGTTATGGAGTGTTGAATATAACAGTGCTTAGGAGAAGTGAACTATCAGGATGTTCCAACACTTATGAAATGCAGGGGTCTAATAATCACAAACTCAGTCCTCGTGAGAGTTCAGCCAACAGATAATGGTGAATACTGTGCTTTACTCAGACGTGGCATCCCACTCTGTATGCTGCGTAGAGGAAAAAGTGCAGACATCTGAATCTCAGCTCCTTTGTAAAACTCCTTCCTGATATCAGAAGAGATGAATCTTATTTTAATTTATAAAGTGTTGCCATGAAGCATCAGATTAAAATTGATGAGCTAGAGCTCTGTGCCCCAAAAGTTAATTGGGAGGAAGCTAACCTTTTCTTTTTCTACATCAGGCTCTGTTTTTTTAAACAGAACATTTTTGTGCCCTATTCTTTGTCATAATCTTTTCAGTGTCAGAACTCGTTTTTTTTCTATCGGTCACCTGCGGGCAGTAGGGGCAATGATTTTGTTGTACGATGATTTATGAGGGTGAAAAAAAAATGACCTGCTTCATACGACTTGCATTTCAGAAAATTCCAAAGACTGAACGTAACTCAGGAAGTGAGAATACAGATGATGTTGGCTCTGGTGTTTAAAACAAAAACAAAACAAAACAAAACAAAACAATGCTTCAACAAATTTAAAAGCAAATAAAACAAAACCAGCACAGGGAGGATGATCATTTATGTGGCTTTCTGACTGATGATTCATGCTCATCCCTGCTGGGTGTATATTTTGGAGAGGAACTTAGAATACCTCAAGCTATTTTCCTTCTTTTGCTCGCTTCTCATGTGTATCACCAAACATCCCTACTGTGTGTTTTGGTTGTGAGGAGGAGGGGATTCTGTAGCTCTGTGTGAACGCCTTGGATGGGGTCCAGCTATAAGTGAGAGAATCAGAATAGATTATTTTTAATGACAATCACTTGTTCTTCTTTTTAACTCCACATCATTCCTGACATTGTTACACCAGAGTTCAGAGAAGTTAGCCCCTCTTTTGTGTAAAATTACTACAGAAGTTCTGTTATTTTTTTTTCTCATTGCCATTTGCCATTTTCTTTCCTTCTCACAACACACCAGCTTTTCAGCAAGGCATAGGTAAAATTTTTGGCACACTTTGTTACTCCGATTATGCCTTTTGCAATGCCAGCTATTCTGAAGGATTCTGAAAATTTGGACTTTCTGCAGGAAAATGGGCTGAAGCATTGGAGAAGGTCAGTGAAACCTCATTTTTCATTTTACACTGCTACACTGACCACAGCAGCTCTGCTGTCACCTTTTCTGTGGTAGTTGCTCTTAACTGCCTTAAGCTATAGACCTCAAGCTGATAGAGGGAGCCGAACTTTCAGAGGAAGGTGAAGACACAAGCTGCCTGCTGCTACGTGCAGTTGCAGGGGAAGCCAGGTTGTTCCTGGCTGTGGGCAGCAGATGCTCACAAAGTAACTGCCAAAACAGTGTTTGGGGAAACAATACATGTGTTACTTGGCACCAGAGTATTAGGGAAGCCAATAGGTTGCCTGCTTTTTCACTCAACACAGTGACATACAATGAAGCGGAAGATGAGACTGTGCGATCCTAAAGTCCAGTGGAGAATAAAGATCTAGGAATGATTTCCCAGAACTGTCAGAACTGTGTGTCCTGTGAGAAGCCGAATGGAAATTATTCCAAGCTAGTGTGGTGCATGTATAATGAATGGTAAAAAAGAGTACTAAAGTATTATAGATATATATAGATATATATATAGATATAAGGGTTACCAGTTGTCTTCTGTTACAGAAGGGTGCCTTAGTTTGACAGGAATTTAATGCCTTTTTTGCCCCTTCCTAGGCTGATTATACAATTTCTCACTCTTAAACACATTTGACAATCACAAACGTGTTTTATCCGAATTGCTACAAAATCTCTCTGGCTTTGTTCTTTTATTCACACATGGCGTGTCAGAGTAGAAAGCTGTAACTTGTTTAAGATTTTCTTCGATCAAAATACTTTTAAAGTGTACTTAGAAGTGAAAGGTTCCATTTGGCTTCACTTTTTTAACACCAGCATTAAAACTAAAACTGGAATAAAAACAAATCTGTTGGGCTGCAATATTTGAAGCGTTAATAAAAACTAGAAAATTCAGAACTGGAATTTTATGCTCAGAGTGAGTGCTGCAGAAGTTTGCAAGCAGTGGCTAATCTTATTGCCACTGGGGATAACAGCCCTGGGAATTCACCTTGTCTCCTAGAGTAACAATTTTTTAATGAATGAATAAATTTAAATAAAATATGAGATCTCCAGCATACTTTGTTCACACCGAAGAGGATCTTCTGGCTTCAGAGTGATATTATGGGGAATTCATCATTCATGCTCTTACTTCTATCTCTGTAACTTAAATGACTTCATATTCCTCCTTAACTATACCCTTGTAAGGGCACTGGACATATATATATATATTTCACTCAGCAGTCAGTCTGGATTTCAGTCAAAGGATTTTTCCTTGATTTTTGTAGCATTGTCTTTGTAGCATTTGGCCACTGGTAGTCATTATGTGAACAATGGCATCGAAGTAAATGTAATTCTAGGGAAGCCCACATGCTTGCCTGACAAATCATAACCATTCTGAAGCTGCAGTATTAGGTTCCTTCTAAAATACACCTCACATTTCTTTCAGCTATGTATTGCCCCAGCAATCTGTCAGTAGTGTAAAAATATTGGAATGCTCCACTAGAATTCCTTTAGTAACTTTGTCCTTCTTGTATGGTGAAATTAGAACAATGTGTTAAAAACAAAGAAATATGCTTTTTTTTTTTTCTACTTTTTGAGATGTTTAATCTAAGCTGCATTAGTGCATTAATTCAGAAGAAAGGTGTAATTTATTTTACCTAACTGAGGCTGTACAAAACTCAGTTCTTCAGTCCATCATGGCATCGTGCAGACTGGCAGCACCATGGGGGATGAGGACATGGAAGCTGAGGGGGCTCCCCATGGGGCTGGCAGGGTAGGGTCTCCCCAGCTAGGGCCCATACCAGAACCCCAGCCAGGGAGTAGGGCAGCGGGGGGGAAGCTGGGGACAGCTGAGTACAGGCTGCCAGGAGGAGACAGGTACAAGGTCGAGGCAGGAAGAAGTCAATCCACAGGTCAGGGTCCATGTCTGGGTCTTTGTCTGAACTGGTGGGGCATGGCAGAGGCATGTCTGCAATGCAGTATGCAGGCTGCGTCTGGCAGCCTTTGCCCAGTACCAACAGAGAGAAGGAGACAGTCTTTCACACTTTTGCTGGGAAATCAACACTGCCACATGCCCGTCTGAGCTGCCTGTATGCAAAATGCAAGTGGCATGGGGAACGGACAGAAGGAATTAAAGGTCCGTCTGCAGTTTTATGGCTGTGATCTCACTGGGATCACGGATACAGTGAGATAGCGCGGGAGTGGAGTGCTACAGTGGGCGGATACAGGCTTTTTGGAAAAGAAGGGCCAGGGTGGCAAGGGAGGGGAGTTTCTCTTTTTGAGAGAGCAGCATGAGTGCATGGAACATGTGATATGCCACACATGGAGCTTATGGGACAGGATTAGGAGGCAGACCAACATCAGTGACATTGTGGTGGGTATCTGTCATAGATTAAGAGGAAGAGATAGTTGGGGCCTTCAGACAACTGGAAGAAACCTCACATTCAAAAGCTCTGACTGATCAGGGACTTTATTCACCCTCTTATCTGCTGAGAGGGCAATACAGCAAAGTCCAAGCAATCCAGGAAGCTTCTGCAGTGCATTGAGGACAACTTCCTAATGCAGGTGATGACAGAGCTGACAAGAGGAGATGCTCTCCTGTATTTGATATTCACCAACAAAGAAAAACTGCTGGGGATAAGAAGGTCAGAAGTTACCTTAGCTGCAACACTCATGAGATTGTGGACTTCAGGATCCTGCAGGGAGGAAGCAAAGTAAGTAGTAGTAGGAAAGCAGACTTAAGCCTCTTCAGGGATCAGTTTGCAGGAATTCCATGCAAAATGGTCCTGGAGAGAAGAGGGGTCCAGAAAAAAAAAAAAGAAAAAAAAAAAGTTGATTTTTAGGATTTCAAAGTCTTTCTCCTCCAAGCTCAAACGTGGTTTATCCTGATGTGCAGGAAGTCAAGCAACCATGTCTAGAGGCCTGCAAGAAGGGGTTCCTCACTAAATTCAAGCACAAAAAAGAAATCATACAAGGGTCAGGCAACCCCTGGGGAATATATAGACACTGCTGTTAAGAAACTGGATGTATACAAGTTCATGGAATCTGATTGAATGAAGCCACAGAAGCTGAGCAAGCCAACCAAATGTCATTGTACAGCTACTCTGTTGTCTTTGAAAAGCCATGGTGAATGGGAGAGGTTCCTGAGGACTGGAAAAAAGCAAAGGTCACTCTTGTCTTCCAAAAGGCAAGAAAGAGAATCTGGGGAACTGCATGTCAGTCAACCTCACCACGATCCCCAGGGAGGTGATGGAGCAACTAATCCTGGAAACCATTTCCAAATATATTAAAGACAGGAAAGTTATTGGGAGTAGTCAACATGGGTTTATGAAAGGGAAGCCATGCCTGATCAACCTGATAGTCTTCTCTGATGAGTTGATTGGCTTGGTAGACAAGGGGAGAACTGTGGATATTGTTTATCTAGACTTTAGCAAGGTTTTTAAACGTTGCTAAACACACTCATTGACAAAGTGATGAAGTATGGACTATTTTGTTTGGAAGTATTGTATTTTGGGGTGCATCAAACGTAGCATTGCTAGCTGGTTGAGGGAAGTGATTGTTCTGCTCTGTTCTGTTCCGGTGTGGCCTCACCTCAAGTACTGTGTGCAGTTTTGGGTGCTACAATATAAGAAAGACATAAAACAATTAGAGAGCATCCAAAGGAGGGTTGCAAAGGTGGTGAAGGGTCTAGAGGGGAAGACATACGAGGAGCAGATGAAGTCATTTAGTTTGTTCAGCCCAGAGCAGAGCAGGCTGAGGGGAGGCCTCATGGCGGCCTGCAGCTCCCTCACGAGGGGAGCGGAGGGGCAGGCGCTGAGCTCTGCTCTCTGGGGACAGCGACAGGACCCGAGGGAACGGCATGGAGCTGGACAGGGGAGGGTCTGGAGGGGTGTTAGGAAAAAAGTTCTTCACCCAGAGGGTGGTTGGGCACTGGAACAGGCTCTGCAGGGAAGTGGCCATGGCACTGAGTCTGCCGGAGTTCATGTGTTTGGACAAAGCTCTCAGACATATTGTTTGATTCTTGAGTCATCCTGTGTGGAGCCAGAAGTTGGATTTGATGATCCTTTTGGTCCCTTCAAACTCAGGATATTCTATGATTCTATTGTTAGGTAAATGCCAATAAGGTGGCCTGAAATGTGGCTTAAATGCTGGCCTCAGCAGCACAAAGTCTGCCTCAAGGCCAGTAATGTACCACCACCAATATTGGAGCCAATACTGTTTAATGTCTTCATTAATGACCTGGATGGTACAACAGGGTGAAGCCTCAGCAGATGTGCAAATGATGGAAAATTTCGAGGACTGGTTATTAGATGTGATGGCTGTACTAGCATTCACAGAGATGCCAATAGGCTGGAGAAATGGGCAAACAGAAATCTCATGAAGTTCAACAAAAGCAAATGTAACATCCTCCACCTGGGAAGGAATCATACTATTCACCAGTACAGGCTGTGGGTCAATTGGCAGGGAAGCAGCTTTGTAGAAAAGAACCTGATTGTCCTTGCAAACAACAAATCAGACACAAGGCAGCAATGTGTCCTTGCATCAAAGAAGGCCAGCATATCAAGTGAGGTGATCCTTCCCTTCTTTTCAGTACTGGTGAGATTATGAGATTGGAGCATTTATATGTGAGGAGTAGCTGAGAGAGCTGAAACTGCTCGTCCTGGAGAAGGGAAGGCTCAGGGCAGTTTTCATCAGTGTACATAAATACCTGAAGGGAAAGTGCGAAGAAGACAGGCACCACCTTTTCAGTCATGCCCAGTGACAGTACAAGAGGCAATGGGCACAAACTGAAGTAGAGGAAATTCCGTTTACACAAGAAAACATTAATTTCCTGTGAGGTTGATCAAACAGAGGAAAAGGTTGCCCAGGAAGGTTGTGGAGTCTTCATCCTTGTAGACATTCAAAACCTGACTGACAAGGTGCTGAGCAACCTCCTGGTGCTCTGAGGGGCATTGGTCTAGACCATTTCTGGAGGTCCCTTCCAACCTCAAACATTCTGTGATTCTGTGAACTGGGAAAATAAAAATTTTCACATGCTTACAGTTCTTTTAGGTCCTGTGTAAAAGAGAGACCAGTGAATGGAAAAAATAAGTAATGGTGTCTCCTCACTGAAAAATGGTGGAAATGCTGTAGCCTGTAGGTCTTTTACAAGTTGCCACGTACCATGACTTCTTATTCCACCAGTGCCATCTACTGTATATGAACTAGAAACAAACACCTCAGGAAAAATGATAATTTGCAGAAGTATAGCTTTTTGTGTATTTACTAAATCATCACATTCTGACTGGAGGAATTGCAAAGAACAGATGCTAACTGATACAGCAGCACACACCCTACCGAGAGAATAATGTGACAGTCCTTGCTCTACTTGCTAAAATATATTTAAATTTAAAATGGCCTTGCATTTTTTCATTTCTATGTGTTATAATGAACATTCATTTCACTGAATGATCCAATAGAAAAATTGGCTTTAGTTTTTACCCAAATTTCCTGAGGGCTTCAAAACAATAAACACTTTGGCTACACCTATTGGCATTTACTGCACAACAGGGATATGTTCCTCCCATCCTGCTACATTGAGGATGAAGAATATTATCACCTACATATCTCATTGTTACTTCTATTACAATTGCTCTCTTGTGATGCAATTCAGAAATGAGGCATTTTTCATTAATGTAGTTTGCCATGGAAACTCATACTTCTGCTGTGTCTACTGGTAGTACATGAGACTTTATTCTCAGACATCACTAGGTTTTCTGGCACTATATTCTTCTTTCATGTTCTTAGCTGCAAATATAACTAAAGCAATAGCACTCATGTATGCATGTATGCATGTGTGTATGTATAGATATAATGTGTATGTGTATGTGCAAGCATGCACTTGTTCATAGACATAAACACATATGTGCATGTAGAACTGTGTGGACAGAGGCAGGTTATGCTAAGACAATCCTCCAGCAGAGGCCTGCTCTAGAATTAAATTGCCTCACTGTCACCTCTTCATGACTCACGGGGACCCTGATGTCACCTGCTGCCCCTTAGAAGGATCAGCAGAGCTCTCTCTCTGCAGCCTGGCATAAGTGCGCTGAAGAGTGAAGGTAGGGGGCATTTCTTAGGTGATCAGTATGTATGCAGAAAAATGCAGCTTTTATTTGAATGAAAATATTTGTGAAACTGAGGTTCTTTCTAAAATATTAAAATTATTGGTTCTGGTATTTACAAAGGGCTATTTCAGTTGCTTATTCTAAAACCATGTTTCACTACTGCATTTAACAAAATCTATTTTGACTAATAGAAGCAATGACATTACAAATATTCTAAAGAATGAAAGAAAACAAAATGCCTTGTTTGGGGTTGACTTTTTTTTTTTTTAATCCTACACCACTTGTTATGACTTCAGTGAGGAAAATTAGAAGATAATGCTTGGAATAGGCTTGAAATGCTTTTCTTTATGTTTCTTTTTCAAAACACACTCATTTGCCAAATTCTTTTTTTTTTTTTTTTTTTTTTTTTTTTAAGTTTGTACATAAAACTAAATTTTGAGTGAGTTTGACCTGGATACAGCTTGGTTAATATGAGCCTAATCTGATGTAACCTCAGCCTTAACGATGCTGTGGTTGGCACACAGGGTAACTAAGATGATTAATGGATTTTATTGATTATATTTCATTTTAGATAAGACCTTATGTTAATACGTTTTCTTCCACCTACACTGGGGAAATAAGTTAAATTAAAGCACACTCCTATCTAGCGATGCTTGGGCTATTTGTTCATAGGACACAGAAAATCAGTGACAGCTGGAAACTTAAACGTGGATGTCAGTGCAGTGTTTTAATGGCAAGTCTGTCCTTCTGATATAACAATTGATATCAGAAGTTATGTTTTAACTTTAACTTTAATTTCAAGTAAAATAGATATAAGAGACCGCCAAAGATATATTTTAATAGCTAATGCAAACAATCTGGGTGAATTTTTAAATATGTCTTTGCTGGTGTCATGAATTGGCTGGGACAGGGTTAATTTTCTTTGCAGGTGCTCACACAATGCTGTGTTCTGAATTTTTGATGAAAACTCTGGTGATAAGACACCGGTGGTTTCAGTTGTTGCAGAGCAGTGCTTGCACAGAGCCAAGGACTCTTCTGGTTCTTAGGCTGGGAGTGCACCAGGAGCTGGGAGGGGACACAGCCAGGACAGCTGGCCCAGGCTGGCCAGAGGGAAGTCCCATATCGTGTGGCATCATACTCAGCAATAAAAGCTGGGGTGAGAGTAGGAGGAAGAGGGGAACATTTAGAGTGATGCTGTTTGTCGTGCAATAAACCACTACGCTTGATGAGCCCTGCTTTCCTGGAAGTGGCTGAGCACCTGCCTGCCCATGGGAAGCAACGAATGGATTCCTTGTGTGGCTTTGCTTGCACATGTGGTTTTGCTTTACCTAGTAAACTGTCTTTATCTCAGCCCATGACTTCTCGTACTTCTACCTTTCCAATTTTCTCCTCCATTAACCTGGGGAGAGTGAGCAAGGGGCTGTGTGGTGCTTAGCTGCCTGCTGGGGCCAAACCACAACTGGTAGCAGACAAAGCTTTCCAATGGGTAGTTGAGACCTTTTAAAGAAGGTCTTTAAAAATATGACCCATCTATGATCTGATGGAAGAAACTGTTTGACATGGTTGACACTGACACCTGAAAATGACAACTTCAAATATAAATCTACTTAAATATTTAATTACTAACTGTTTCAACTATATTAATCAGGAAACATGCTTATCCTCTTACTCTTAAAGAGCTTAGAGATACGTGAATATAACATTATTTATTTCATATTATTTTATTTGAATCAATTGAATTCCAACTGCCAGGATGCAGCATGTTCTCTCTCTCCACTTTACACAAAATTCTGTAGAAGTCAGCATCCTCACTGTGGATCTGGGGTTCAAGCTTCCTCATGGCACGGAAACCTGGGCAATACAAGCTTGCCCAACTGGCTTGAAATATATTTGTTTACTTGTCTCTCCATTTTTTGATTTCGAAGAAGAGGAGCTGTATTTAGTTTCAGTTGGTGGAATGGTCTCTCACAGAAAGTCATGGTGTTTTTTCTTCTTTCTTGAATTCTTCTTTCCTTAAGGAACTTGCTATGCTTAATTTTGCTTTATTTTAAAATTCTTGTGCTGCCCTCTCTGACCCCAAATGGCCTCTGTGGTGTTTATTCACAATTCTTGTAGGTGAGAATTCTTACCATATAACCTGGAATATATGAATTTTTTCTTGCTCTTTCCCTTTGATTCCTGTAAGGCTCAGTCACCCTGGCGGTGGCTGAAGCCTATTCACACCTCTGTTCCAAAGCACATGTAAGGTAAGATATTTCCTTCATAGCTATGCTGATATCCTGTCGTCTTTGGATTCATAAAAGAAAGCTAACACTGCAGCTAAAAGGAGAGTAGGGAAAGAAGAGAAATTTAGGTTCTCAGATCTGATCAATTGAAATATATATTGCTACATGTAGGTATAAGATGATGAAAGTAATTCATTTTTCACAAATCTCTTTTTCTACCCCCTTTTACAGCCTGCATCTTAATCATTCTTGTAATTCCTTTTAATAAAATTATGGTATAAATGTATGACTTTTCACTGTTTCTTGTTTCTTTCAGAAAGCAGAAAACAGAAGAAAATGGTTTCCTAATGCTGTTTCCATTACTTCTATTTGCAAGGCAATTTCTTAGATGCACTTTTATCTATTCTAGTCTATCCCATATCTGGCTGGCAATGAATGAACACATTGAATGTAGTTATTGATCAATAACATCATGAACAATTCTAAATAACAGGTTTATTCATGTGTCTTGTCAGAGAAGAAATAATGCAATACATTTGAAAAGTAGATGATGGTGAAGAATCTAGTGTCTGTGAAAACTCTTTTCTATATAGGTACCCTGACAGAGGTTTGTGGATCAAATCCAAGGCTGTGACATGGATCTAACTATCGTGGTTTTGACAAGATGACCAGGGTCTTTATGTTAAGCCAAACTTTTTTCTTATGTAGAAAGGTTGTAATTATTTCAGGGAGCAAAGGATGAGCAAAACTTCAGGGTAAGAGACATGAATAGGGCAGCAGGGAATTCCACTGCCTCTTCAGGCCAGTAGTCAAGTTGAAACACAGACATTATACGTACTGATTTATTTTTTTTCAGAAAGCCAGTAAACATGAAATGTTGAAGTACCATTCCACCCCCTTACAGATAATAAGGATCATAGCAGTTAGGTGAAGGAAAGGTCAAACAGGTTGCTTTGGTTCTCTACTGAAACTTCGTTCCAGTGTCTATGTCCTGCTTGGTGCCAACAATTGCTCAAGTATTTTGCTTAGACCCTGGTCCCTCCTAAGACTTTAGTTACTTTTAAAACAGCCTGAACCAAGGAGTGGTTTTAACTACAAAATTTAAAAAAAAGCATATACAAACTTGAGGATGAAAATTAGTTGTAGGATTTTTCAAGCTTTATGTATATAAATTTTCATTTCAGATATGGCATTACAGAGATTAAAAAAAAAAAGCAAAGAAACTATTCACACTGGTCACTTGTCTCTTATTTATCAGACTTTCCAGAAGTGCATGAGCCTGAGTCTGTTTTTAATTTTCATGCCTTATATACATTTCCAGTAACTTGGTTGGCCTTTTAGCCTGAAGAGTTGTTTCAGGATTAATCCCCTCATCCTTATTTATGGCATAGTGTTCAGACCCTTTGTCCAGGTCTAGTTTACATCAGTGATGCTGCCTGTAGGAGCAAAAGCTATTATCTCAGTGAGCACTCCTGGGAAGAGAGCATACTGTCAGTTGATATGTAACAGATTGCAAATATATTCACAGAATTATCAGCAACTGTGTGAGATGTTTGACATGCTTTCCTAAATAGCTGCTCTTGTTATTGATCTTTATAACTTTTTGCCTAGGTCTATATGGCATCAACTGAACATGCAACATCTAGACTGGTTACAGAGATTGCTTCAAATTGGTACCTTGATTTTCACAGGAATACGTTTTCATCTCTCTAGAGAAAGGGGCTCATGATCTCAGCCATTTCAAGTCAAGCTATCAGGCTATTTCTCTGAATGTGGCTGTTATTAGCTCCATGTAAGTCTTTTTTTTTTTTTTTTTTTTTAATGTAACTGAAGCATAACATAAATGAGTTTTCTAGACTGAGCAGATTTTTTATGGACTTTTTAATAAGCACCAACTCTATTGTATAATTTTTATCAGAACCATCAAACAGTAAACAACAGCTCACAGCTTAATTGTTCTTTTTTAACTGCTCTGTGTATTTGGCTAAAAACAGCTTGGCTGTCTTTGAATCCATGAATTCTCTATGAAACAATGCAGCATAATCCATAGTTTAAACAATGATCCAGATTTTCAAGAGTCAGTATGACAGCAGCTGAGGAAGCAATGAATGTTATTCTCCAAGGGTCATTTCCCTGACAGAAAACAGTCTTTTAGTTACACTACCAAATTTTATTTTATGTAGCTTTGTATGTATGGGACGCATTACCTTCCAAACAGATACTGTTTTGTGGGTTATAATCACTTCAACCCCCCACAGAGGTAGGCTGATTTTAAGTAAACAGCAGCTGTCTATAAAGTTTACTTTCTTCTCTTGGATTTTCTTTGGGTTTTTGTTGTTTTTTTGTTGTTGAATCACTTGTGGTGCAAGAAAGTGGCCTTTTTGCATTTCAACCATTTTAAGTTTTTTGGGGATAAGTCTACCAAGACACTGTAAAAAAAAGGGGGAATGGTAGTACCACGTAAACAACAAGCATACCTCTTAAGTTCCTGAGCTACAAAAATCTAACAGAGTACCTTATTTGAAGGAGGAAAAAAAGGAGGCAGGGAAAGAAGGAAAAGGTTGTGCTGTACACTGGTCTTTTTGCTACCTGGTCTTCCCATTTCCAGTGCAAGTTGTCTGAGCTCATGAAGGAGCATTGGAACACTTGTAGGAAAAGTCCCAGCCGTCTGGTCTGCCTAACATGGTCAAGTAATGTTTTTACAAGGGAAAATGCACTGAATGCAGGTTAGCATTAGGTAAATAAGGGTAGACAGAATTTGTCCTCAAGGTTACACCCTGCGTGGTGCTGTAGATACAGGACTTAGTTTCTTCTGTTGTAGCTGCTGTAGTTTATCAAATACACTTAGTTAGGGATTATGAAAACACCTCTACAGATATGAATTCAAGCCCTTGTTTCAATTTATTTTTAAAGTATTTCTGAGGGTACTTAGGTCCATTAACCTCTTTAGCACCTCTTGTAGGTAATTTGGATTGCCTTTTCTAATCTTGTTTCTTATTTTTGGGCAGCATAATCTGCTATTACAGCTTCTCTGAAAAGAGTCTGGACAAAGGCAGACTACCTTGGGACTGTCATGGGCTTGTGAAATGTGAGTGCTATAGCATTTTGTCTCAGTGTTTCAGTCTCTGTGGATTTATTTCTCAAGCCCATAGTACTTAGTGCATAACCTTTTCATATAATAGGTTCTGCTTTGTGACAGAGCCGAACAATGACATATCTTGGAAAAATGCATAATACTCATAATGAATACATCTTTCATGATCATTAATTACCTGCTAAATTCTCAAGGGCCTAACTAAGAAAATACTTAACTGACTGGTAATGCAGTGGCCAGCATAAAATTCATTACTGCTTAAGCATAACACATTGATCTCCAGGGTATTCTGAGACTAGTGTATGTCTTAAACATGTTTTTCAAAGAAGCTACACAACGGTTTGGTGAGGCAATTAATTTACCATCTATGTTTCATCCAGAACAGAATGTTTTCATATCATTTCCTTGTAAATGGGAGTGAATAATTCAATCTTGTGTCTAATGCTACAATTTAATGGTCAAAACCAAACAAAAGCTCTGCAGCATGAGATACTTGTCTGTTTCTTTTAATGTTTAAATATCTTAGCATAATGCATCAAAATATATTATGAATAGATGGATGAAGAAATTAAGAAAACATACGGTCTGTTCTTCTGTACCTCATATTTATTGCCATGATTTATCTGATCTCCGTAAAGTTCTGGTTACTGCTGCTGAAAATATTAATTCTTCACAGAATGAAGCATTCAGCTGCTATCATAGCTCCAGGCAGTTCTTTCACATCTGAATGCTAGCAAGATGCATATGATTTATTTTCTGTATGAGAACACATACCAGAGTCCAGTTTTAAGAATCGTCTTTTAGCATACATTATATGGCACATTTCCTATTGAAACTTCGGCTTCTGCACTGAAGGACTATTTTTGTTATTTGTGACTTATCTAATGTCCTGCTGATTAATTCATGTTTTTTCCTATTTATGTTATAGATTTTAATTGCCAGTAGTTAGCTGGTAAGGTAAATCAGCATGCTAAAGAAGTCCTAGAAGTGTAGCTCAGTTACCAGGACTATTGAGCCTGTCAGAGATTACAAGGGGCGATGAGAGTTTTTATGGTTCTGGATCTCAACAGGACAGGTAATAAGGTTGTTTCTGGAACAGTATTGACTCTCACAACAAGCCAAATGTGTCAGTATTGTCCAATCACCATAGCTGAGGAACTTCTATTGTCCTTTCGTTTTGCACTGCTCTGAGCGTGTAAGCTGGTGTGAAATTCACTTACCATCCAGTGTTTGGCCACCTAAAACATACAGTGCACAGCTACACAAGGGCAGTGAGAAACACCCACTCTTCTCATTGTATGATAGAGGTGAAAATACATATAGTTAATGTACAGAAGCCATCACTTTATTACGTTTATGCCTGGAAAACAGAAAAACAACAACAACAACAACAACAACAGACAAACAAACAAAAACCAAACAAACAACCAAACCACCACCACCAACGAAACAACCAAAAAGCTAAGAAATAACTTATTCAGGATATTTTTGAGTCCAAAGTGATATCTCATTAGAGCTTGCTTCAAAGTTCTTATCCATTAAGGAGACTTAAATTACATTACATGAGCTACTAACCAGCTGCACTATAATATTATGCAAGGATTTTGATTGCTTGGAGAAGAGACAGTATACACCATATTTAGTTATTTGTAATTTTATGCTAAGCTTTGCAATCTGGTACTGTCACTTCTGTTAATGTGTTAACAGTTTGAATATTTTATGTTGAGTCATGCAGCTGCAATTTCTGTATTTTCAGATATGATAAATAAAGCATATTCCTACAATACTGTGTTAACTGTAAGGTAAAGGTACTTTGTGCACTGCTGAAAATCTACCTCATACACTGATATTTACTGGGTAACTTGAGAACTCTCCTACTATGCATAATTTAATAGCTAGCATCAGCTTTCTCTAAGGGAAACAAGAATTAACAGAGTTGGTGGCCTGTCTAGTGAATAATTGGGATAATCTTTACATATTGCACTGGAAATAAAAGGCTATTTGAACCTTTCAGTCTCAAAACAGAGACAGTTATCACCTGGGTGCTGTATGTAGACTGTGTGTCCCTCCCTTCTCCATTTTCGTTTTGATTCCATGTTTTGCCGAAAGAAGTTGAGGACAATGTTGCACCTCTAAGATTTTGGTGAGGTCAGGAGCTGGTGCAGCATTTGTACGAGCTGTAGCAGTGGTAGGTATTCCAAACAATCACAAGGTCTTTTTTTGCAGCACAGTCTGTAACACAGATTGCTTTGGCTGCAATCTTTTCCTTACTGCTATACATCTGCCAGATCACACCCCTCCTAAGACTGCATGAATGACATCTGGACAGAACCAGTGGACATTCAAGCTGAATTGCCAAGAAATAATTTCGACTTCCAGAAATAGAGACAGATGTTTCATAGCCTTCTTCTACATCCACATAATTGTAAGCAGAACACAGACCATGACCAAAACTGTGAGTCTATATGTATAATCCTCTTTTATTCTTCTTTTCCTTTTTGCTTTGGACTGTTAGCTGTTCTGTGCCTTTCTTTTTATACTGCTTAGTGCCTAGCTTGTTGCCGGTACCACAGGTATCTTACTGCAAACAGAAGACACTTCAGACAGAAAGAAATCTGCTGTCTGTACTCATAAAAGCAGTTCCTCTGAAACTGATGACTCTTCCTACATATGGTCTTACATACAGCCTGAAACTAGCTTGTATGAACATGCCCAAGCACATACAAGTATTTGGGTGTGAGTCTCACGCTTCAGAGGCGACACTTTACCTCCTCAGGATGCCGTGAATGCAAACTTTGTATTTTTGTGAAGCACTGTCAGCTGGCAGTATAGACAATGATATTTGGGATTGCTTGCAGGAGTTAGGAGAGTCAGTTTTGGCTCACTATGTGGCTGTACCTGTTTCATAGTTAACAGGTTACAGTAGTACATCTTGTGAAAAAGGACAGCAAGCTCAGGTAAGATATGATGTGCTCTGTCTTCACTTTCATACCATATTTTGGCCACTGTGTGTTTTATTAAGGCAGATTGAAGAGGCAATATGGGTCAAGAAATTCCATCTTGGACAAACATAGTATAAGGCTAAACTAACTTTTCCTATTACCCACATGATCCCCTTTTTTTTTTATGCTGTCACATGGGATGGCACAATGCATAGGCCAAGTATCTGCAATGAACTATTTCCCTTCCCTTCCCTTCCCTTCCCTTCCCTTCCCTTCCCTTCCCTTCCCTTCCCTTCCCTTCCCTTCCCTTCCCTTCCCTTCCCTTCCCTTCCCTTCCCTTCCCTTCCCTTCCCTTCCCTTCCCTTCCCTTCCCTTCCCTTCCCTTCCCTTCCCTTCCCTTCCCTTCCCTTCCCTTCCCTTCCCTTCCCTTCCCTTCCCTTCCCTTCCCTTCCCTTCCCTTCCCTTCCCTTCCCTTCCCTTCCCTTCCCTTCCCTTCATGGATCCTTCTGGAGGTAATTACTCAGACTTTGGTGGCAAATGCTGTCTGAAATTTAGGTCATTATTTGACAATGTGCCAATATTTTCTGTGCCTGCAGTTTTGCTAAATTGTTTATTTTTTTTCATGTTATTTAATTTCATGTTATGTTGGACAAAGCAATTTTGAAGAAAACACTGTACTCTGAAAATCAATTAAATTGCCAGCACTAGTAGCTCGGAGCTAGATTTTTGCTTATATGAAGAAGAAACCTTTTAAAAGAGGGAAGAAGCAGGGTGAGTTTTCACACATGGAGCTTCTGCTGTATCTTTCTACTGCAGAGCAGGATGGGGAGAATCTGTGCAGTACCCTCAAGAAATTTGGGCCCTGCAAATCCAGCTGTTTGTGATGCCGCTACAAGCTTTAGCTTTCCATGCTGAAACTTCGGCACCAGTACTATTCTCCTGACACCTTGCCTTTCTTTTCTGAAACCAAGCTGCTCTGCTATTATCTGTGATCTTTGTGTGGGAAAGCTGTTTGACCCAACCAGATAAGATCACAGCGAATAAATCAGAGGTCTCCTATGGGGATAGTGACAAGGTCAGCTAAAGGCAAGGAAAGTAAAGATTAAATCACTTATAGTCTCAAAGTATTCTTCAATTGTGAAACTTTGTTATTCACCTACTTCTTTGCCCTTGCAGAACAACTGCTTGCTGAGGCAATTGGATAAGACCTCAGTACTTGCATGCTACTAAGAATTATACTCTGAGTGGTTTGTTTCCATTAAGCTGACCACTTGATGTAAGAATCTCAAAAAAAAAAAAAAAAAAAAAAAAAAACCAAAAACAAACAAACAAACAAAAAAACTAGTACAGAAAAAGAAAGAGTGATTTATTTCCTGCATTTGTATTTTAGAGATATTACCATTTTTCTTTTACTCTTAGTTTTATGCAGCCTCTCTTTTCCCTATAAATTATTGATTTTGTAGACAAATAACTACTCCACTGCCAGAAGTTAAATGTCTTTGACTGCCAGGCACATGAGCTGGCCCTCAGCTTGAGCTCTGAGAATCACTCAAGTAGAATTTATGAACAATAGAATTGATATTCTATTTTTGCATGAATACTTGTCAGTGTGGGTCAAATATCCAGAGAGCAGACTTTGAAATGCATGTGTGTACTGAAACTAAAAAAATATAAATCATCCCAGCACCTTGGCAACTGCCTTTTACCTGAGATCCCTTGCTCCCGGCTGGAGGTTTGCTGTGGCACTTCAGGTTTCCTGGGGAGGGTGCAGATTGCTGAGCACAAGCTGCTCCTCGTGGTTAGTGTCACAGGCTGAGTAGCCGCGTTCTGGAGAAGTGGAAAACCCAGAGGGAAAATGAGAAGCAGGAAATTATTAGAATTAGAGTGACAGGTGGACAAAAACTCATAGAGTACTCGTGTTGCCCCTGCATTTTGACAGGATGTTGTGCACATAGCAGCTCTTGGTGCGGGTGAACCTGGGTCAGGTGGAAAGGAAAGTGCTCTGGTCAAAATACATCTCACTCAAACAGAAAGGAAACAGTATAAAAGCACAGGCTCACTGACACATGTGGCAGCTGTGGGTAAAGGAAGATTTCTGACAAGAGAGTTTTACATTACAGCTCACCTGTCTAGGTGTATGTGTAGAGCAAGTGATGTGTGCTGCAGAGAGCTCTTCAATCCTCTGAAAGTAGAAGAAGAGATGTAGAACAAATCCAGACACAGATGTACTGCAAGTAAAGCAGATAAAGCAAAGAAGAGAGGAAAATCTACCCTATCCACACACTGGGTTGGCTACAGGCCAAATCATAGCATCATTAAGACTGGAAAAGACCTATAATATCATCTAGTCCAACCATCCACCTACCACCAATATTACCCACTAAACCATACCCCTGAGTACCACATCTACCCTTTCCTTAAACACCTCCAGGGACGGTGACTCCACCACTTCTCTGGGCAACCCATTCTAATGCCTGACCACTCTTTCTGAGAAGACATTTTTCATAATGACCAACCTGAACCTCCCCTGATGCAACTTGAGGCCATTCCCTCTAGTCCTGTCACTAGTTATCTGTGAGAAGAGGCCGACCCCCAGCTCCCCACACCTTCCTTTCAGGTACCTGTAGAGAGCAATGAGGTCTCCCCTGAGCCTCCTCTTCTCCAGACCAAACAACCCCAGTTCCCTCAGCCGCTCCTCACAGGACTTGTGTTACAGGCCCTTCACCCGCTTCGTAGCCCTTCTCTGGACACACTCCAAGGCCTCGATGTCCTTCTTTTACTGAGGGGCAAAATCTTCAGCCAAACTTTTTAAATATCAGTCTGTATGTGAGAATATTCTTTTACTTACACTCATGATCACTTCCAAATTTAAAGTTTCAATTTCCCTGCTTTTGAAGCTGTTACGTAAGATTCTTATGACAGTAGCCTCACTTGTGAAGTCCATCTCCAACTCACTTATCCTCTTCTTTAGAATCAACCTAAAAATTGACTCCCCAGTCTTTCCTGTTGTGGCACTGCTTCAGCATCTTCAGCGTGTTTAGTGCTTGTTTCTGCACACTTTCCACGTATCTTGCAGCTACACAAATATTGTGGTGATGCACCATGCATGCCTTTCAATTTCATAATATGAAATTCATGTATTTTGGGAGGTTCTGCCATTATTCACACTAGCTGCCGGAAACCATAAATTTCCAGTCCTCACCACTGTGAGTGTCCCTTCTAACCTTCCCTCTCAGCAACCTCTATGTAACGTCGAGTCGTCAAGGTTACGCAAAGCTGTGAGAACGAGGTGTGAGAAGTTCTGTAGACAGATGAGAAAAAGATCTCTCTCCAATTTGGAGAGACATGGATTTGACAGACAGACTACTCAATGGGTAAGGAATTGTCTAGATGGTCACACTCAAAGAGTTGTGGTCAATGGCTCAATGTCCAAGTGATCAGTAATGAGTGGTGTTCCTCAGGGGTCTGTATTGGGACCAGAACTATTTAACATCTTTGTTGTTGACATGTACGGTGGGATCGAGAGCGCCCTCAGCAGGTTTGCCAATGACACCAACCTCTGTGGTGTTGTCAACATGCTGGAGGGAAGGGATGCCATCTAGAGGGACCTGGACAGGTTTGAGAGGTGGGTCTGTGTGGACCTCATGAGGTTCAACAAGGGCAAGTGTAATGTCCTGCATCTGGGCGAGGCAATCTCAAGTGCTGCATTCATCCCCAGGGTCCTCACCATAAGAAAGACACAGACCTGTTAGAGCAGGTCCAGAAGATGATCAGAAGGCTGGAGCACCTCTCCTATGAAGACGGGCTGAGAGAGCTGGGGTAGTTCAGCCTGGAGAAGAGAAGGCTCCAGGGACACCTTTCTACAGCCATTCAGTACTTAAAGGGGACCTAAAAAAAAGATGGAGAGGGACGCTTTATCAGCGAGTGTAGCGATAGGACAAGGGATAATGGCTCTAAACTAGAAGAGGGTAGATTTAGATTAGAAATTAGGAAGAAATTCTTTACTATGAGGGTGGTGAAGCACTGGAACAGATTGCCCTATCCTTGGCAGCAATGAACAGTGTTCATCTTTTTGCCATTGTTTGAAGTTTCCTCTCACTGTGTAGCTGGACCCTGTCTTCATCCTTGTCATTCTGCTTGTGACCATATAGCAAATAAGAGGACACTTCTGCTAATGTGGAGGACAATTGCCAACTGACTTTCAGCTCTTTCATCAGCTGTATTCATTCAATATCGCTTCATCGTTTCATATATAACCACCTGAAATTGCACATTGGTCTCTCATGACTGAGAGCAACTCCCTAAGCAGCTTCCAATATATCTCCACTTCCGTGGTGACTCTTCTAAACACAATTGTGTCAGCTGTATTTCAGCTATTTTTTCAGTATTTTGCCTGTATTATTGTGGGAAACATAGGAATTCAACACTGTTACAGTTAAAAAATGGAGTTCAGGAAAGAACTCTTAGCAGGAATTGGATTAATATGCTGTGATGGCCTCCTAAATATCAAGAATGCATCAGACCTAGTTCTATGAAGTGCCTTGTATCTTCACTGGCATAAAGGTTATTTATGTTATCTGCCTTCAGTGACAAACCTACCCCTCTCCGCGCTTGAGTTCTCCTAATCACATAAAGATTTTTCTATAGTAATTATACCGTGAATATACAAGTACCTCTACTGCAATTGTGTATTAGTATCTACATGTTCTGGTAAAAAACTATAGTATTCTGAGTTGTCAAAGTGCTTTTCACTGTAAAAGATATAATATAAACTTTTTCAGCTGTTGCCAAAATTTGTGGAAATAAAAGGAAACTGCACACAAATGATCAGAAGACAATGTAAAATGGACATGGTATAACAAGGAGAAAGTGCAGTAGGAGATGAAAGGACACCACTGGAGGATGGTGTAGGAAGAAAAGCAATTTTCCTCCCACTTCTATCTTTTAAGATTTCAATATTTAATTAAACACTGAGTATAATAACCTAGTAATAATCATATCCTGGGCTAATAAAGTCCTTGGCCTTCAGCCACAGAATCTATTAGTCCAGATTATGCACATTACTTTATAAACAAAAGGTGCCCTCAAGTTATTATTATAATCGGGTTCTTGAGTTGTTAATTTCCACTACAGAAAAACTACCAGTAATGTGTTGAGATAAAACCAAAAGCAGTAAAGTAAGTCAGAATGAATAATATGGTTATGAAAATGTTCAGGTGGACACTGTCTTTGTGTAAGCAGCTTTCAGTTCAAATAAGGGAGTCAAGTGTCTGTCTTCAAAACAATGGAAAAAATTTTGTTCTGGTCAAAATGTTGAAATAAGAAGCTTTGATTTTTGATTGTCCTATTTCTCTGAAAAACATTCAGTTAGTCTTGTGTTTGGATTGGCATATTCTTAGGCTTTTGGTTTTAGTCACTGTACTGTATGAATGAAACTTAATAGGCACTTGGACACTTTTCTGGTTTATCTATTTAGTTTATCTCATTATTTCATATAGGTGTGAAGGGATATTAACATCCCTTGTCTTAAAATGATATATTTTTATATCTTCCAATGGTGCTGTGGTCATATATTAACTACAACAATGAAGCCTCCTCCATCTCTTGGTGAAGGCTGGCATTTTTCCAGTAAAATCTGCTGTAGAACAGATGAATTTTGGCTATCCTTTATTCAAGTAGTTTGCAGTATGTTTTCAAATAAAAAATCTACATTTAATGCCCATTACCCAGGAAGAATATTGACTTACAACATCTTAGTGTTGTAAGTACTGAGTGCTGTGAAATTGCTTCTCCTCTGCAGTGCTGTTTGTTTCCAGGGTTAAAAATATAAAAATAAAAATAAAAATAATAAAAATAAAAGAGGAATTACCTAAAATTTAAATATAATTAAATCACATTAAAGGTAATTTTTTTTCTTTGATTGAAGAACAGAATACAATCTCAGTTCTTTTGGACCCAGGGTTACCACTGTTTTTCAGAGTCCCAGGCACTGTACGTTGATTACTCTCCAAATGTCAGTGTAAGAACTCTGCAAATCCCACTAAGGAACCTATGCCCATTATTATTCCTCTTTTACTAAAATATCATTTACACAGCTTTCATCTTGACTCTTAAGAACTGGATGATAGTGGGGCTGCATGATTTTAAGTTTCTTTTAAATGTCTGAGATCAAAACTATACAGATTATTGATTTATTTTACACATGACACAGTACAGTATAGCTGGGAGAAAAACAATTGCTATTTTAATTCTTAAAGGTGCTAAAACCCCAATAAATTCTGTAAATAGTGCTTTGGTTGAACAAGCAATGAATATTTAAGAAATATCCCTTAACTGCAACATTTAAATACAGCAAACAAAGACTGTGTTCCACTGAGGCTATTCTGTTTCCAACATTAAAGTGACTTTGGATGTAACCTTTCAGGCATATGAAAGAGGAACATTCCTCAGCCCAGACCCACCTGAGTGAGAACACATGATATCCTTTGTCTCAGTCTTCAAGAATTTTATGTGTACGCTCACGTGCACTCTCCATAATTCTTTCCAGGACTGGTACCTGCCTCCTGAAGCTCTAGAACCTCTCCCAGATTTTGTTGTGGCAATATCACTATGTACTTAGAGGCTTATTTGAAGATTGCTTGTTAAATATTTAACATAAAAATTAAATGTAGCATGAGTAATTTAAATCACTTCTTGCAGTCAAAAGCAGTAAGTTCTACAGATGAGTTCAGATGTACTATATTACGTTTAGATGTGTTATATGGCATAGCTGCACTATAAATACAAAGTCCTATATTACAAATACATTCAGGCAGAATGTCATGTCTTTTTAAACAACCCTGAAGCAACAAAGTAGTTGCAGGATTTACAGTCCTTGTGCGCGTTTAGATAAAGTGTTTTCAGGATTTTTATTTGGAGATGCTCACCATTTTTGTCAATCCAAAGGCACAAATATTTGTGCTCTAATAAAAAGGGATAAAAGCCATGCTTTTTCTAGTTTAGTGCTGCATTTCTTGACAAGGACACAGACTTGCCTTGTCAGTGTCCATCGCTGATACACCAGGGATGTTTCAGCTATCTTCAGTAGTAGAAAGAAACCCAGAAAAAAATACCCGTTTATTTCTCAGGTCTGGAAGATCACATTATCTAACGCATTTAACTAAAGATCTTCTTTGTCTATCATTTTAAAAACAAATAAATCTTATGTTTTTCCTACAAGATTACCATCTTCACTGTTGCATACAACATGTTGCTGTATCTTTTCTACCATCTGTTCTTTTGTTATTTCTCTCCTCCTTTCTTGCCAAATGGATGGAAGACAAAAATCTTTTTATGTTGACACTCAGGATTACTTTTTTTTTAGGGTAATTTTATTGTTTATGCAAAGAAGTGGCAAAGCTGCCTGTCCAAAAGTTATGGATAGATCTGTAGGTACAGTGTGGTCTCTGTATACAGCTTCATCAGAGATCCCCGTAACATTCCAGTATATCCATGACTTTTGGGTTCATGAAACATGTATATCTGTCAGTAAATATTAAATTTAGGCTCAAAACTTTCTAACAGGCAGTCCAAAAGTCATTTATTGCTAGAAATCATGTATAATATGAGAAGGGAAGGATCTTTCTATTACATGTACTCTTCCTAAGAATTTGCTGCTGGCTGGTTGCTGCCAACCTACTGCTGAAGGCAAAACTACAAAATTCATGTTCTGCCACGACATACCCAAAATCTTTATACTTATTTCCATCAATTTTCAATGTCATTTACTGAGTGAAATCATTGCTTCTTACAGCACCAGCATTTATCTGTGCAAATGTTTGTGATAGCCTCTGCAAGAATAATTTAGCAAATCTCTTATGAATCCTTCAAGAAGAAACAACTTGGTTCAGATTCAGATAGGATGTTAGGCTGTCTGAATTTCACGCCCAGAGTCAAGCTGCTTAATTGCAGATGTCTCAGGGCTCACCTTGTCCACACTTACATCCATTTATGTGCATTCAGCACTGACATGTTTTGTACTAGCAAAAATCTCTTAAATATGTGGGAGCCTGACAGGGAAGATTCGTGCACTGGGCCACAGTCTGAAGAGACACTTTTGTGCCCACCTGTGTATGAAGCAGTATGATGGATACCCCCCCACCGGTGTTACGGGGAAGAGATGACCTGTAGCATCAAGGTGCCACACTTCATAGCTCAAGGACCCAACCCTTTGGGGGCTGGAACTAGGTGATCTTTAAGGTCCCTTCCAACCCAAGCCACTCTGTGATTCTATGATTCTATGACCCTGTGTATTTGATGCGGTTAATTGGTGGGTCCTAGATGTGCTAATCACCTTGCACGAACATCTGCTGATCCTACCTCATGAATATCTTGCAAGGAGTGGCACATCTGCTGCTGTAAAGTAGCCCTTTCACAAACTACTTTTTAAAGACAAGGGTGAAAGTTCTTTTTAAGGTGCACCCAATTTATTAATTTTATTTTGCTTATGATAGTGAGATACTCCAGGTAAAAACTTCATTGAAATAGACTATGGAAGAACAACTTCAAGCAGTAGTTTTTTGCTATGAATAACCTAAAGTGCAGCTCTGATTTCCATTTAAAACTAGCTTTCTATGAAAGCAGTGGCTGCAGAAACTCTTTTTTATGCAATCACATTGGTGATTATTATTTTTATTGCCTTTCAGAAGTGGGTTATGTTTAGTCTATGTTTAGAAATAATAGGTGTAGTAAATCATAGGTATCATTGAGCGTAAGTGGGTAAAAGTGACTGTTTTACAGAACCCAAGGGATGTCTCCTTAATATATATATAAATCCAAACCAAACCAAACCAAAAAACAACAACCATTTATGGAGGCTGGGGTTATATACCCTTAAAGAATATTTTGAGATCCGTCCACTAGAAGATCCTTCAAAACACCACTTAAGTAGGCTGACCCTCCATGGGATGGTTGACATTCCCTGGAACTATAATGGCTATAACTGATCTGTAGGATGGGTGAGAAAATTAAGTATTGATTTAAGAGTAGGTCTGAGGTTGCACAGTGTTATTAAATTCAATTTGGTGGTGTTAATTCCACATTTCACGCTTTCTCAGAAGATTACACCATTATTTTAGTTTCCCCAGCAACATGATCCTTGGATTCTTTTTACTCAGAAAATCTTGTGAAAAATGTGAGTAAATAGAACATACGCACGTGTATGGGAGCATGTTTTTCTTTTAAAAGTGTTCATGTTTTTTTGCATTGATTTTCACATATCAGATTCACACTATGTCAGGAATGTCAAAGGTTGTTTTCAATCTTCTTTTACGGTTTTACACTTCCCATAGATTGTTGTGGTGTTACATTAAACAGGAATTATACTTCTAAAACTGCAACAATTTTGGTAGTATCTCTGCATTTAGAAGCTGTGTTTAAGCCTGCTTCCCGGCCTGAAACCTTTGACAGCTATTATGTGTCAGCGTACATTAGTGGTGAATCACAGTTTGATTTTATAGCTGCTTGCACTGCGTGTCCTTTTAATGTAGTGTACAGAAAAGGCAGACCATGGGCCTTGCACGCTTCTCGAAGTCAGGCCCAAGTGCTGCACATCTCCAGAATTTCTCACCAGAAAAGGAGGTAAAGGGAAATTCCTGAGGCTGCCAAAGGGAAGAAGGTGAGGGTCTTGCCCGTGTCACGCTACGCCACAGCTCATGAAGCTATCCCCTGGCTGAGGCAGCTACTTTCACCCCATCTAGTGCTGCAGTGCAGAGTTCTGTGGATTTAGTATGACTCTCCCGTGACCATAAAACACAATAATTATTTTCTGTCTTTTTTACAGTTCAAAGGTGCTGAAGTAACATGAGGGCTGAATTGCAACTCTTCAGTGTGGTATCATCAGAAGATGAAACTAAAGGTATATCTTGGCTGCCCTGGGATGTGGCACAAGGACCTTGAGGGGGCCAGCCCTGCTGGGGTCATGTTGGAGGGCTGTTTTGAGTGGAACCAGACAAAACCAATATATGACACCTAGATATCTACTTTGAGTGGTCCCGACAGAAAATTGAACTGTGCTTGGGCATTGTCTTGAAGGCAGTGGTTGCCTAGTGTCCCGAAGCAGATCCTGAGTGAGAAGGGGTCACTGAGGAGTGTAGGTGGTCACAAGCTCAGTTCTTGAACTCTCTCTGGAAGAGCAGATGTATTCCCTACCCTAACATTAGACCAAGCAGTATACCTGGATGGTCCCAAAGGCATTTTCTTCCACCTTATATAGAAACAGAAAATAAATTCTTTCTTGTGCGGAAGAACCTGGAATTATCTCACGTTTCCAACGCTAAGACTTTTGCTTTGAAGTTTCTGCTTCCACCAGTGTGTTGAGATTTATATGTTTCTGTAATTCTAAAAGGCAATATAAATTCTCAAAATAGATTTCCCAGTCTCTGAAAGCAATTGTTATCTTGGAATCAGAGACAACCTTGAATGAAATATAAGTGAGGGACAGAGAGAGGCAGTGAGAGTGAACTTCATCTTGTGATTCTGCCTTCTGTTGCCGTATGACCTACAAAGATAAGAGTGAGGTGAGAAAAAAAAATTGCACTTTTCATGCTAAATTAGTCCCAAGATGCTTCTGAGCAAAGATTGCTAACTAAAACACGTGCTTTGTAAGTGATTAGGTAGTGTTTTGTTTTGACTAATTTTCTGTATACTGGAGCTGAAGTGAGACCATATGGTTTATGTATTGTAATAACCCTCTCCTAAAATCAAAAGAGTTGGTGTTGGATTAAAACACTCTGCTTAAAGAGAGAGATAAATATTTAAGAGAGAGAGATTTTAAAAGAGACAAATTAAACTAACAACCATTAAGAAAACTGTTACAATGTCAAAAGATAAAACAGCAAAAACCCAACAATTGGAAATGTCAGCCAATCTTTTAAATATGGAATGTTAATAAGTCCATACTATTATTGTGAGTACAAGTTATTGTGAGGATATCTTAGGATAAATAATCCAGTCATATAAGCAAGCATATTTTTAAAAACTACCAGAAACTGTTAGGAAAACAGATGATCTATGATAAATCTTTAGCACAGTATTCAAGCATTTGTCACCCTTTTTAAAACACTGCTCTTCCTTCACAGCCCTCTAGATTTATGTTCATTAGTATATGGAATTTTTACAGGCATCCTTCTGAAAACATGAGACATGTATTTTCTCTAAAAAGGTTTTGTTTTCCACCGTGAATTTCCTTTCACTTTATGCAAATAATTTTCTTGCAAATCTGTACTTATTTTACCTGGCCTCATCTGTGCTGTCATTGACCTGACAGAGCAGTGGGTGTAACATTCAAGCACAGCCCTATTATGCTTTAGCTCATGTATCTGAAAGCCATGCAGAGCTGTCATAAATCTCACTCATAGATCGGCTGCTCTTCTAGGGCAGCTCCTCAGCTCAGCTTGTTCAGCTTATTTCTATGATACTGAAATGTTCAAACTTCCCTTTTTTAAAAAACACGTTAGACAAATTGCTGGTGAAAAACACAGTCAGTGTGGCACAATTCAGGCTGTAAGGAAGACCAGATAGATAGGTCTCCAGGTGGATGTCTGCTGAATGTTCATCATTTATACACAAAAATTTTCTTAGATTTCCCTGAATCTGTATGTTTACTTTGTTGGTTGACATAACATAGACAAGAATAGGGAAAGGAGAAGGCTTTAATTAGTAAAGTTACTAATAGCTCAACTACTTTTGAGACTGGTATTTCTATTTGGAAGAGCTGGAGATAGGCTGGAAGGGAAAGGGCTTCACTCAGCTGTCCCCAGATAGACATGTAGTGCTAGACCCAAGGTGATGTAGGGTATTTGCCATATGTATATGGTGCTGCCAGATGTGACTGGTAAGACCCAATGTAGACCTTTGCCCTTTCAGAGATGCAGATGCAGACTAAGTGCCATGTCCCAGAGTATCTCACATGGCAATGTGTTTTTGCAGCTGACTCGGGCCTCAACACTATGTGATCCCTCAGACTATTTCCTCTTCTTGTCCTTGACTGGGAAGCAGCACTAACAAGAGCAAGGCTGCTTCTTCTTTTCCCTCTCTCTCTCTCTTTCTCTCCTTACTAACATAACCACTAATGGCAATTTTAGCCCTGCAGTAATTATTACTCTGACCTGAAGCACAAACTCATTGAGTGGAGTCAACTAATAATGATTTTCAGTCACAAATGATTTGAATGATTTTGAACTGGTGACCTAGCTATAGAGGTGAAAGTCGCTACAATTATTCCTCTGAGCAATTTTCTTTCCCCTGAATTAGTTTGTTTTACTATTCTTCTCAGTTTCATAACAGAAGCAAGAGTTGTGTGTCTGAAGGCAAGTCTAAATTGATAGTTGTTTAATCACCCAACCTGTGTCTACACATGAAATGAAGAGGCTTCAGCTAATGGGGAGCTGAGGTAGTGAATCCATCTACTGCAGCTCTACGTGCAGTTTAATACATCTTACTACTGATAAGTTAGTGAATGAGTATCCAGATCCACTTTATTAAAGTCTGCAAGGAGTTCAGGTACAATGTAGTGACTTACCATTCCAGGTCTTTTCTAGTTCAGGTATCTCTTCACTGTGCTCTATTTCACTGTGTGGACACATTGTCCGTAATTTGCCTGGTGCCATGAGTCCTGCCCTACTTTTGAACTCACTTATTTTATTAACATAGCAGGTCCTGCTGCACAAGATGCAGATTTCTCATGTTATCTGAAAATAGCTCTGACAGCCTGGTGTCACCTTATGTTTGACCAGTTTGGATTGACAAGTTATTTGTCAGGATGATAGTGGTCAAGGCATGTGTGTTCATGATTTTTTTTGTGATGCTATTGTTCAAATACTAAGTACTGCAAGCCTGAACTTTCCCTAACTTACCTGTTTTTCTAAGACTGGGATGACCGGAATTCTCAAACTGCAGGATTTTCTTCCAGAAATTCATTCTTTTAGAAAAGTTTACATAAGATATTAACACCCCCAAAGGCTTTTTCCGCCCCCTTTTTTTTTCCTTTTTTTTTTTTTTTCCTTGCCCTTCAACAGATAGTAAACCAGCAGGTACCATGCATAAAAAATACTGGAGAAAGCACTGGCAAAGGAGTACAGGCTGAAAATTTTGAAGACATTAAGTGTTTACATGCATGGCTAGACAATGTTCTTTCCCAGTAACAAGACCATCAGCTTCCATCAGTATTACCTTCCACTTAGAAGGTGCAGCTTCTTTCTGGCTAATGAAATTCTTTTTGGTGTATCCTTTTTGGCTTGTGAGGCTGTACAACTGTTGATGTGACTGCAGCATACTTCACAACTTTTGCAAAGGTAGAGATGGATGGTTTCACTAGGTCAGATATGGATGCTACTGCTGCAAATAGAGCAGGCCTTGAGTCAGGCAAAGGTGTGGAACATAGGAGGCCTTATATGCCCACATTTATGCAACAAATATATATATATACACACATATATATCTAATCTATAAAGTAGGCTGCATACCAGGGTTATTTTAGGAGACAAGAGAGGCTTTGTAACATATTGTTCTGGCTTCTAAAGGAGTTTGCCATTGTTTGTTCAATTAGGTTTTTAAACCATTAGGGTCAGGATCTGCCAATGTTCACACAGTTTTTAACTTTTGATATGTCATACAGATTTTGTAGGTAAAGCACTGACATCTCAAATGTAGGTTCAAATGTAATTTTTCTTCTAGTTAGGGAGAGACTGAAACCATACCTCATAATATTGCTTGCCTTTTTATACATTTCAGTAATAACTTTTGGTATAGCTTTGGCTCTTCATTTTGTACAGCTGGGTGATCAGACTGGTACATTTAGCAAACAGTAAATATTAGCCACTTGCCAACGTGAACAATGAGAACGATAATGAGAAAGAGACCAGATCTGCCTGCAATAAAACAATGGAAACCCAGCAATGTTGTGCAAACAAAGCCAAGCCAGGCAGGCTGAACCAGTTTTGCAATTTACATGAACAAACCACTGAATCAGACAAAACAGTCTGAAACAGAAACTGGAAACCAAAATTCCTCTTTCAGCTCCCTTTAAGCACTGACTGGGGCTGAAAACTATGCTCCATTTTTCACTGTCCTTATCCCACTAAATATGAGTTGTTTTTTTTTTTTTCCTACACATTGCAACATCTTCAATAGGAGAAGTTAGGAACTTTTACTCTATATCACCATGTAATCTGTAGTACTTTGGATGGAGCCTGAGCGACAAGACATATGGCCTTTGTCCACTCAAGAAGAAGATAGAACTGATCCTGAATATTTCATACACTAAAAGAATGCTCAGAAAAGGTGGATACATTTAAAATTAATGCTTGCAGACTAACTTTGTTTTACTTTTTGACTTTTCTTAAAATATTTTTTTGGATTGGATGTAAAAATGCCCTTCATTCAAACTGTTGCTTTTTGGTACTTCTGTCTCTTCAAACAGTACAATAGAATAGAATAGTTAGTTGGAAGGGGTCTACAAAGATCATCGAGTCTAACTGCCTGACCACTGCAGGGCTAACCAAAAGTCAAAGCATATTACTGAGGGCATTATCCAAATGCCTCTTGAACATTGACAGGCACGGGGCATCAACTGCCTCACGAGAAAGCCTGTTCCAGTGTTTGACCACCCTCACAGTAAATGTATATTTTTTCTTTAGCACCTCCCCTGGTGCAGCTTTGTGCCATTCCCAAGTGTCCTGTCATTGGTTACCAGGGAGCAGAGACCAGCACCCCCCTCTCCATTTCCCCTCAGGCAGTTGCAGAAAGTAATGAGGTCACCTCTTAGTCTTCTTTTCTCCCCCCAATAAAACTAGACACACAAGTGTCCTCATCCTCTCCTCATAGGACATGCCTTTCAGCTCTTTTACCAGCTTTGTTGCCTTCTTCTGGACACATGCCAATAGCTTCATATCCTTTTGGTATTGTGGAACCCAGAACTGCACACAATATTCAAGGCAATATTCATTCTCTTTCTGCTGAGCTGCTCTCCAGCCACTCATCTCCCAGTCTGTGCCTGTGTCCAGCATTACTCCAACCCAGGTGCAGCACCTGGCATTTACCTTTGTTGAACTTCATGTCACTGATGATTGTCCAGTGCTCCTATCTATCCAGATCCCTCTGCAAGGCCTTTTATCTCTCCAGAGAGTCACCAGTACCTCCCAATTTAGTATTGTCAGCTAACTTGCTAAGGATACATTTCACTCCTGCATCAAGATTCGTTGCTAAAAATGATGAACAGAACTGGCCTAGAGTTGAGCCCTGGGGATCCCCACTAGTGACTGGCCACCAGCCAGATGTAGCCCCATTCACTACAACCCTTTGAGCCCTATTGTTCAGCCAGTTCATCACCCAGCATAACGTGAACCTGTTCATCTCACCGCTGGACAGTTTGTCCAGAATGGTACTGGGAGGGTTGGTAGCAAACGCCTTACTAAAATCCAGAAAGATAACATTGACTGCCTTCCCTTAATTCAGCAAGTAGGTGACCTTATCATAGAATCATAGAATGATTTGCAAGGGACCTTAAAGATCACCCATTTCCAACCCCCCTGCCATGGGCAGGAACATCTCCCACTAGACCAGGTTGCTCAAAGCTCCATCTAAGCTAGCCTTAAACAATTCCAGGGATGGGGCATCCATAGCTTCTCTGGGCAAGCTGTGCCAGTGCCTCAGCACCCACATAGTAAAGAACTTCTTCCTAATGTCTGATCTAAATCTACCCTCTTTTGCCTTAAAACCGTTACCCCTTGTCCTATCAAGGAGATAGGAAGGAGATCAAACTACTAATTCAGCTTTTTCTGTTCATGAACCCATGTTGACTACACCTGATAAAAGCTTTGTTCTTTAAAAGCCTTTCAGTATTCCCCAGGATAATCTTCTCCTGCTTGCAGTCAGCAGGGAGTGACTCACTCCTAACACCTTTCAAAAATTGTTGGGAGAGGTCCAGATATAAGATCCACTAACTTCTTCAGTACTCTGGGGTAAATCCCATCAGTCCCAACGGACTTACGAACATTCAGCTGAGTACAACTGTTCCCCTACAGTTTCAGTGACCGCAAATGGAAAGTCACTGCTCCCTCTGTCATGGTACTCCGACTCAGAGGACCCGGCAGACTTACTTGTTCAGTGACCATCTTCATCAAGTATCTGTCCAATGTTTTTATTAGACCTCCTTTTGCTGCTGAAATACTTAAAAAATCCATTTTTATTGTCTGATAGTGTAGTGGCCACTACCAACTCAAGCTGAGTTTTGGCTTTTCTTGTTTTCTCCCTACAAATGCAAACTGCAGCTCTGTAATCTCCCTGTGAGGCCTGACCTTGTTTCCAGAGATTGTATATTTTCTTTTTTTGCATAAGTTGCACAAGGAGTTCTCCGTTCAGCCAAGCCAGTCTTGCTTAACTTGCAACACAATGGGATTTTACACATGCACACGAGTGTTTATATACAGCACTCTGAGAATGGCTTTCCTGAGTATGAGCTTTGTACAGGACGCTGCTGCCTTCTGCATCACCCCAGCTCTTAAAAATTTTATGTTTTAAATAATTCATGTAGCATCCACAGATTTTTACTGCAAGTGAGGACCATGCATTTGTGTTGGACAATTGAAAATGTTAACTTATTGAAAAATTACGTATAGAAGTTGCTACCCACAGATGATCCACTCAAGCTGCATATGTTCTTAGAATTCTGTTTGAATATCATGTTATGAAGGACTCTTGACATCTATTCACAGTAACGTAACTAGTGTTTCAGGTCCCACAGAGTTTTTGGACTAATTGTCTGTCTTTGAAGCTCTCTGTGCATCTCCGTACACTTGTGCATGTATGCATTGTGCTTGTTCATGCAGATTGGAGTTAATACATTTAATTAATTTAGATTATTTTTCATCCCCTCACCCATAGCTGGGAAAAACTCAGATTTAATTTTTTTTAGTTCATTGTTGTAGCAGAGATGTGGGTATCTTGGAGAAGCATGCAGGTCATCACTGGGAGGGTGGAAGAGAGAACAGAGCTGATAAGAGAATTGGACTTGGGAAACTTGAAGGCCAAGGAAAAGTTTGGAGCTAGAGAAGGCACTGCCAGTGATGCTCATGGTAACTTTGCATACTTTCACTTAGTTTAAGAAGATATTTACTGACATCTTAACCTGCATTTTATACTTCAGTCATACTTTGGGACTTTTCAGGTCTTGTAGTTACTTAACTTTTATTTTTTATTTTTTAAATAAACTTTCAATATTTTCAGGAAAGTATCTCAGAAATATTTTCCCCAATAAATTCACCACATAAAGTTATTTTACAATGAAATTCTTTCCATGCCTTTGAATTAAATAGACCAAGATTCTCCCCAGAGGGATTATTTTTTTTGTGAATCTGGCTATCTAATCCCATTAAAATTGGCAGTTTATAACTGACATCTCATTAAATGACAACTTCTGCATACTATTAGAATTGGTGCTTCATTTCAGTTAGTCAGGGCCTGATCCTATAACCTTATGCAAGTGATATTACAAAAGAATAATCATTGATTGCATATGTGAGGTCTCTGGGTCTACAGAATAATACATTTTGATGAGTTCAATAATTATCTGTAAACGTTGTTCTTTTATTGTGTGTGATTCTGTTTCTGGATTTAACTGTATAATTCTGCACATGTATTAGTCCTTCATTAAGAGTCACAATAAATTATGTAGCTGGAGTGAGATAATTGCATCTGTGGGGCATAGCAAACTGCAAGCTAGAGATGCCAATTCCCTGAGGTTATGATTAGTCTATAGGAACCATTCTCCCTTGAGTCTTATTTTGTTATTAGTGTAAGTCTTTATTGTAGTGAAGACGCACTTCAGCATAATGGAAGAATCACACTCTGAGTTCAAAAACTTATTTAAAAGTTAGGTGAGAAGTAGGGCACAAGAAAAATTTAACTCCTTACATGCCACACTTCCTTGTGCTAGAATGTATGACAAAGAAAAAAATAAGGAAATATCTGCTGGCTTCTGCTAAGGATGCTACATACCTCTGAATGTAGCTTTAACAGTCTTGCCACCTACCTGCCACTCAAGTTCCTCCATCTCAGAATGAGACATGGAAAGCCATTCTTATAGAGAATTATAGGAGAATGATATTCATTCCCATTTGGTGTCAATGGAAATTCACAGAGGGAAGTCAGATCTCTTCAAAGTAGTTTCTCCACTGAGTTTCGACATGTTAGTTATTACAATGGGGTAGGTTATGACCCCCATGAATACAAGTTGGGTGCTGAAGCTACTGTTCCTGGTAGATTTGCAAATGATTTGCACCAGTGTAGCTGATAATGTTTTACAGTAGTGCACAAACTCAAGCAGGCTGACAGACCAGGTTGCACTGATAGATATATGGAAAGATTCTTCCATGGGTTCAGTTATTCTTTTTGACTTTGTAACTGAAATGGAAATAAATTTGCAGTTAGTTTAGGAGGACCAACAATTTCTGCTGAGATCCTGACATCAACAAAGAGGCTTTTGCAGACATAAAGTTAGTCATAATCTGTCCACTGACTTCCATGGTAGCTGGCACAGATCTTAAACAGCATGAAGCAAGAGTAAGCATGAAGTTAAAGCTGACAGCACATCCCATCTCCCAAGACAATTCAGCAATGCATCAACAGTCACAGAGTCTAATAAGTACTTAGACTCCAGGGCTTTATTCAGGTTCATTGATGAGATTGATGACTGAGGAGAGTAGATCAGAGGATAATTTGACTTCCAACAAATTACCAGCTATGTGTTCTATGTGTTTATGGCAGCTGGGGGTATGTAGAACCTAGTCATATACAACAGCTCAAATCCTTATTTTGCACCAGTGATGAGTGAAAACAACTGAAAAAAAACAAAAACAACAACAAAAAAGCAAGGTTGTGAGGTATGCCCTGGTTATTTAGTAAACGGGTCTGCGGTAGGATATTTTCTTTATGATTTCCTGACTATGCTGGGATAATTGCCAAAGTTAATGTTTATTTGGGAGATATGAAAATGTTTTAATTAGATGCTCAGGTGCCAAAAGGTTAGGGTAGAATTGTTCTTTCTTTCCAGTTTTTGCAAAGAGACACAGAAGGATCCTATTAATATTAAACAAAGAGTGAACACTTCATGAAGGCTGGGAGAAAACATTGCTAGCAAATAAAATAATTCCTGAGAGGACAAAGGCATTTGAAACTTTGGAAAGGTTCTTCATTATTAGAGGAGTTTTTGTTGGCAGAATATTTGGAAACATGCACATAGCAGCCCTATACTTTAGGGCTCATGGAAGTCATGAATAAGTCAAGAAAAACATTACAGTTTATTTAATCCTTCTATGGCTCCATAAATAAGTATCAGATTTGTTGGGAATTATTGATTTTTTTACAGTCTGTTGAAGGATTGATTCTCACTTTTCTCTGTCTCAGGAAGACTGTTTCACCAAAAAGTCTTATTTGTACGTGTCCAAGGGATGAAATACCGGGAAACAAACATAAGCACTGTTTACACCTGACAACGTATGCAGGTAAATTGCGTTTGATGCGTCTTCAGTTGCAGCAATTGTTGATAACCTTCATGACAACATAAAGTTTTTGTTGTTATTTTGTTGTTATTTCTGGAATGTAAACCATTCGTATAGAAATGGCTATAAAAAGATACAGCTTCAAACGTGGTTTCCCTCTTTGCTGCCATGCTTACTTGTATGAAATCTGACCTTTTGAACTCACGCTTCATTACCTCAGAGACACATGAAGGCAAATCTCTGGAAGGTAAGGCAGGCACAAGTTTAGTCCACCATCTCTCTCTGTCTCGTAAACTTCTCACACAATACACGAACATTCCCAGGACAGCACAAAAGGCTCAGATCAGCTGGAGCAGTTCAACTCAGTCACTGTCTTGAGAATTGGGTGGTGTGGACATACAATATGATTACATTTCTTAATGTGTGGATGGCTCTAAATTCAACTTTTGTTCACTGGAATCTCAAAAAGATCATATTCTTTACTTCCAAAATATCTACTGCTTCATTGTGCTTGAGGAAATTAATTCTATTACATTCTTTTTTGTTTAATACCCGGCTTTCTGGTCTTATCATATAACAATCTCACATTTGCTTCATACGAAAATACTTTACAAAACTGGTCTTTTGATTTTTCACACACCATTTCACAAAAATATGCCATAGATTTTTAATTGTCTCAGCATAAATGTCAATGCTATATGTTTATCTTACTCAAACGAGTAGTTTCTGCTGAGGAAATACAGAAACAGAGGGACACTGTAATAACATTAGCATGAATAGGTTGACACAGCATTATACCCACCACACCACTTTTGACAGATAGCTTTCTCCTCTGCCAAATAGTTGCTCTGTGACTGGTAATTTAACTTTGGCTAAAAGCTCTCTTCATTTCCCAGTTAAGAAAAAGAAAAAAACAAACAGTTTTGTACTTTGTCTACATTTCCACAGGCCTCTCTGTTTCTCTCTGTTGATAAAATTTCTTGACTCCTCTGTGAGATAACACTAGAGAGAACATCCCCTATTATGTGTTTTCAAAGTAGGTTCTTAAATCTGTAAATGGTTCTTTTCCAAATTCTAAGGTAGTTCAGTGTCAGAGTTCACCGGGACCACAGTTTTACAGTGTTTATTGCTGTTAAGGTTGTCTCTTCTTTTTCTTGTCTTTTGCAGACCATCCCTGGTTCACCAGTAATACTGGCTAGCCTCATCTGTGAAAAATTCTCTACCACTGTGGGCAAAGGTGACAAAATCTGGCCCTCAGTAAAGAAAAGGATATTCAGAAGGAAAAAAAGAAATGTGTGGTTAAATTAACCAGACACTAATGACTAGTTGCCATGAGCACTGATGAATGAGCATTCAGGGATGAATTATTTATCTCAGCTTCACAAACAATATTCAGGTACATGTTGTGTAAAATTAGATATTATATTATTAGTCCAAAGTTTAGACACCATATATAATGCCTGTGATAGCTGAAAAACTTCTTGACAATTGAATGTTTTTAGCTTGTTAAAAAACTCAGAAAAATAGTGTAAACTTTTTGCTCTGCTCTTTATAGCCATGATGGTTAACAAATCAATTAACATGCTATTATGTTAGTAATTCCTATCTGTATGGATTTGGCTTAATAAATGTTGCAAGACATCATTCATTTGTATTGCTCCAGAGAACATACACTCTCTGAATTCTACTTGTGTTCATTAATTCTTTTCCACTTCACACATAAATATGGTACTTGACATGCTGTCTGTGGTGATGTATAATAGCAATTTACTTCTGACCTCAAGGTCGCTTTCTTTTTTGTGTGCTATGAACTAAGATTTCAGGAAGCCTGTATGAATGCTTATGGTGGATCTGGCACTCTCCAATAACCCCTGTGGCTATGTGGTAAACTGTTAATTACTTCTAAGATTATCTTGTATTCTAAAGATACAGCCCTTTTAATGTGTATTTGCTGTGCTACAATCATGCCAAACTGCTTCATGGACTGGAAGGAGATATGTGCCTACTTCTTGATATAAAGAAGCACTTCATACCCAATTAAGGCTACTGCTTGCAGATGTACAATTTGTAATATTAGTTGTTGTTTACCTCCAAGGCCTGAGTTTATTAAGTGAGTAGGCTCAGATTAAGGACTTAGCTGAAAGGGACTGGCTGGGTAGTTCAGCTGGAAACCCTCCATTGGGAAGATATAATTGTTTGTCATAAAAAGGAGTTTAGTATAAACTCTATAATTAAAAATAAGACTATGTTATATAGCATGCATCCTTCATATTTACAATTCTGTAAATGAAGCAAAACCTCTGTATGAATTTGTAAGCTACAGAGCAACAGAAAGGAGAAATGATTCTGTTGTGTGGCCTGAAGTGATGGCTGGCATCCCTGGCCCAAAGGACATTCGGGATAAAAAGAAAGAGTAAAGTAGAGATACATGTTCTATTTCCAAAGTCTGGTCATTATGCATAATACCACTCAGTCTTCCTCCAATCAAAAAAGGACTGAAAGCATCAAGCAGCTAATGATTTGGGGGTTTGAAGGGTCCTTGCCCATGAATATCTGAACTTGCCTTCAAGAGAGCAAACTCAAGATTTGTCTTGGTGTGAACTCAAGTACAACCTGTTTGTACCATACCCTGCAATTTATTACTTGTCAGTTTCATCCAGAGAGTAGGTGGTATTTTATCACTAGCAATTCATTTCTTCTTCCCCTTATACATCAGAAACATGCAGAAAGGTCTTCACAGCAGTCTTCTTAGATATATGAACAACAAACAATAAATCCTTAGGAAAGAATGGTAGCAGTTGCAAGGCATACATTCAGTTGGTGAAAAATGGAGATACTCATGTCCTCACTCCTTGCACGTGCCAAACGTGCGTGCCTGGTCTCGAAATGACAAAATGGAGGCAGAGCACTATCTGGAAAGAATGGAGACCAGGAGACAAAAAGACTGAATGGGGAGTAAGAACGAAGGTAACTGACTGCCCATCAGTCAACAGAATAGCAGCAAGTATCCTGCTTAGTATTAAGTCTTGGATACTTTTTACAACCTCATGTGCTGTCCTACATTGAATTTGGCATAGATTGTTGTCTCACTAAGCTTCAAGTGAGACACCTTTACATGTAGATTCAACCTATTTAAACACTTGTGAAGCCTAGATGTACATGGTGAAGCAGTTCCCCTATAGTCATAGCCATACTAAGATGCCCTTCCATGAAGGGAAAGGGTAAATCCTCTTCAGGTTTTTGCTTCTTACTCAGAAAACATCCACCTGGTTCTTTGTGAAATACATGAGAGAAATCATATATCTTTTTCCTTGTATTTCAATATAAACAAAGTTTATTGTTCTGAGGATCCTTGTGACATATTTCCACTTTCCATTTAAGATTGAGGAAAAGCTTAATGGTCATAAGGTCATTGTCCTGGTTCCAGTTAGGACAGAGTTAAGTAGCTCATAGTAGCTGGTAGGGTGCTATGTTTTGGATTAGGATGAGAAGAGCGCTGATAACATGCTGATGTTTTAATTGTTGCAGAGCAGTGTTTACACCAGGCCAAGGACTTTTCGGCTTCTTGCTCTGTCCTGCCAGCGAGCAGGCTGGGGGTGCAGCAGGAGCTGGGAGGGGACAGACCCAGGACAGCTGACCCAAACTGGCCAAAGGGGTATTCCATACCATCTGACGTCATGCTAAACAATATATAGGGGTGGCTGGCCGGGGTGGGGGGGCCGGCTGCTCGGGAATAGGCTGGGCATCGGTCAGCGGGTGGTGAGCAATTGCATTGTGCATCACTTGTTTCTTACACATTATTATTGTTAATACTATTACCATTATCACTATTATTATTATTATTGTTATTATTATTTTCCTGTCTTAATAAACTGTCTTTATCTCAACTCACAGGCTTCACTTTCCCGTTTCTCTCCCCCATCCCAGAGAGGGAGGGGGGAGGGTGAGCGAACGGCTGTGTGGTGTTTAGCTGCCAGCCGGGTTAAACCACAACAGTCTTTTTGGCGCCCAACGTGGGGCCCGAAGGGTTGAGATATCGACAAATCTGACCAGAGTGTGTTAAACTAAAATTGGTATAAGTATTGGACCTGCTTAATAGTTGCTAGTCACGATGTTGATTGCCTTAATCTCCAGTCTGCTGTACCTGTATTCCAAATTGAGTTTTATGGTGCGTTACTTTCTGTATGTGCTCCCTGTTGCACTGTTTATCCTTTCCGGGCCCTGGTTTAAGATTGTTATGGTACTGTGCGGTGTAGCAATGGCTTATGAAATGGTGAGATATCTGGTCATGACTTTAACCTGGTATTTGTACTCAGCACTGACATCGACTCTATACTTTGGAACCCATATCTCGGAAACTATTAGCAATTACACCTATTGCCTGTTTTCGTTAGGGAGCCAATCTGTGAAGGGGACAGGGGAAGACATGTTTCCCTACCTGTTCACTCTCCCTTTCTCCTTCACCACCACCCTCTTATCCCCCGAGTTAGTTACGGTGGTTCTCCGAGATGTTGAATATCCTTGGGATACTCAGACCAGCCTGCTCTTGTTGTTATGTCTCCTGAATGCGCTTCAGATTTTGTGGAGGGTTAAACAACTACTTAGGAATCTCATCCGGAGATCTGTCTTGAGGCGGGATAGTTGCGAGTGGCAGGGAGTGTGGGAGGATATGGGCAGGTTTCTAGAGCAGTGGTCACCTCCAGTGTTTTGGACATTCACCCCTGAACAACTGCAAAATCCTAAAAAGCTGGCAGAATGCTTGAAAAAAAGGTGTCATGACTCTGGCAGTTCCAAAGTGACACAAATCACTGTAGCGTGCTGGGGTCTGGCTTGTGCCTATCGAGCTGCAATTGATGCTATTAGCAACCTAGCTCCAGCTCCTGCAGCCGTTCCAGCTGCAGCTCCTGCAGCCGCTCCAGCTCCAGCTCCTGCAGCTACTCCAGCTCCAGCTCCTGCAGCCGCTCCAGCTCCTGCAGCCGTTCCAGTTCCAGCTCCTGCAGCCGCTCCAGCTCCTGCAGCCGCTCCAGTTCCAGCTCCTGCAGCTACTCCAGCTCCAGCTCCTGCAGCCGCTCCAGCTCCTGCAGCCGTTCCGGCTCCTGCAGCCGCTCCAGCTCCAGCCCCTGCAGCCGCTCCAGCTCCTGCAGCTGCCCCAGCTCGTGCAGCTGCTCCCACTCCTGTGGCTGGGTCAGAGAAACGAGCTGTAGCAGTGCAAGTTGACCCCGCAGAGGGTATTCCAACCCCTGTGGCAGACCCTGCGTCTGGGTCAGAGAAACGAGCTGTAGCAGTGCAAGTTGACCCCGCAGAGGGTATTCCAACCCCTGTGGCAGACCCTGTGTCTGGGTCAGAGAAACGAGCTGTAGCAGTGCAAGTTGACCCCGCAGAGGGTATTCCAACCCCTGTGGCAGACCCTGTGGCTGGGTCAGAGAAACGAGCTGTAGCAGTGCAAGTTGCCCCTGTAGACAAGGTGAAAAAATGGTATAGAGGCTCAGGTCGTTTAAAACGCAGACAGTCTTCTGCTAAGTCTGGGCGTAGTGAAGACGAGGCTGGGCCATCAAAGGTGCAGGAGACTGAAGATGAGGATGAGGATGGCGAAAAATCAACAGTAACTACCCGGACTCCATACCAGCCATCAAAGGTGCAGGAGACTGAAGATGAGGATGAGGATGTCGGAAAATCAACAGTAACTACCCGGACTCTACACCGGCCATCAAAGGTGCAGAAGACTGAAGATGAGGATGAGGATGTCGAAAAATCAACAGTAATTACCCGGACTCTATACCAGCGTGAGCTACGAGATGTGCGAAAAGATTTTGGTCGCTGTATAGGCGAGCAGCTTGTCACCTGGCTGCTCCGGTGCTGGGACACGGGAGCCAATTATGTGGAATTGGAGGGCAAGGAAGCCAGGCGGCTGGGATCCCTTGCTAGGGACGCATGCATTGACAAAGCAATTGGAGATGGAGCACAATCTCGCAGCCTCTGGAGGCGTCTCCTGTCAGCTGTGAAGGAAAGGTATCTCTTCAAGGAAGAACTTGTATGTTTACCAAGCAAATGGACCACCATGGAGAAGGGAATTCAGTACCTGAGGGAATTGGCCGTACGGGAAGTAATTTATAAGGACCTAGACGACGCACAAACATCCGCAGATCCAGATGCAGTCCGGTGTACACTACCCATGTGGCGGAAGTTTGTACGGAGTGCCCCATCATCATATGCCAGCTCATTGGCAATGCTAGCCTGGAAAACGGAGGAGAATCCCACAGTGAATGAAGTGACTAAAATACTCCGGCAGTACGAAGGAAATCTCTCCTCTTCCCTAAAGGCCTGTGTCTCAGCTGTGGAGAAACTCTCTGAAGAGGTCCACCAACTTAAAGAGAATTTATCTTCCCCTCCACCTGAACGAACCAGTGTCCACCAGCTAAAAGAGAATGCTTTAGAGAAACTTTCTGAAAAGATCCACCAACTTGAAGAAAGATTATCTTCCCCTTCACCTGAACGAACCAGTGTCCACCAGCTAAAAGAGAATGCTTTGGAGAAACTTTCTGAAAAGATCCACCAACTTGAAGAAAGATTATCTTCCCCTTCACCTGAACGAACTAGTGTCCACCAGCTAAAAGAGAATACCTTGGAGAAACTTTCTGAAGAGATCCACCAACTTAAAGAGAGTTTATTTTCCTCCCCACCTGTACAAACCAGTGTCTCAGCTATTAGGGGTAAACGTTCATCTATGCAAGGAAGACAATATGGTGGGCACACACACCGCGCCACCCTGTGGTTTTACCTACGTGACCATGGAGAGGACATGAGAAAATGGGATGGAAAATCTACTGCGACCCTAGAGGCACGGGTACGTGAATTGCAAAGGAAAACAATTGGGAAAAAGGAGTTCTCTGAAAGGTTTGCTGCTCCAACTTCCAGCAGGCAGTCCTTTAAACACAGAAATGAAGATTCTGACCAGGACTAGAGGGGCCCTGCCTCCAGCCAGGGGGAGGAAAGGGACAATCGAGTTTATTGGACTGTGTGGATTCGATGGCCTGGCACGTCAGACGCACAGAAGTATAAGGCTTTGGTAGACACCGGTGCACAATGTACTCTAATGCCATCAAGCTATAAAGGGCCAGAGCCCATCTGTATTTATGGTGTGACGGGGGGATCCCAGCAGTTAACTGTATTGGAGGCTGAAGTGAGTCTAACCGGTAATGAGTGGCAAAAGCACCGTATTGTGACTGGCCCAGATGCTCCGTGCATCCTTGGCATAGACTATCTTAGAAGAGGATATTTCAAGGACCCAAAAGGGTTCCGCTGGGCTTTTGGCATAGCTGCTTTGGAGACAGAGGACATTAAACAGTTGTCTACCTTGCCTGGTCTCTCAGAGGACCCTTCTGTTGTGGGGTTGCTGAGGGTTGAAGAACAGCAAGTGCCGATCGCTACCACAACGGTGCACCGGCGGCAATATCGCACCAACCGAGACTCCCTGAGTCCCATCCATAAGCTAATTCGTCAACTGGAGAGCCAAGGAGTGATCAGCAAGACTCATTCACCTTTTAATAGTCCCATATGGCCAGTGCGAAAGTCTAATGGTGAGTGGAGACTAACAGTGGACTATCGTGGCCTGAACGAAGTCACGCCACCACTGAGTGCTGCAGTGCCGGACATGCTAGAACTCCAGTATGAACTGGAATCAAAGGCAGCCAAGTGGTATGCCACAATTGATATCGCTAATGCATTTTTCTCCATCCCTCTAGCAGCACAGTGCAGGCCACAGTTTGCTTTCACTTGGAGGGGAGTCCAATATACTTGGAATCGGCTGCCCCAGGGGTGGAAACACAGCCCTACCATTTGCCATGGACTGATCCAGTCTGCGCTGGAGCAGGGGGAAGCTCCTGAACACCTGCAGTACATCGATGACATCATTGTGTGGGGTGACACTGCAGAAGAAGTTTTCGAGAAAGGGAAGAAAATAGTCCAAATCCTTCTGAAGGCCGGTTTTGCCATAAAACAGAATAAAGTTAAAGGACCTGCACGAGAGATCCAGTTTTTAGGAATAAAATGGCAAGATGGACGCCGTCAAATCCCAATGGATGTGATCAACAAAATAACAGCTATGTCTCCACCAACTAGCAAAAAAGAAACACAAACTTTCCTAGGTGTCGTGGGGTTTTGGAGAATGCATATTCCAAATTACAGTCTGATTGTAAACCCGCTCTACCAAGTAACCCGTAAGAAGAATGCTTTTGAATGGGGCCCTGAGCAACGACAAGCCTTTGAACAAATTAAGCAGGAAATAGTTCATGCAGTAGCCCTCGGGCCAGTCCGAACAGGACCAGATGTAAAGAATGTGCTCTACACCGCAGCCGGAGAGAATGGTCCCACCTGGAGCCTCTGGCAGAAAGAACCTGGGGAAACTCGAGGTCGACCCCTGGGGTTTTGGAGTCGGGGATACAGAGGATCTGAAGCCCGCTATACTCCAACTGAAAAGGAGATATTGGCAGCTTATGAAGGAGTTCGATCTGCTTCGGAAGTGGTCGGTACTGAAGCGCAGCTCCTCCTGGCACCCCGACTGCCGGTACTAGGCTGGATGTTCAAAGGAAGGGTCCCCTCTACGCATCATGCAACTGATGCTACATGGAGCAAGTGGGTTGCACTGATTACTCAGCGGGCTCGAATAGGAAACCCCAGTCGCCCAGGAATCTTGGAGGTGATTATGGACTGGCCAGAAGGCAAATACTTTGGGATATCACCAGAGGAGGAGGTGGTTCGTGCTGAAGAAGCCCCCCTGTACAACAAGCTACCAGAAAATGAGAAGAAATATGCCTTGTTCACTGACGGGTCCTGTCGTATTGTGGGAAAGCATCGGAGATGGAAAGCTGCTGTATGGAGTCCTACACGACGAGTTGCAGAAGCTGCTGAGGGAGAAGGTGAATCGAGTCAGTTTGCAGAAGTAAAAGCCATTCAGCTGGCTTTAGATATTGCTGAACGAGAAAAGTGGCCAGTTCTCTATCTCTATACTGATTCATGGATGGTAGCAAATGCCCTGTGGGGGTGGTTACAGCAATGGAAGCAGAACAACTGGCAGCGCAGGGGCAAGCCCATCTGGGCTGCGGCATTGTGGCAAGATATTGCTGCCCGGGTAGAGAACCTGGTTGTAAAGGTACGCCATGTAGATGCTCATGTGCCCAAGAATCGGGCTACTGAAGAACACCAAAACAACCAGCAGGTGGATCAGGCTGCTAAGATTGAAGTGGCTCAGGTGGACCTGGACTGGCAACATAAAGGTGAATTATTTATAGCCCGATGGGCCCATGACACCTCAGGCCATCAAGGTAGAGATGCAACCTACAGATGGGCTCGTGATCGAGGGGTGGACCTGACCATGGACACTATAGCACAGGTTATTCATGACTGTGAAACATGTGCTGCAATCAAGCAAGCCAAACGGTCAAAACCTCTTTGGTATGGAGGACGATGGCTGAAATATAAATATGGAGAGGCCTGGCAGATTGATTACATCACACTCCCTCAAACCCGCAACGGCAAGCGCCACGTACTTACAATGGTGGAAGCAACCACCGGATGGCTGGAAACATATCCTGTGCCCCATGCCACCGCCCGGAACACTATCCTGGGCCTTGAAAAGCAAGTCTTATGGCGACATGGCACCCCAGAGAGAATTGAGTCAGACAACGGGACTCATTTCCGAAACAACCTTATAGACACTTGGGCCAAAGAACATGGTATTGAGTGGGTGTATCACATCCCCTATCATGCACCAGCCTCTGGAAAAGTTGAACGATACAATGGACTGTTGAAGACTACACTGAAAGCAATGGGTGCTGGGACATTCAAAAATTGGGATACACATTTGGCAAAGGCCACCTGGTTAGTCAATACCAGGGGATCTGCCAACCGAGCTGGACCTGCCCAATCAAACCTGTTACGCACTGTAGAAGGGGATAAAGTTCCTGTAGTGCACGTAAGAAACATGCTGGGTAAAACAGTCTGGGCTACTCCTGCCTCAGGAAAAGGCAAACCCATTCGTGGAATTGCTTTTGCTCAGGGACCTGGATGCACTTGGTGGGTAATGCAAAAGAATGGGGAGGTCCGGTGTGTACCTCAAGGGGATTTGATACTGGGTGAGAATAGCCCATGAGTTGAATTGTAGTATGTTAATTATTATATAATAATGTATGTCATCACTACCATGATTGCTATATATCATAGATGAAAATGGTGATTAATTAGAATGTATTGGACAGAGTGTAACCTGAGCATGACATAAATGGTATGGAATAAGGGGTGGATATCTGTCCTGGTTCCAGTTAGGACAGAGTTAAGTAGCTCATAGTAGCTGGTAGGGTGCTATGTTTTGGATTAGGATGAGAAGAGCGCTGATAACATGCTGATGTTTTAATTGTTGCAGAGCAGTGTTTACACCAGGCCAAGGACTTTTCGGCTTCTTGCTCTGTCCTGCCAGCGAGCAGGCTGGGGGTGCAGCAGGAGCTGGGAGGGGACAGACCCAGGACAGCTGACCCAAACTGGCCAAAGGGGTATTCCATACCATCTGACGTCATGCTAAACAATATATAGGGGTGGCTGGCCGGGGTGGGGGGGCCGGCTGCTCGGGAATAGGCTGGGCATCGGTCAGCGGGTGGTGAGCAATTGCATTGTGCATCACTTGTTTCTTACACATTATTATTGTTAATACTATTACCATTATCACTATTATTATTATTATTGTTATTATTATTTTCCTGTCTTAATAAACTGTCTTTATCTCAACTCACAGGCTTCACTTTCCCGTTTCTCTCCCCCATCCCAGAGAGGGAGGGGGGAGGGTGAGCGAACGGCTGTGTGGTGTTTAGCTGCCAGCCGGGTTAAACCATAACAGTCATAGAATAATTCAAGTTGGTAGTGCCCTGCAAAGGTTTCTAGTTCAATCTCTAATTGCCTAGATAATTCTTTTTGTCTTTTTTGAAGATGGGTGCACAAATTACTTCTGTCCAGTCAAATAAGTTGACAAAAAAGGCAACTGTGTGGTGGTGAAATTTGAAGAGCTAGGAACAGTGGGTTTTGTTAATAATTATTAGATGCTTCTAATATAAAAGATGCGATGAATCATGAGAAGATCATTTTTTACTGAGAATCATGAATTCTAATTTGTGTCTGCTCCACTTCATAAGTGACAAAGATTACATTAGAGACAGGAGTTCCAAGAGCTGTCAAAGGAAAAATATATAACCAAATAGGAAGGCTATAAAAACAGTCTTCAAAAACCTCCCACAAAGTTAGTTGTTGTTGTTATTGTTGTTGTTGTTGTTAAGTCACTATGCCCTGTTAAATCAACTCTGTACCTGCTTTCAGTTTTGCAGTAACTTCCCACCATCCACTCAAAATGTGTGAATGATTGCTCCTTAGCTCTTCTGGGGGTTCTCTAGAAAGGTTTTAGATTAGGATACAGGATACAGGATTTGAAGAAAAGAGCTGATGGCTTTTTCTTCATTTAAGGAAAGATGTGATGGACCTCTTCTGACATCTGAAGAAAGCTTCCTGAGGTTCATACTCCAACTGCATTGCTCAGGAGAAATAATACTTCAAACTATTAAAATCCATGAGTTCAGTCCAACTGACTTCTAGCTCTGTAGATTTTGCAATTTTCATTATAATTATTCTGACTAATTAAAATTTGTGTGATTTTAATGGTTTATGGAAACCTTTTTGTCATGTGCATTTCAAGCTATTTGTTTTTTTTCAGATATTTTCTAAATTATCTTATCATCTCAAATTTGTGTAACCAGGCTGAGATCCCACTAGAATGAGATTAGTGTGTAGACATTTCATCTCTGAATTTTCTAGCTACATATTTAAATATGATGATTATCATAATTCCAGTATACTGATATTCACAGAATCACAGAATCACAGAATTGTAGGTTTTGGAAGGGACCTCGAGAGATTATCGGGTCCAACCCCCCTGCCAAAGCAGGTAGGCATCCAGACAGGCCTTGAATATCTCCAGAGAAGGAGACTCCACAACCTCCCTGGGCAGCCTGTTCCAGTGCTCCGTCACCCTCACCGTGAAGAAGTTCTTTCTCATGTTGGTGCGGAACTTCCTGTGCTCCATTTTGTGGCCATTGCCCCTTGTCCTATCCCCACAAACCACTGAAAAGAGGTTGGCCAAATCCCTCTGTCTCCCACACCTCAAGTATTTATAAACACTGATGAGATCCCCTCTCAGTCTTCTTTTCTCCAGGCTGAACAGACTCAGGTCTCAGCCTTTCTTCGTAGGGAAGATGCTCCAGGCCCCAAATCATCTTTGTGGCCCTCCGCTGGACTCTTTCCAGGAGATCCCTGTCTTTTTTGTACCAGGTAGCCCAGAACTGGACACAGTACTCCAGGTGAGGCCTGACCAGGGCAGAGTAGAGGGGGAGGATCACCTCCCTTGACCTGCTGGCCACACTCCTTTTAATGCACACCAGGATCCCATTGGCCCTCTTGGCCACCAGGGCACACTGCTGGCTCATGGTCAACCTGTCAACCAGAACCCCCAGGTCCTTCTCCTCAGAGCTCCTCTCCAGCAGGTCGCCCCCCAGCCTGTACTGAAACGTGCAGTTGTTCCTTCCCAGGAACAACCTATATTCCCTATATTCCAGTAGTGTGGAATTACAATTACAAAACTAGACCTGGATATTGTTCAGTTTGTGAACATGAAGTCTTTTGTAATTGTGGATGTGTAAAATTAGCAATCTAAAAGACTGCAGCTGAAGATATTGTCTTTTTTTTTTTTTTTTTTTTTTTTCCCAAACCCACAATAAAACAGCTTCATTGTGCTGCTTTCTCCTCAGTGGCGACACTATGAGCAGTGCAGCTGGAGAACCTCTGTTTTTAAGGGTGGAAAGGTGAAAACGGACTCAAAGAGGGAATGGCAGGTCAAAAACACTGCTTGAAGAACAGACCTTTGTCACTAGAATGGCACCACTCTTCATGTTGCCAATCTTTTTGCATTATTATTGATATATTCCAGCAGCCTTTATGCATGCCCTACCACTTCTGCTCTGCTGAGTTCTAGTCTTCCTTCATTTTTGCAGGGTTTTACTTTCACTCTGCAGGTTTCATAGACTGTTTTTATTTGAGCTATTCATTGACTTTATATGATTAATCTATGACAAAGGGAAGAAATTACATACCTGCATGAAATAAAGGTTATATACTCATCTGAAATGGGGCATTAATCTGAAATTAAGAATGAAATGTTTTATAAGATGAGGGTCAAGATGCAATCTATGGAACTGATGATGAATATAGCTTCTATTCTGTGCCTGAGGATGAACATAGGTGTGTTAAAGACTTAAAAGAATGGTAAGCTATATTAATTAAAACTGAATATAGAAAGGGCAGAAGAGGTAGGGGCAACAGTCCATGTCAGCCTTCCACCATTTTTCTGATTTAGTTGCTCAACAGATTTATATTTTGTGGTTATTTGGGGTGTCTCTAAAAAAAGAAGCACAATGGAAAAGAAGAAGATGAAGGTATGGGATACAAATGATCAAGGCAGAAATGGTATGATAGTAAGAAATTGGTGTAACTAATTACTTGCCAGAAATGCTGATATGGAAACTGGAGGAGCGGCTTCCCTTCTACCTTTTTATTCTTGTTCTCTTTCTTTCACTCTTCTTGATTTCTGGTTTTCAAATGCTGGAATGTGCAGTCTAAATTTGCAATAAGAACAAGTATAATTTCAGGTTGTTTTTTGTGTTCTCCACTGATATGGTCTAATATTTCATTCTATCATCAGTTTTCAGATTAAGGAAATGGATGTTTAGAAAAGAGATTTCTCAAGTGGTAATATTTAAGATGTCTTTGCAGGGAACTTGAGAACTCTTTAGGAGAATATCTACGGAAGAAAAGAGAGGTAGCTTTACAATTGGTTTCCCCCTTTTCTATTTACATTCTCTGTGTTAAGCTCCAGAGGTGAAGAAAATCAAGTCTTTGAACTAAATATTATTATTTCTGCCAGAGAATGGGACCAGTTTCTCAGTGTGGTAAAGGTAGCTTTTAAAAGGAGAGAAAATTTTTTTTTGGTTTCCTTCTGGATTTGCTGGCAACTCTCCTTAAAGAGGTTTGACATGGTAGTACTTTTGCCTTTGGCTGGAAATGGTCATGCAGAATACTGGAAGTCACTCAAGTCCTTCACAGTTTTCAAATGAAGCTTATGTTTGCTGTGTTTTTCTCCCTTCAGGTTTTGAGCCCTCCCTCTGAGCATCTTCCTGAGATGTGATGCAGTAGAGCTATCTGGGAAATCTCAGAGCATTTTGTGGAAAAGTGAAGAAGGCTCGTCTACGTTTCTCAGCATGGTCCCAGTGCTGCTGGAACCCAAAAAACAGAGTCCTGAGGTGAGCAGGGTAAAAGATGTTGTTCTTATTTACAGACTATTAAAAACAAGATACTAACACAAAGTTTCTTTATAATTTGCTTACAGCTTTTTTTTTTTTCCAGGATTCCTCATTATTATTTGAAGTATACCCCAGAAAAGACTTTACAGTCTAGCAAGATCTTTGTGCTAACTTAAAAATTTAGGACACAAGCAAGTATTCTAGGATGAGCATTGATGGAAAATTACAATATTGTTTGCTGTCTGCTGAAAACATAAATCTAGGAGAAAGAATGTTATAGGGAGACCTCAGTGGTCCTTGTGTTCCTCCTCCTCTTTATAATTCCTCTTTCACACCAGTGCTAGGGAGGCAGCCAGGTAGCTCCAGATAGTCTGCTAGGCAACTCGCATCTGGCTCTTTTTAAGGGAGTTACCCTTAATGAGCTGACACCTAGGAAATCAGAAGTGAATGCCCAAAGTGACATCTTCATTTCTTCATCCACTCATACAGGAAGTAAGACAGCCTGAAAGTGTGAGACTTTGCAGTCCTGGGAGACTAAAGCAGCTAACAAGCATATTTACTGTTCAGTGGCATAGCATGAATGGCCATGTCACTTACCTTGATCGTCAGGACTCTGCTCCTGCAGATTCAACTTTAGGGGGACCATACTAGTGAGGGCTTCCTATTTCATTAGGGATTTAGTTTTCACATTCACAACTCTGAGAGAATCTCTAAATTTTTTAACTGCAGTGCAGCATTTTTTTCATGCTCCTCCTGTGAAATACACTGTTGTGAAGGGCTTCATCAGTTTTACAGAGTGGACACAGCACAGGCAAATCACTGACAGAAGGAGAACAGTTTTCAGTTTGCCGAAATGTAGACTTTATAAGTACTTCCACTGATAAAGAGGCTTTGAAAAGGCATGGTCTTGTGAGCCCTGCAGCCAGATTGAGGAACTAGTGTCTATTTCAGTCTTGCACATGTGTAGAATACAAACAGCAATTTCAAATTCAAATACTGTCAAATAAAACTATTATTAACCTCTTGTCTAAAGGATTTTTCACTTTTATTCTCCTGAGGTTCGGCTTCTTTTACTATAGGGTATTTGCAGCTCCCAGGGTGACCTTAGTTGGGAAAATCATTAAACGTCTGTGTCTCGGTTTTTCAATCACCACAAGTGTTGATGATAACATTTACTTACTGAACAGGGTTCTGTAAGGCTTAATTAGATAACATTTCCAGAACATTTTGGAAATGCTGTAAAATCTTTACCCTGTAATTGCTGAATGTTACCAAATTAAAGCATGGGTGATATCTCTGGCATGTACAGTGTGGTGAAAGATGTTCTAGTTTTGACTGAGACATCAATATGTCATGTTGCATCAGCCACATGTGTGAATGGTACCAGATTTGCATATGGTGCCATATAGTTGCATATAGCCTGTGATCCTATATAGCAATGCCTTCCTAGTGTATTAATGATAACACACATAAGGCTTGATAATAATTTTGTGCTGATTTCATGCTACCATAATTTCATTAATTTCAGGAATGCCTCATTTACAACAAAAATGGCAGAGGCTATACAAACTCTGTGTATGGCTTGCATTGAGCCTGATGGGTTTCAGTTTTGTCTATATAGGAGCAAGTCTTTTCCATTTTCATTTATTCTATTCAAGGTTAGAATGAATACGAGTGTGGTTGTTACTCTTATTGTGGTGGATGGCAATTGCTATTATTAGTGCTTGTTGCTGGGGTATCTGGCAGAAATGCAAATGGAAAAGCCAGGCTCTGGAAGGATGAAATGACTGAATTAGTAGCTCTTCTTTGGAAAACTGAAAGCATGCTTTAGAATCAGATTTTGCTTCTATTTTTATTCACTTGCACAGATGTACACACACTCTGACAAGTCCCTTAAAGCTTTAATCACACTCACTAGAACCATCACTCTGCTTTGTACTTTACATCAGATGATAATGGCTGAAATTGGCAATATTCACAAATTCCACACTAGATTTGTCCTTGCCTTGTGGCCGGTGACAATTCTGGCATTGGCTCCAAAAGCCATCACCTTCCCCCTCCCCCTCTTTTTTTTTGTTTTCATTGGCGTTATTAAAACTGTCAAGAATATCTGTAGATATAGCTTGGAGCTTTTTCTTCTGCAAAAACAGACATGTTAAAAGGGATGAAATAACTACCATTTGCTATAAGCTGGATGGGGAGGAAAATGATTTGAAAGCGCCAGTCCAATGGTGCATGCACTCGGCCATCTGCTACAGGGACGGCAAGCTTTGGAGGGAGGAAAGGAAGGTTATTTTCCACTTTCTTCCACATTCCTGAACTGCCACAGTGCCAGTGCACAATGTTATAGTCCTGCTGTAGGTTTTCTTGTTGTGCCTTTTCGGAGTGAAATGTATTTCTTGTGTGACCAGAACCGTGAGTGAGCAGCTCCCACTGTACCTTCTGCAGGTGCAGAGCAACATTTCTAACTCTGAGAAGACAAGCTGAAATAATAGCAGGTTTGGGGTCAACTTGCCATTTCTTCAAGTGGCCCAGGACGTACTCATCTTTTAATACCGTCTAAGTGCAGATTCAGTGCAGAATAGCTAAGATGTAGTGAAGTGGCTGGCAAACCAATGGGAGAGTTTTCCTAAGGCTCGCTGTTTGGGAACTTCTCAGTTGTCTTATAACTAAGAAAATCAGAACTTTAAATATTCACTTTGCTCTGGTTATGAACACCATCCTTGCACAGTGCCTTAACCTTTGAAATGCTAAAGGTCTTCTATTTGCATCCTTGTAGTGTCCCTTTTATATGCAGTCTACAACCTTTTACCAAAGCTGTGGCAGTATTTTCTATTGTAGTTCTCGTTGTTGTTCTGCTGTTATTCTCACTATCTTCCACCAGCAAACCACAATGTCACTGTTAGGTTGGGTTCCTCATGTGAAGCAATTGTCACCTGCAAGGGAATCAGCTCATTACTCACTTTTTCTTAATCCTTGTTTCAAAGCTTTTAGTTCATATCAGAGGAAAAACAGGCCTCAGTGAATAGCAAAGTACCATTTAAGCAGTAGTCATTTAAATAGATAGTAAGTGTTGCTCAACGATGTGCATGCACAAAGATTGACGACAGATGATTGGACTGCACCTACAGCTGATCAAAACGTGCTCCAGTCAGTGTTAATAGTGGGAACAGCTATGAGGGAGGTTGAGTGGGTCCTGATGAAAAGTATCCAGGATTATCAGAAGAACCTGCCAAAAAATCATCATCAGCATTTATTTATTTTTTGTTCTTTGTGGTAACTTTGAAGTCAATGTATGGCCAACCACAAACCCCACAAATAAAACTTTGTGCATGTAAGACTATCTCAACATCCTCTGTGTGACACCACACTAAATGCATACAAAGGAGGGATTCAAGACCAGGATGATTTAGCTATTGATGTGAGCTATTGTTTTGTTGAGAAGGTCTGACAACATGACACCTTAAAGATCCCTAATTATTCAAAACAGGAAAGAGGCTTAGCAACCACTGAGCTCATCACAGCCAACTTCAGTACCACCTGGTGCAAGAGAGGAAACACCCTGGTAAAAGTGGAAAAATCAAGACCTTGGTAGTGATTGAGCATGATCTGTGAGAAACGTAAGTTTGCTCTTCCTGTTAGAGAGGAAGGAATAAACCAAGGTAGGATTCATTATGCAGCTCATATGTTGCTTGGTCCAACCCAATGAATTCAGAACATTTCCCCCCTACCTACCTTGAAGAACATATTCCAGGTAAGCCTCTGGCATTGCTAAATGTTTCACCCTGATTGATAAATTTCATCAAGGAGGATTTGTCTTTTTTAATGGGAGTTTTCAGACCATCAATTGCACAGCTTGATTCAGGACAAAAGGTAGACTAATGAGCAATCAGCTGGCAGGCCTGCACAGACAGTCCAAGTCATGCAGTAAAATAATAAAAGTTCCTCTGTCATTTCAAATTGGGCACTCTAACCTAGCAAATTTAATTAGCATTGAATGCTTCTTTTTCTATCAATACTTGGTAACCTACTAAGCAGAATGGAATAGTGTGGATTGTGTTAATTAGATCTATCCAAAAGATTACCTGTGTGCTTATTGACAAGGGGCTAGTTAACTTGCAAATAAAGACGTATATACACCCAAATTTCCTTGGCTATTCAGACAAGAGGGGTAGGTGCTTTTGGAGCTTTGAGTCCTGGCACCATAACCTGCTTACACATGACTAATGGAATCAGCATAGCTGTTGTTTCTATTCCCATGTTGGCACATTCATTATTTTTTCTGTTGATACCTGACATGTACAATTGGATTATCAGTCCTATATATCTAATTGCATTAAATAAAGCACCTTGCAATATGCCAGTATGTAATGTGATTGGAGCCCTTTTGTGGCATCACTGAAATTTCTGTTTGCTTCAGATCTGAACTCCTTTGAACCACCACGGTATGTCTATGTCCTATTTCTTTTCTGCTTCATAGCAGGTGTTGATGAGTAGTTGTCCCTTATTTACACCAAGGGAAAGGATGAGTGTCACTTTAGGAGTTACTCTCCTTGTGTTTTTCTTCGCTTCAGAAGTCTCTTCCTCCTCAAAAATAAAAAGCAAATAAGCAAACAAGCAAGAAACCCAGGTGCCAGCTGAGTATCTCTGGGGTTTTTGTTCCTCTCATCTGGTAAGCACAATTGAGAACAACATTCACTACAGGTCACAGTGAAACAAGAAACAAGCCCATCTGCTTGGATTAGCCCAAGCCTGATCTACCGTGCTAATAACATTTGTCTTCTCGTTTCATTGCCTTTATAGCAGCATCTTATGCCTTTTACATACTTTTGTTTATAAATTATTGAATCTTAGTACACGTAGATTTTTCTGCAAGAAAAAAAACAGGTAAGACAGCAGAAAAAAAAATCTGAAATGAGAATTGGTGGGAGACAGGTAACAGGAGAGATGTTGTTTTCAAGTATACAGGTATGTGGGGTTTTGTTTGCATTTATAGAAGAAATCCTAACCTATTTGTCAAACAATCTTCTGTTGATAGGCTTTCTCTTGCACTCATCAATGTTATTTAGAACATATATTTTCACCTAACCCAGGGCATTATTATTGCAGATGACTCTACTCGCCTTCACAAAAATACTTCCAGAGGATTCTGCTGTCTGAAAAATTTCTAAATCAGCTGTCTTAAAAACCTCCCTTGTGAACTTCCTCATTCAACTTATTTTTGGAGTCAATCTCAAACTACAGTCTATGAACAGTCTTTCACTGTGGCTTGTAAAGATAGGATTACCCACCACATTAACATTTAATTACCTCACAAAACTGGAGTCTTTGAATCTCCCCTTTGGGCTGTACACAACATCTGGGAGGTTCACTACTTAATGCGTTTGAATGACCAGGAAGATCAATACAGGAATATAAAAAGCATCCATAAGCACTTAGCACTCCCTCTTATGGAATAATATAAACAGGGCTTTTGCATGCCTGAAAAACAAACAAACAAACAAACCCCAAACCAAAAAACCACATACATTTAAATTAAAAATGATCTGTAATATCTTTGTCTTTGTAATACATATATTTTGTTATGTTTATTATTCTCCCAAACTACAGCAAATGATCCACTATTGTCACTCAAGCTGACAGTTAGCAGAAGGAAGCTGTCACCAATAATCACAATTGCTACTGTCCAGGTAGCGATGGTACAGCCCTGCATTATTATAACTGTGGATTATAATTATTTCAGCTTTAAGATAAATATGATGATGCATTTTTTGTTTGTTTGTTTGTATTCTATAGGAAAGAAGTAATGCACCCATTAGAATGATTATTTTTTCTTTTTGCCTGAAGAAGACAATGCCATAAACCCAAAAGGAAACTCTTTTTGCCACTCTAAAATTAGTAGCCTAAATAAGCATCGATGCTAAACAGCAAAAGATGAAGATGCTGTGGTAGACCTGGAAAGAAAATAAAGGGCTACCAAGATCCATAGTCTTTTGGACTAGATGATCTTGTAGGTCCTTTCCAACCTTGTGTTTCTATGATTCATATATTTCTTCAAGCTTAGGCAAACAGTGCTGTGTTTGCCACAGTAATGTGAAGCATGATGCCTTCCTCAGATTTCTTGGCATGTTGACTTTTTTAGCTAACCATCCTAAACATCCCTACCATTTTAGGTAAATAGAAGCCTGAAACAGAAAAACCACCTGACCTTGAAATAAAAGGTCAAAAAGCCTGATCATTCCTGCTTTTCTTTTTCCCTTTAAAGTCTTGTCTAAACTTAGTAGTTAAAAAAAAAGAAAAAAAGATAGTCCAAACAAGTAACAGTCTGCACACAGTCTGCAGCCATGCAGCCACATTAAAAAGGGTTAAGGCCTTCTGTCAGTGTTCCTAAAGAAGTCTTCTGTTTTTCATTTGCTAGGAGATAAAGGGTGAGGAAGGGATTTTGCCCAGCCTGTTACCTGGGTCCGTAAATATAAGCAGATATTCTTTCAAAAGTTCCATGTTTAAGGGTCACTTTATCATAAACATTTTCTGTTTCTAGAAGCAAACATAAAAAATATAAGAAAGAATACCTTTTTCTTGCAGAGATTTTACATTTCCAGCTTCTTGTGGTAACATTAGAACTCCCCATCCCAAACCCTTCTTGACAGACCTCTCATGAGCTCTCTCAAACTCTCTCCCTTTCCCATTAGCTCTGAAATTCCCTCCTGGTTGGATTTGCAGTGGCCATACACATGTACATAATTGGCACATAACTCCTCAAGTGTGTACCAAAAGCCTTCGGTTACTGAAGCATTGCATCACATGCCTGCCTTCATGTTACAGCAACAGGTAGAAGAGAGACACAATCCTCAAAGCTGTGACTTAATTCACAGCTTTCACTCTTGTTGAAGCAAGGTTTTATTTTTGTCACTTCAAGGAGCTCTACAAGGACTCCAAGGCCAAGATCAGAGTTGTTTATAGGTGTGGAGGGACTGGACTTTCACCTGTTTACTTTCTATATTTCCCCCCCACAAAATGAGCTTTGAGCCAGAATCACTGCAAAGTTAACAGGATTACTTCGATGTTCTGTGCACTTTTGCTCTCTTTTGTTTGTTCTTTCCCTTAGCATACTGGCTACTACATAAACTGTTCTCTGGTGTAGGCTTCATTGCATGACAAACCATGGTTTGCCTATCTAGTCATTCCAGAGATGTAATTTCTGGCTTGAGATTTTTACACATATTTTGGGAATGCAACCACTTACGTGTCACTGGGGAGGGAATGTCTCAGTAGGGCTGAGAGCATCTCCCCAGGTGCTTTTCAGCTAGAAAGAACTCAGCTTCTGTTAGTGCCTGTCTAGCAATGCCCTTCTTTGTAGCCCAAAGGTGGAAATGAATGGGATCTATGAACTCTGTCACCCAGAAGAAAACTAATGTGGTTTGTGTTTCTCCTGTAGATCCATTCCTCTTCCTGGTGTATGTCTGAACAAAGTGAAGGTCAGCATCTGAGTGGGATCAATTCATGGCTCTGCAAAAGGTTCCTGTGCCAAACAACAAACAAAGCACCTTGTAAGTGAGAAAAGCTAAAGATTTTGCTCTGCAAAATCCACTGCATTGCTCAACAATCTCAATAGAAGCTGAGGAAGCTATGGATTTTGCAAAATGAGATAACGACACAAGCACGAATGGGTGGACATGAAACAGTTCAGTTATCCTGGTATTTTCCTGCTATAATCACCAGGCTTCTGATTATTCCTGATGTCTTCTGACAACATATATAAATAATAAGAGTTGTTTAAATCAGATTATTGTCAAATAGGGACACCCATTCACATTTGGAATGCCTGTATGCAAAAACCTAAAATGAGGCATTTTCAGAAGCATCTGCTACTTTTTAAGACTGAAAATGTTATGAATACGTTCTTTCTTTCTTTCTTGCCTTGTGTGTGTGTGTGTGTGTACTTTTACCTCTTTGTCTATGGATGTCTAAAATAAATGGAAAGCTGTGGAAAATAAATGAAAACCAATGAAAGAGAAACAACATTTCATTAGGCCCTAAAAAGGCTTTGTTTAGATTTGGACAACCAGTTTGTTGATGCCAGTTTGTGCCTGACACACAGTGTTGTTTTCTGGATTTTAGACTGTTTACTGTTGTACAAACAGATCAGAAATTCTCCTAACAGCCCTGGGGAGGAACTGCCAATTGACCCCTTTCTTTGGGGGGGGCGGGGGGGAGGGAGGTGCTGCATCTGCCTTGCAAATGTGTGCCATTGCCCATCTCTTTTTAGCAAGCTGCGGATTTTTAAGAAGACTGAAGTTGAGGAGAAACAGCGTATTTACTCCAAAGCTTTGACACTGCCTGATGTGGCACTATTAGGGCTGGGCAAACACATCTATCATGGTTTAACCCAGCAGGCAGCTCAGCACCACATAGCCACTCACTCTCCCCAGGTGGAATGGGGAAGAGAATCAGAACAGTAAAAGTGTGAAAAATCATGGGTTGAGTTAAAGGCAGTTTACTAATAAAGAAAAAGCTGCACATGCAAGCAAAACAAAACGAGGAATTCGTTTGCTGCTTCCTATTAACAGGCTTCCAGGAAAGCAGGGCTCATCATCTATAACGTTTACTTGGGAAAACAAATGCTGTTGCTCCAAACATCCCCCCCTTCCTTCTTCTTCACCCCAGATTTATTGCTGAGCATGACACCACAAGGCATGGGACATCCCCCTGGCCAGCTTGGGCCAGCTGTCCTGGCTGTGACCCTCCCAGCTCCTGGTGCACCCGTAGCCTCCTCGCTGGCAGGGCAGCACGAGAAGTTGAAAAGTCCTTGGCTCTGCCAGAACTGCTAAGCAACAACTAAAGCAGCATAAATAGTGGTATGTTTGGCACAGCATACAACATAGTGTATTATCAACACTACATTCATCATAAATCCAAATCACAGCATCATAAGACCTCTACAAAGAAAGTTAACTCTATCCCGTCCAAAACCACAACAATATCTACCCGTGTCCAAGTCCCATACTATCCAATACATCCTTATTAACCACTACTCTTTGATTAATACACAGTTTTAATTCCCTTACTCTATGAGCCACCCCTGTGAAATGTCCATAAAATGTCTACAGAGCTCTTTAAGTCCACGACTTAGGTTTTATCTGCTATGCTGGTTGCTCGGGACAGGTGAGGAGAGATGGTGTGTTGCATGGAGTTACTGGCCACCAAAGCCAGCTCAGATCAGGTCACTACTGCACTTGCTCTGCTTTTTGGGAGCCTCCTCCTTTATCAGTTTGAGTGGTTCCTGTTATAGGACCTCCTATAACGTGCAACTCAGGTCACGGTTTAAAGCAATTTAAAAGTATATCCATCACAATCTCCACTCCCAATCTCTTCGGACAAGGCTATAGAGTTTAAAATTGTAATTAATTCCTCCCCTTGCCCCTCACCTAGCTAGAGAAAAGGGGGTCCTGCTCTAAATTCCTTATATGCAACTCAGATCATGGGTTACAACAGTTTAAAGGCATATCCATTACAATCTCCACTGCTTGTCCTTTTGGATCAGGCCGTAGGGTTTAACATCACAATTAACTTTTTGCCTTGCCGCTACTCCAATCCATTGGCCACCATCCCTTGGAAGTGTACCTGCTCTGACGTGGCCTTATCCACGAGCCACAGTCCCTTCAGAGGAGTACATACGGTGTCGTGGCCTTATCCATGGCCACAGATGCTTTGAGGTATTCTGTCATGGCCTTATGCACAGACATGGACACTGCAGGGTGTCCATGCACCTGCTCAGCACAATTATCCATGACCACCATCGGTTTGAGGTGAATGTCCCCACATGTGGACTCATCCACAGGTCACAGTCCCTCTGACTCAAGTTCAGGCCGGAGCTCCAGCCTGCCCAGTGCAGCAGCACAGGAAAAGCAGCAATGTCCTTGCCATCTGCCAGCCCAGGCTCATGGCCATAGCTGTTGTCAAATGTTCCTAGGCCCAGCAAACCAAGATGATAAGGAGTACAGCAAACAGCAGAAGAAAAAATAGCCACTAACAAGCACTAGACTAATATACCGTAGTGCTTGCAAGCCCTGTGGCAAGCACAGGAACCTGCAAATCGGCAGCTAAACAGCTATTAACTTAGATTTGTTCTAGCACACTCCAATCTAAGCTGTCATTATCTCCACCCTTCGAGACCCACAATGGGCACCAAAAAAGGACTGTTGTGATTTTAACCTGGTACGAGCCTCTATGAAGAAAACTAACTCCATCCCTGCCAAAACCATGACAACTTATTTCATGTTGTACACATATTTCAGTGACATTTCTGGAAGAGATTGTCATGCCCAGAAGGCGGAGAGCTCCTTGCCACACTCTCCTGCCAGGGGGAGGAGATCGTCCTCACATCTGCCTGCTGCTCTGCTCATCTAGTTGCTTGCTAATTCATCCTAGGTTTGATTAGCCAGACAGGCTTAAGGAACCTAACTGCTAGGTCTTCATTATCCCATCTCATATTTTTCAAAGGAAACAGATTGGGAGCATTCACCTGAGCTGCTCAGCTGGCTACCTGATCAGCAAGTCATCTTCCATGAAAGAGTAATGACAAGCAACTGCATGTGAGCAAGGGAGGGTGAGCTCTTCGTCTAGCATGGCTGAGACTTGCTGAGGATATGTGTCCATAGGCAAATGCAGGCTCCTCTGATGGTACAGGGAAAACATTTCCAATGTACCAGAATAAAGCTTCCAATCTTGGGGGAAAAAAACAACTCAGAAGTATTTGGAGACAGTGGAGAAGTCCCAGAGGTAAGGAACTTTGCCTGTCCCGAAAGTTTACCTTCATATTGCATCTCAGCTCCTTCAGGATCGAAGTCAGCAGTGCTGAAGCTGCTGGGGAATGAACCCTGGCTGTCTCTCTTAGGTCAGCTACAGTTACAGAGATCCAGCTTAAAGCTGTGTATTTTGGGGCAGATTTTTTAGAGCTCTCAAACAAATAGAAAAAAAAATACAAAATTTTTAGTGACATTAATGTACTGGAAAGATAAGGAAAGTAACACAGCAGTGTAGCTGAAGTTTCAAATTGGAAGCGCGGGGGCTGGGTTAATAACTTTTCACAGCAGGTTTCCAAATCTTTCTTATCACAGTTTATAAAGGAAGTTGAACCATATGACATGTGCACAAGGAATACAAAAGATATGTAAGATGAGTTTGAGTGGCGAGAATAAATGTACAAGACCTGGCGAAGAGCAGCAAACATCTGCAGTAGTTGCAAGAAGGCAAAGCCAGACCACCAAGGGAAGTCTGTACGTGTAGATGCAGGGAGAGGTAAGCTTATGTCAGGGAACAAGCTGCTGGTACAGTAGGATTTACTCGACAGCATACAGAGTAAAAGACAAGAACATACACATGTTGAGGATAGCCAGTATCAGAGAACTAAAACAAGAGAAAGCTGTGATTTGCAAAGTCAGAGGAGAGTCCATCATGCAAATGTGACAAAGAAGAGATAGCTTATTCTGAATATAGAGGCGACATTGCTGAGCTTTAGGCAACAGTTTGCCGAGTTCCAGGATCTCATTCATGATAGTTCCAGATGAAGCTTTTCCTCTGTTTGATTATATGTTGCATTACATGTATCTCTGCAGCCTGCATTACAAAATTCTGTATGCCTGTATGAAAGCTGAGGATATCCAACACCTCTGAAAAAACAAGAGCATGGCAAACATCAAGCCAGGTCACACCTCCAGTCCACCTAACTCTCTGTGGTATCTTTTTTTTATTGTCAGCAATGAATGTTTCAAAAGGATACTTGAGACCTCGGAAGATGACAGACAATAATCTCTCCTTCACAATATTTTTGCGAAGGAAAACACTGTTGTCATCCCTGAGGATGAATAAAAAATTCAAGAATATCATTATATTTCTCAGACATTTCAATTTCAGTTTGGATTTGTGATGTCCAAATTTTAGATGCTGGCCTGAATCTATTGGTGTCTCCAATAGATGGAGGACTCAATAATCCTTAGTGACCTTTAGGTGAATTATAATATGGAGTAAGCAATGAAGATAAATGCTACATCAAAATTTTTCTATTTACTGAGTATAGTGTTATATCTATCTTCAGGAGGTTTTAGAAGGTTTATTTTGGCCTTCAGGAAAGTTTCTCACTGCTGAAAAACGAATTAAATGTTGATGCAATAAGACATGAGACAGCAGTGTGCCCTTGCAGCAATAACAAAAAGCTAACAGTATCCTCGGCTGCATTAGGGAAAGTATCACATGCAGGTGAAGAGATGATCCTTACCCTCTACTCAGCATTGGTGAGGCCACACCTGGAGTTCTGTGGACAGTTCTGGGCCGCTCAAGTACAAGACAAGCATGGAAATGCTGGAAAGAGTCCAATGGAGGGCCACCAAGATGGCCAAGGGACTACAGCACCTCTCCTATGAGGAGAGGTTGAGAGAGCTGGGAGAAACTCTCTCTCCTCTCTTCTCAGCCTGGAGAAGAGAAGGCTCAGGGGAGATCTCATAAATATGTATAAATACCCAAAGGGAGGGGATGAAGAAGATGGAGCCAGGCTCTTTTCAGTGGTTCCTTTTTCACAAGACAAGAGGCAGTGGGCACAAACTGGCACCCAGGAGGCTCCCTCTGAGCACCAGGCAGCACTTCTGTGCTGTGCCGGTGACGGAGCACTGGCACAGGTTGCCCTGAGAGGCTGTGGGGTCTCCTCCTTGGAGATCTTCAAAAGTTGCCTGGACATGGTCTTGGGCAACCTGCTCTGGGCGGCCCTGGCTACAGGACAGCAGCCAGTGGTGGGGTGAGGACAGGTGGGGTGAGGCGGCTAAAGAAATGAGGATAAGGAACTATCACAGGTATCTGTCTTCCCTGGGTAGCTTCAGGAATATAAGTTGGTGTTACTGGCCCTGGGAATACAGACACTGTGCTCAGAATATCCTAGCATAGGGCCGAGACCTGGGTAAGAGCCAAAACTGACGTTCTTTTTATTTACTCTGGGGCTACTGAAAACATTGCTATTTCACAGAAGAGTATGTGCGGGTCTTTGGAATGAAGGGAAGACTTTGAGTGGTCTGAGGCATGGTTAAGTCTCAGTGTCAGTATTTTGCCCTCCCTTTCCCTTGCCTGCCTTTGGTATTCATGCTTTTAAAGAGCAGAGAAGCCAAAATAAAATAATAACAAGAAAACAGAACTAGGATGGTTAACTCTGAAGGGCTGAGCTGCCATCCTTTGAGTGTGATGAACAGCAGCCAGCTACAGATGCGAGCATCTGAAACATATCCTGTAAACTCAAAGAGCTAAATCTAAGAAGGGGGAACTTAATAATTTACAAAGAGAACTTGTGAATAATTTAAAGGTTGCAAGAGAGCCATTCCCTGGCCTGAAATCAGTTAGTCTGGTTGCCTTCTTGTACTTGTCAGGCTGGCAGCTCTTCCAGGGAGGGGGGTTGACTGTTCTCTGTGCTTGTTCAGCACCCAGTGGAGCACAAACGTTGAGAGGAAATAATAATAAGTCAGTGGTACTAGCAGCCAACAAATAGCAACCTCAAAACAGAAAGAGGGGGGGTTTCTTGCTGCTTCTGGGGAGTGTACACCTGCTTGGAGGAAACAGTTGAGGCAAGACAAGATTTCTCCACTCATTACACAGCCCGATAGGGGTCAGTTTTTGGAAAGCACAGATGCCACATCCTTCCAACAAGATGATTTCCCTGGTAATCTCAAGCTCTCTTCCAAAGGCACGGCTCAGTACACATCCTCGGTGCCACACCCACATGGATTTCTTAAAGCAGAAGATGGCCAACCCAATTAGTGATGGTGTCATCCTCTCTGTCCATCCAGCTGTTGAGACAGATAGGTGTCATTGGTACTGTGTGTGACATGCTGCATCAGTGGAAACAGATCCTGGATAGGAGAAAGGCCAGGCCATTAATTTTGACTCTGGCAAAGTTTTAAGCAAACAAATAATGGATAGAAAATCAAACAAATAAACAAACAAAAAACATGCCATAAACCACAAACCACAACCCCAAACAAAACAAAAACAAACAAACAAACGAACAAAAAACAACCAGGAAATCTTAACTCTAAGCTTTGCTAACAGCATTGCCTGCAGTCACATTTCTTTTTCCTCAGACTATCAGAAGCCATTTTTCTCAAAACAAACATGCTTTTCTTTTCTTTTCTTTTCTTTTCTTTTCTTTTCTTTTCTTTTCTTTTCTTTTCTTTTCTTTTCTTTTCTTTTCTTTTCTTTTCTTTTCTTTTCTTTTCTTTTCTTTTCTTTTCTTTTCTTTTCTTTTCTTTTCTTTTCTTTTCTTTTCTTTTCTTTTCTTTTCTTTTCTTTTCTTTTCTTTTCTTTTCTTTTCTTTTCTTTTCTTTTCTTTTCTTTTCTTTTCTTTTCTTTTCTTTTCTTTTCTTTTCTTTTCGTTTCTTTTCTTCTCTTTTCTTTTCTTTTCGTTTCTTCTCTTCTCTTCTCTTCTCTTCTCTTCTCTTCTCTTCTCTTCTCTTCTCTTCTCTTCTCTTCTCTTCTCTTCTCTTCTCTTCTCTTCTCTTCTCTTCTCTTTTCTCTTCTCTTCTCTTCTCTTCTCTTCTCTTCTCTTCTCTTCTCTTCTCTTTTTTCTTTGCTTTGCTTTGCTTTGCTTTGCTTTGCTTTGCTTTGCTTTGCTTTGCTTTACTTTACTTTACTTTACTTTACTTTCCTTCTTCACAGCAGTCATCAGATCCAGCACTTTTCCTCCCTTTATCCCTAGTCCCAGCAGTTAGAGCATCACAAAATACAAAAGTTTTTGCCTTTCTCAAGAGGTATGTCTACTTCTAATTCAGCTGTGAAAAGATATCCCAGCACGAGAGGAGTAAATGTTCTTTTGTATAAAATTTAGTTTTCTGAATCAAAAGTAAAACTGAAGTTTTAACACTTGCGTTTGGTAAAGAAGCGTAAGTATACCATTTGGAAGTATGCTTGGTGTGGTCTGATTTCACTTTACTTTTGTGCAAGGCTGTCAATTCTTGGTGTATGTGCCCATCCAGTTGCCCATTTTCCCTTTTAATTATTTCTGGACACACTTGACAGCTTCAGTCACTTTGCAACAGGATAGACATCCATTTCTATGAACTTCAGGAGGGTGGGTACTGATGAGAGAAGTCCTGTTGAGGCTCTGGCAGTGTGACATTCTCCTTTACTGACACCATAAAAATTCAACAGGAGAGTTCATCTATGAATGTCCCAATTCTGACAATAGTTTCACTGGTGCTTGAAGCTTCTTAGGGACCAAAGTCAGCCAGCTACAATATTCAAGCCTGACAGTAATCAGACTTCATTAACATCTCACAGCAACACTTATTCCTTCCTAACATGTCCTGAAATTGGAACCTGAAATGTTTTCCTGTTGCTGTCCTGAATATTTATGTGCTGCTGCTGCCTATGTGTGAGTTCAAACAATCTCTGTAAAAAATGGCTGCCCTAATATGTAGATAAAAAGACATCTTTATCACGTACCTAAAAGCCTAATGTGTTTTTGATATCGTTTGTTACATAAATGTCACATAATGTCAATATTATTATGGGACAGATGAATAAGAATTGTAGGATTTGTTCATTAGCTGTTGACAGATAAAAATCTGAGTGGGTGGCCGTGAAATAACACCTTAAGATGGTGCCTACTTGATAAATATTGGGATTGTAATTGCACCTCTAGAAATCGGCTCTAAAAATAGAGTGAGACAAAAGAAAATGAGATGTCAATGAGAATTTATAATAGTGTTTTGTATAATGTCTCCTTCATTAGCATCCATCTGGACAGAACTGATTAAGTCTCTTAGCACACGTCACTAGGCAGGAGAGACAAAGATGAAAGGATATTCAACAGCAGACAACAAGAAGTTCTGCCATCGGTAGAGTGAATGCATAAACACCGACAATCTGCAGGCAGCACTACATTTTCCGTGTTTTACTCCTAACTAGTACTGTCACATATGTGATTCAAAAATATGTTATTTTCAATCAGGGCTTCTCTTGTCTGCAGTTCCCCTTGCCGTGTAATGAACACACTCAGAGGGCAATGCACAATCTCGTCAAAGGCTTGATCCAGACAGAAGGGCCAAAGTTGACGGAGACATTTCTAAAACACCAGGTGGAAATGCATTCCATACAGGCAATTAATTAGAGAAAGTGAATGCATTATTCAGGCTGTTGAACTAAATGGAAAAACAAAACAAAACAAAAAGCTAGAACAACATATGATAGATTTTCAGGTTACAGGCAATTCATTATCAAACAAATATATTTATGTAGAAACGATTTACTGTCTATAGTAAACTTTTTGGATTAATGGTTTTCATTAGCAAAATAATAGCAGATTTAAACAGTTGAATCACTCTACAAAGATATCCCATGCTCTACTAATGCAGGTGGTATTAATTTTGAAAAGAAGTCAAGCATGGATTTTTTTTTTCCTTGCTAAATGTTTCCCTAAATTATTAAATTAAAAACCAAGCCATTATAAACAAAAAACACAATCAGTTTATGCATTCTGAGTTGTCCAGGCTTAGCCTGAAATCAGATGGATAATTTGTCAGGCTTTTATTAGGAAGTGTCAGGAGAGTCACTATAAAACTATTTAAATCACAGGAAGTTTCTGCGTTTTTAGCTCTATTTTACAACAAATAAATAAAAGCCAACAAACAGTTTATGTTTTATTGTATGCTGAAAGCACGATCCAGGAGAGATGTCTGCTAAGGCCCCTCAGAGAGGGAAAGGCTTCACTTTTAGCTTCCATTTTCTTGGACACTACAATGTGCACATGGAGAGAAACCCTGCCTATGAGCGGAGATCAGTCTGAGCACTGCGGAGGATGTCTGCAAATCTCCATGGGGAAAAGTCCTTTTGAAGATTAATGGTAAGGCTATTGAGTGCTTGGGATTGCTGAGCAAGATGAGGCTGGCACGGGAGCTGCTTCCCCATCCCATTTCCCTCTTGGGATTCATAGGGCGTCACCGAGAGAGGCTGTTTCCAGGGATTCTGTTGCTGCTGCCAAGCCAAGCCAGAAGGCGTAGGAGTCCCTCTCTGCCTTGTCAGCAGCTGCTGTGAAGGGTTTCATTAGTCCAGGCAGTGTAGTAGAGTTCGGCTGCAAATAGCTGACCCTTTTTGGAAATCCAGCAATTTTCCTTCTCTTGGCTGACCTGATGCATCGCCCTTAGCCATTCCCTTCCTGAGTAGCCTTGACAGCTTTCCCCGTTGGAGTGAGGCTGGCTCACTCCCAGCTCTCCTCTTGCAGGCTGTGGACTGTACTAAAGACCACTTTTTCTGAATGTTTGCATCTTGATTTCCCATGGAAACAAGCCTGGGATGATCCTTTCTTCAGCCCGTGTGTCTCTCTCCTCACTCTTAATAACTCTTGAACTCGGTAGTTCCTTCCAGACAGTTTTGACAGAGAGACTGAGGTCTCAAAAGTAATTACGTTTTTACCAGTTTTATAAAAACAGGCTGTTGGGTAGATGAGGGATGGGACCATGAACACTTGCAAATTCACCCCTGGCTCACGTCTGATCCCTCTGGCTTATTGGCATGACTGAAAGTGCCAGCCCAAGGATCAATGCCAATGTATTCCGTGGGAAGACATTGCATGTATTAGTGGTGTTAACGGAAAGGTTTTGTGCGATTTGGCAAGAAAAATAGTATCAGAGGACACAAATGGCAAGAAGTGGAGGCTTTGTTGCATTTGATGCTCACGGAATTAACTTGTTCTGCATGATTGAAAGAACGCTTCTGCAGCCAACACTATGAAATTCGTATCTATTCATTAGTTCATCTCTGGTTTGTGAAGCTGTTCGTCAAAGTGTAGGCCAAGGGAAAGGTTTATTAGTGGAAGAACCATAGCAGTAACATGATCTGATCAGTGCAGAAGTGCTAGGCAGGCTTCTGACTGGTGCCAAAATTAGAGTGAGGTGTAAAATAAGGGGCCTCTGCATTGCTAACAGTAGGTTTAAAAACAAGGGGGAACAATTGGTGTGTACTAAATTGGGAAATGTCGCTGTTCCATTGCTCTGAAGTCTGCTGTACATAATTATAAGGACTGACGCTCTAATGATGTATTTTACAGATGGGTTGTTTATGACAACATATATCAGGAGAATGAAACACTTAGGATCGCCCCATAAATATCTCCCTAGCACCAGCGTTCTGCTGGTATTTATTAGTAGATTTGATTGTGCTCAGGATGGGGGCCAGGCATTTCTGTGAGCAATGAGTGCTCTAAAGCTATCTTTTTCTACACAGAGACCCAAAATTGCTCCATAAAGAAGCAGCCCCTCTATTATCCCCACAGTGAGGCATATAGGCAAAATCGGGTTACTATGTATTGCAATATTTATGATTACAATTCAAAAGAAAGGTCCCTTAGCTTCCCTGAAGGAGCTCCAAACCCATTTAAATGGTGGTTACTAGCTTGCAAGTTGTTTTTTGCCTACAGTTCTTGTTGGAAATTGCATCTGCTATGAAATGCACATATCTTTCCAGCTTTGCCCTGTTTCCCTGCAAATCTCCAAAGCTGTGAAACCAGGAAAGTTGGAAGAGGAATGCTTTATAGCATTATGAATTCACTGGCATAAATACTTACTAATCAGAGTGATAAATTTCTGTCTGATCCAAGCAACAAAATAAAATAAAAAGGACATATTTGTGCCAGCATATATCAGAACCCCTTGAGCTGCGCTCCTCTGTCAGACTTCATAAATACTGGGTCTGTCATGCCAGTTCAGCTGCAGAACTGCAAACTAGACAGCAGGCAAGTATTTATTTGATATGATTATGATTTAAACTTCATGTCTGATTCTTTTCTCCCTCATAAAGCAGAATATTAGATTAGATGTTGCCACGTGTGCACCGTAATCAGCCTTCTTTTCTCTGACTTCTTTTTGATCGATGAGAGAACAGTTTTGCTTATTTTACTTCAGCCACGAGAAAGATAATTATATGCATTTCTGAAAATATGAAGTCATCAGAGTTGAGAGAAATGGCTCTGAATAAAATACAGAACTCAGAAAAATGATTATTTCTATTATTAGCAACCAAGCACATTCTCTTTGCCATAGTTGTGGGGATACTTGAAATAATCTGTCCTCTCATCACCATTGTGGAATGTACCAAATAACTGCACTTGAGCCAGATGTGTCTCCACCAGCACTACAACCATCTGTAAGCTACTTGACTTAAGGTAGTTTGGAGCTCAGGGAGATCCTGAGAGAGAAGAGAGACAGGCAGTTAAAAGGCTTTCCCCCCCCATTCATCTCCTTTCATCTCTTCTCTTGTTTCTGTTTTTATCTCATCCATCCTTTGGCAGTAGGGCGGCATGCTAATGAGCAAATACTTGGTACAACAGAGACCGTCACTGGCGAATATTAAAGCTGGTACCAAATGCCCACTCTGCAGTTTATCAGACGGTGTGTGATTGTGTGTGGTTACATGGGAATTCATATATATGTGCAGATTAAGAAAAGTGAATAAAGATACTTTTATTTCCCGTGCTCCATAACAGGACAGTAAACATCTGACATATTCAAACTGCTCTAGTTCTGCTCTTTTTCCCTTTCAAAGAGCTGTTCCTGTGCTAGGATTCATATAAATTCTTCTTTACTTGGCTTTCTGCTGAATATAATTTGACATTTGCAATGGAGTTACATATTAGATCCAACCATTTTCTGCTATGCTCTATTTCTATAACTTTTTTTTTTTTTTTTTTTTAGTGCATCCTTCTGGAGGAAGGCAGTGGCATTATACTGAAGCAAACAGCCAAACATATTTAAATCAGGTTCTAGATGAATGCCAGCAAATATCAAAGTGACAGCTTGCTGGCATTTACAGTTCCATCTTCAAATGCTGAACTATGCATTTGATCTATGTATTATCTGCTCCTGCAACAACTTTTTCTTTATTACGGGTAATATAAGTGGTGCTTTCCTAAATATGTAGGCAACAGGTGTTCTGTCAAACAGCAAACTGAAGTTAGAGGAACAATAAGAAAATAATTCTGTGTCTGTAAGATGTAGATCCTAGAGACCAAAAGACAAGGCCAATGTTTGTTCAGGGGAAAAATATACTGTAGAAATAGCATTTTGTGGAATAGAAAAATTGTATAAAGCGAAGGTGAATTGCATCACAGTTTTTCTGCAAGTAGGAGTGTCCCTTCTAAAGCTATGGTGTATGTTCTATACCATCAAGCAATTTCATGAAGTTGTTTTGCTATCACCGAGCAATTTTCTTAAAATACACCTCACAAAATAAGATCCAGCTAATATAAAAACTTATTTTCATAATTTATTAAGATGACTATTTGGTTTTATGTATATTAAATGTTTTTTTTGTTCAGTTTTTTTTTTTTTTAGAAATTGACCTTATTTAATTTTATACAAGCTTGCTTCTTCAAACAGAAACAGTATTTTTTTATTTCACTCAGCTAAGCTTTTCTGTACATTTATTGTCACCAAAATTCATTTTTGATCTGCTAAAAATCATTTGAAAATGGTATTTGAAATTACTTACTTGTAAGCTCCTTTTTTTGCCACTTTGTGTAAGGGCATTTCTGATCATGATGTGTGCAGAAGTATCCGTAGTAGATGCCACAGCGCATCCTGGTTTGCTCAGTGACATGGTCAGGGTTAGGACTCATCAGAGTAGTCAAGTCAACTATTATAATAGTTTTCGATATTTACAAAGTGATCTTTCTGACCAGATGTAGAGGAGAAAGAGAAACTAAACTGAGCAGAAATTGTAAGAAATGGAGGTGCCTGTGAAGGTGTGAAGGAAAAACAAGGGCATGTGTGATTTTGTACATGGCAGAGTGGTGCTATGTTGCTTGGCTCTCCAACTTTAACCTGGCCAGGGTTAAAACTGACGAAGAGCCTTTACTGAGGATAAAAGAAAATATGTGAAAATCAAACTGAAGCAACTGTGCTTTCTTTCCCGTGCAAGTAAAATGGTCAACACAATGTTGTGAAATTGAAGCACAGTTTGTATGGATGCGTTATGAGGAAACATTTGAAACAGATTGCAAGGGGTGCAAAGTGCCTTCCTTGCGTTTTGGATGAAAGCTAGGTGGAGGCAGGGTGTGTGTGCAAACCTCTTTGTCAGGAAGGGAGAGCTGGTGAGTGATGCTGATTTGGTGGTTTAGAGGAATCAATTATGGGAAGAAGGGAATGAGCATTTGCAGCTCCGGCAGGGTTTGCTGACATGTCCAGCAGTGCTGATGCTGCAGTGCTGCTCCCCAGATGGTGGGCAGCAGATGGCTGAAGCTGCCTGCCCTGCATCCCTGCCCCCTCTGCAAGCATCCCTACACTCAGGTTTCTGAGTTCCTTTCCTGTCTTTGACTTCAGAGCTGTCCTCAAAGCAGCACACCCAGGTATTTGCAAGATCTGCCTTTCCTCTGACCAGAGCTTGGACTGAGCTCCTGGCTCAGCCAGTGACCAACATCTGGGACATTTCCATGTTTTGATGTTTTGGAGGTGTCATGTCAGGGTTTGCTCCAATTCCTGGCTGCCTCCATAGCCAAATTTCAGGTCTGTGCAACCCCCTTTTTTAGGTACTCCACTCTCCTAAGTACTTTTTTTGTTTGTTTGTTTAGAGAGAGAAGGCAAAATAGCAGCACACCCTGTGCCGGAGGATTGCAGAAAGGCAGGTGGGGTTTTCAGAGCTGCTTTCACCTGCCCAGAAGAACCGTGTTTCAGTCCATCATGAAAATCCTGCTACAGTGGATTTCTCAGATTGGACACCTTGTCATCCCAGGTGTGATGCTCTAATCTTTTGCCAGGGATGCAGAAACTTTGGGATTAAGTACCACTAATCCTGCTCATAGCAAATTCCTGGCCACTGAGGCACCCTCTTGCCAACCGGGCAGGAAGAGTAGCAACACCCTCTAAGTCAGTCAGAAGAGCTGAAACCTGCCAGCTTTAAACAGGAGAGCTGGCTCTCCCTCACTTTTTATTTATTTCAACTCCTGCCAGGTAGAAAGAGATAAAGCAGGCCAAAATTCAAATATTTCCTTCCTCCCGTGCCCTCAGCGCTAAAATAAATAGAAAAATAAATTCTTGATAACTAAGCAGAGCTCTAAACTGGCTCTGGCAAGTCATTACAGTACGCAGATTTGTTTTCTTTTTACACAAAACCAGAATCAAAATCCTGTATAAGCTTCTTTCAGCAGTACCTGAAATAGCGTGCCTGATCTTTTATGCCACAATCCCTCACTGAAAATGCTGCATGCAATTTAAATGCTGCATGAAGCATTTACTGTTCATACTCTACGCAGAGGGCTAATGGAAGAAACAGAAATTTATCTTATTGCAGTCATTAATGTGACTGTCTTCAGCTACACAGGGTAGTGCAGTATTCCTGGATATACACGGGCCCCAAACTGTATTTTTTTATGGTCACATATAAACTGGCCCATAATAGCGTATCAATAAACCTCAATTACACTCAGGAAAATACTAAAAGCAAAGCTCAAGTGAAGCTCAATAAAGTCTACAGGCATATTAGAGCTGTGTTGAATAGTGACATCCATCTGGTATTTTTCAGTGACTTCTAGTCAATTACTACATTTCATCGTATGTAATCCTCTTTTATCTTCAGCTCCTGCTGCTACAGTAATTCTCACTCTGCTACATCTGTGGCTTTACTGTGAATTTTTATCACCTAGGAGTAAGTGAATTTTTTTTTTTACTAGCAGTTGCAGTGTACCTGCTTGGTAAACAAACAAACAAACCAACAAACCAAACCCCAAACAAAAACAAACAACAACAACAACAACAAAAAGAGAAAGATTTAATTGCAAGAGAAGTGAAACACAAACCTAAAGACTGCAAGGTAAGGATGTAAAATAAACCTGTTCAGATATGGAGAGATAATGATGAGCATTGCGAAAATAACTTCCCAATTCAAACATGAATTGTTGAAAACATTGTGTAGGTTGAAGTGTGTGGAGTGTCATATTTTTAACAACCTCCTATGGTTTGATCATATCTGTGACAACCTTTTAAAAAGAACATTCTAAAAGAATTCATTATTGTATTTTTCTTGGAGGGGGAAGCTTTGGCTGTCATGTCCTTATGATGAACATGAAATCCAGAGGTGTTATTTCATGTTGAAGAATGCAAGGTTAAAATCTGTGGCAGAAGAGTTCATCTTGCCCTGCCTGTGCTCTGTGTGAGTACGATCACGTGCTAAGACCCACAAATGCTCCCACTGGTTTGCGTGCAGAAGGAGAGGGTACAAGCAAAAGCCTGCTCATTCCGCAGCCTCATGCAAAGGACAGGCAGCATATAAACCTTTGTGCTGCGAGGAGCAGAGGGACCCTAATCACTGTGCTTTAGGCAGAGAGACCTGGATTGGTGTAAGTGTTGAGATTATCTATGGGAATACTGATTTATGCGTGGAGCCATCCTCACAGCTACCCCAAATGCAGGGGGCACTTCTAGATAGGTAAGGATCTGAAGGAGTCAAAATGAGAATAGCCCCACAGAGGAAAAGGGTAGAAAGAGCAGTGATAAATGCATGGCATGGACCTGCACCCTGGCTGTTCTGCACTCTTGCAAACACCCATTTTCAGGTGATTTATATCCCTCCCATGGAGAGGCAAGTGAAAATGTCACCTTATGGCATGGTCTTTTTCTACAAAGATGGTTTTCCTTCCCAAGTACAAATTCCCAAAGGGTATGGAGCAGAGTTTCTTGGACTTTTTTCTGGTTGGAAGTTATTTTGCTGAAGATGAGATAAAAAAGAAACACGGGCTCAGCTTGTTTAGCCAAGTGAAAGAGAGACTGATTGCTCCCTCAAAACACCTCAGGGAAGCAAGACTCTGTAAGGCAGAAGACAAGGCAGACAGCAGAACTAAGTGGTATAAACAGGCTAGCTCTGCACATAATCTGCAAATTAACAGACTTCTAACCAGAGAAAGAATGAGTCTCTGGAATGGCCTCCCAGTAGGAACTGGGACCGCAGGAGACATAAGTAGATTCAAGATAGAACATGATCAGCTGATGAAAGAGATAAAGTGACATGACTGAAAGAGGTAGCAGGGAACAGGATCTGATGGTGTGGGTTGCTTCCAAGTCTGTACTCCTATGGAAAAAACAAAAAGAAGAAGAAGAAAAAAAAGCCTTTTGCTTTAAAAACAAATCCAGGCAAACTATTTCACTTTGTCTAGTTTCTCCAGTTGGAATGAAAACATCATGGATAATATCACTGAGAACTGCAAATGAGAAATTAAAACTGGTTCAACATACACATATTACCCTTCCTTGAAGACATTCCCTTACCCTTCCTTGAAGACATTACATTACATTTATTTTTCATTTTCGGAGAGGTGGATTCAGGGACAGCCAAGTCCCTCTCACCTCCCCATACCAGATGTACCTGGAAGAGGGATGCTGCTACCCCAAGGACAATGCTGCAAATGCACATTCAGGTATTCAGAGTTGGTGAAAGCCCAGAAAAGCAGCTTCTCCTACACCCGTTGAAGTCCACCCCAAAGAAGCAAATCTAAGTCTCAGTTCTGATTTGCTTGGAGCTGGAACCTAACATTACTCCTGAGTCGCAGATCAGATGCTGGAATCAGAAGAATGACATAATTCCCTAGCCTGATGTTGTGGTTTAACCCGGCTGGCAGCTAAACACCACACAGCCGTTCGCTCACCCTCCCCCCTCCCTCTCTGGGATGGGGGGAGAGAAACGGGAAAGTGAAGCCTGTGAGTTGAGATAAAGACGGTTTATTAAGACAGGAAAATAATAATAACAATAATAATAATAATAGTGATAATGGTAATAGTATTAACAATAATAATGTGTAAGAAAACAAGTGATGCACAATGCAATTGCTCACCACCCGCTGACCGATGCCCAGCCTATTCCCGAGCAGCCGGCCCCCCCACCCCGGCCAGCCACCCCTATATATTGTTTAGCATGACGTCAGATGGTATGGAATACCCCTTTGGCCAGTTTGGGTCAGCTGTCCTGGGTCTGTCCCCTCCCAGCTCCTGCTGCACCCCCAGCCTGCTCGCTGGCAGGACAGAGCAAGAAGCCGAAAAGTCCTTGGCCTGGTGTAAACACTGCTCTGCAACAATTAAAACATCAGCATGTTATCAGCGCTCTTCTCATCCTAATCCAAAACATAGCACCCTACCAGCTACTATGAGCTACTTAACTCTGTCCTAACTGGAACCAGGACAGATATCCACCCCTTATTCCATACCATTTATGTCATGCTCAGGTTACACTCTGTCCAATACATTCTAATTAATCACCATTTTCATCTATGATATATAGCAATCATGGTAGTGATGACATACATTATTATATAATAATTAACATACTACAATTCAACTCATGGGCTATTCTCACCCAGTATCAAATCCCCTTGAGATACACACCGGACCTCCCCATTCTTTTGCATTACCCACCAAGTGCATCCAGGTCCCTGAGCAAAAGCAATTCCACGAATAGGTTTGCCTTTTCCTGAGGCAGGAGTAGCCCAGACTGTTTTACCCAGCATGTTTCTTACGTGCACTACAGGAACTTTATCCCCTTCTACAGTGCGTAACAGGTTTGATTGGGCAGGTCCAGCTCGGTTGGCAGATCCCCTGGTATTGACTAACCAGGTGGCCTTTGCCAAATGTGTATCCCAATTTTTGAATGTCCCAGCACCCATTGCTTTCAGTGTAGTCTTCAACAGTCCATTGTATCGTTCAACTTTTCCAGAGGCTGGTGCATGATAGGGGATGTGATACACCCACTCAATACCATGTTCTTTGGCCCAAGTGTCTATAAGGTTGTTTCGGAAATGAGTCCCGTTGTCTGACTCAATTCTCTCTGGGGTGCCATGTCGCCATAAGACTTGCTTTTCAAGACCCAGGATAGTGTTCCGGGCGGTGGCATGGGGCACAGGATATGTTTCCAGCCATCCGGTGGTTGCTTCCACCATTGTAAGTACGTGGCGCTTGCCGTTGCGGGTTTGAGGGAGTGTGATGTAATCAATCTGCCAGGCCTCTCCATATTTATATTTCAGCCATCGTCCTCCATACCAAAGAGGTTTTGACCGTTTGGCTTGCTTGATTGCAGCACATGTTTCACAGTCATGAATAACCTGTGCTATAGTGTCCATGGTCAGGTCCACCCCTCGATCACGAGCCCATCTGTAGGTTGCATCTCTACCTTGATGGCCTGAGGTGTCATGGGCCCATCGGGCTATAAATAATTCACCTTTATGTTGCCAGTCCAGGTCCACCTGAGCCACTTCAATCTTAGCAGCCTGATCCACCTGCTGGTTGTTTTGGTGTTCTTCAGTAGCCCGATTCTTGGGCACATGAGCATCTACATGGCGTACCTTTACAACCAGGTTCTCTACCCGGGCAGCAATATCTTGCCACAATGCCGCAGCCCAGATGGGCTTGCCCCTGCGCTGCCAGTTGTTCTGCTTCCATTGCTGTAACCACCCCCACAGGGCATTTGCTACCATCCATGAATCAGTATAGAGATAGAGAACTGGCCACTTTTCTCGTTCAGCAATATCTAAAGCCAGCTGAATGGCTTTTACTTCTGCAAACTGACTCGATTCACCTTCTCCCTCAGCAGCTTCTGCAACTCGTCGTGTAGGACTCCATACAGCAGCTTTCCATCTCCGATGCTTTCCCACAATACGACAGGACCCGTCAGTGAACAAGGCATATTTCTTCTCATTTTCCGGTAGCTTGTTGTACAGGGGGGCTTCTTCAGCACGAACCACCTCCTCCTCTGGTGATATCCCAAAGTATTTGCCTTCTGGCCAGTCCATAATCACCTCCAAGATTCCTGGGCGACTGGGGTTTCCTATTCGAGCCCGCTGAGTAATCAGTGCAACCCACTTGCTCCATGTAGCATCAGTTGCATGATGCGTAGAGGGGACCCTTCCTTTGAACATCCAGCCTAGTACCGGCAGTCGGGGTGCCAGGAGGAGCTGCGCTTCAGTACCGACCACTTCCGAAGCAGATCGAACTCCTTCATATGCTGCCAATATCTCCTTTTCAGTTGGAGTATAGCGGGCTTCAGATCCTCTGTATCCCCGACTCCAAAACCCCAGGGGTCGACCTCGAGTTTCCCCAGGTTCTTTCTGCCAGAGGCTCCAGGTGGGACCATTCTCTCCGGCTGCGGTGTAGAGCACATTCTTTACATCTGGTCCTGTTCGGACTGGCCCGAGGGCTACTGCATGAACTATTTCCTGCTTAATTTGTTCAAAGGCTTGTCGTTGCTCAGGGCCCCATTCAAAAGCATTCTTCTTACGGGTTACTTGGTAGAGCGGGTTTACAATCAGACTGTAATTTGGAATATGCATTCTCCAAAACCCCACGACACCTAGGAAAGTTTGTGTTTCTTTTTTGCTAGTTGGTGGAGACATAGCTGTTATTTTGTTGATCACATCCATTGGGATTTGACGGCGTCCATCTTGCCATTTTATTCCTAAAAACTGGATCTCTCGTGCAGGTCCTTTAACTTTATTCTGTTTTATGGCAAAACCGGCCTTCAGAAGGATTTGGACTATTTTCTTCCCTTTCTCGAAAACTTCTTCTGCAGTGTCACCCCACACAATGATGTCATCGATGTACTGCAGGTGTTCAGGAGCTTCCCCCTGCTCCAGCGCAGACTGGATCAGTCCATGGCAAATGGTAGGGCTGTGTTTCCACCCCTGGGGCAGCCGATTCCAAGTATATTGGACTCCCCTCCAAGTGAAAGCAAACTGTGGCCTGCACTGTGCTGCTAGAGGGATGGAGAAAAATGCATTAGCGATATCAATTGTGGCATACCACTTGGCTGCCTTTGATTCCAGTTCATACTGGAGTTCTAGCATGTCCGGCACTGCAGCACTCAGTGGTGGCGTGACTTCGTTCAGGCCACGATAGTCCACTGTTAGTCTCCACTCACCATTAGACTTTCGCACTGGCCATATGGGACTATTAAAAGGTGAATGAGTCTTGCTGATCACTCCTTGGCTCTCCAGTTGACGAATTAGCTTATGGATGGGACTCAGGGAGTCTCGGTTGGTGCGATATTGCCGCCGGTGCACAGTTGTGGTAGCGATCGGCACTTGCTGTTCTTCAACCCTCAGCAACCCCACAACAGAAGGGTCCTCTGAGAGACCAGGCAAGGTAGACAACTGTTTAATGTCCTCTGTCTCCAAAGCAGCTATGCCAAAAGCCCAGCGGAACCCTTTTGGGTCCTTGAAATATCCTCTTCTAAGATAGTCTATGCCAAGGATGCACGGAGCATCTGGGCCAGTCACAATACGGTGCTTTTGCCACTCATTACCGGTTAGACTCACTTCAGCCTCCAATACAGTTAACTGCTGGGATCCCCCCGTCACACCATAAATACAGATGGGCTCTGGCCCTTTATAGCTTGATGGCATTAGAGTACATTGTGCACCGGTGTCTACCAAAGCCTTATACTTCTGTGCGTCTGACGTGCCAGGCCATCGAATCCACACAGTCCAATAAACTCGATTGTCCCTTTCCTCCCCCTGGCTGGAGGCAGGGCCCCTCTAGTCCTGGTCAGAATCTTCATTTCTGTGTTTAAAGGACTGCCTGCTGGAAGTTGGAGCAGCAAACCTTTCAGAGAACTCCTTTTTCCCAATTGTTTTCCTTTGCAATTCACGTACCCGTGCCTCTAGGGTCGCAGTAGATTTTCCATCCCATTTTCTCATGTCCTCTCCATGGTCACGTAGGTAAAACCACAGGGTGGCGCGGTGTGTGTGCCCACCATATTGTCTTCCTTGCATAGATGAACGTTTACCCCTAATAGCTGAGACACTGGTTTGTACAGGTGGGGAGGAAAATAAACTCTCTTTAAGTTGGTGGATCTCTTCAGAAAGTTTCTCCAAGGTATTCTCTTTTAGCTGGTGGACACTAGTTCGTTCAGGTGAAGGGGAAGATAATCTTTCTTCAAGTTGGTGGATCTTTTCAGAAAGTTTCTCCAAAGCATTCTCTTTTAGCTGGTGGACACTGGTTCGTTCAGGTGAAGGGGAAGATAATCTTTCTTCAAGTTGGTGGATCTTTTCAGAAAGTTTCTCCAAAGCATTCTCTTTTAGCTGGTGGACACTGGTTCGTTCAGGTGAAGGGGAAGATAATCTTTCTTCAAGTTGGTGGATCTTTTCAGAAAGTTTCTCTAAAGCATTCTCTTTTAGCTGGTGGACACTGGTTCGTTCAGGTGGAGGGGAAGATAAATTCTCTTTAAGTTGGTGGACCTCTTCAGAGAGTTTCTCTACAGCTGAGACACAGGCCTTTAGGGAAGAGGAGAGATTTCCTTCGTACTGCCGGAGTATTTTAGTCACTTCATTCACTGTGGGATTCTCCTCCGTTTTCCAGGCTAGTATTGCCAATGAGTTGGCATATGATGATGGGGCACTCCGTACAAACTTCCGCCACATGGGTGGTGTACACTGGACTGCATCTGGATCTGTGGATGTTTGTGCGTCATCTAGGTCCTTATAAATTACTTCCCGTACGGCCAATTCCCTCAGGTACTGAATTCCCTTCTCCATGGTGGTCCATTTGCTTGGTAAACATACAAGTTCTTCCTTGAAGAGATACCTTTCCTTCACAGCTGACAGGAGACGCCTCCAGAGGCTGCGAGATTGTGCTCCATCTCCAATTGCTTTGTCAATGCATGCGTCCCTAGCAAGGGATCCCAGCCGCCTGGCTTCCTTGCCCTCCAATTCCACATAATTGGCTCCCGTGTCCCAGCACCGGAGCAGCCAGGTGACAAGCTGCTCGCCTATACAGCGACCAAAATCTTTTCGCACATCTCGTAGCTCACGCTGGTATAGAGTCCGGGTAATTACTGTTGATTTTCCGACATCCTCATCCTCATCTTCAGTCTCCTGCACCTTTGATGGCTGGTATGGAGTCCGGGTAGTTACTGTTGATTTTTCGCCATCCTCATCCTCATCTTCAGTCTCCTGCACCTTTGATGGCCCAGCCTCGTCTTCACTTCGCCCAGACTTAGCAGAAGACTGTCTGCGTTTTAAACGACCTGAGCCTCTATACCATTTTTTCACCTTGTCTACAGGGGCAACTTGCACTGCTACAGCTCGTTTCTCTGACCCAGCCACAGGGTCTGCCACAGGGGTTGGAATACCCTCTGCGGGGTCAACTTGCACTGCTACAGCTCGTTTCTCTGACCCAGACACAGGGTCTGCCACAGGGCTTGGAATACACTCTGCGGGGTCAACTTGCACTGCTACAGCTCGTTTCTCTGACCCAGACACAGGGTCTGCCACAGGGGTTGGGATACCCTCTGCGGGGTCAACTTGCACTGCTCTAGAAACCTGCCCATATCCTCCCACACTCCCTGCCACTCGCAACTATCCCGCCTCAAGACAGATCTCCGGATGAGATTCCTAAGTAGTTGTTTAACCCTCCACAAAATCTGAAGCGCATTCAGGAGACATAACAACAAGAGCAGGCTGGTCTGAGTATCCCAAGGATATTCAACATCTCGGAGAACCACCGTAACTAACTCGGGGGATAAGAGGGTGGTGGTGAAGGAGAAAGGGAGAGTGAACAGGTAGGGAAACATGTCTTCCCCTGTCCCCTTCACAGATTGGCTCCCTAACGAAAACAGGCAACAGGTGTAATTGCTAATAGTTTCCGAGATATGGGTTCCAAAGTATAGAGTCGACGTCAGTGCTGAGTACAAATACCAGGTTAAAGTCGTGACCAGATATTTCATCATTTCATAAGCCATTGTTACACCGCACAGTACCATAACAATCTTAAACCAGGGCCCGGAAAGGATAAACAGTGCAACAGGGAGCACATACAGAAAGTAACGCACCATAAAACTCAATTTGGAATACAGGTACAGCAGACTGGAGATTAAGGCAATCAACATCGTGACTAGCAACTATTAAGCAGGTCCAATACTTATACCAATTTTAGTTTAACACACTCTGGTCAGATTTGTCGATATCTCAACCCTTCGGGCCCCACGTTGGGCGCCAAAAAGACTGTTGTGGTTTAACCCGGCTGGCAGCTAAACACCACACAGCCGTTCGCTCACCCTCCCCCCTCCCTCTCTGGGATGGGGGGAGAGAAACGGGAAAGTGAAGCCTGTGAGTTGAGATAAAGACGGTTTATTAAGACAGGAAAATAATAATAACAATAATAATAATAATAGTGATAATGGTAATAGTATTAACAATAATAATGTGTAAGAAAACAAGTGATGCACAATGCAATTGCTCACCACCCGCTGACCGATGCCCAGCCTATTCCCGAGCAGCCGGCCCCCCCACCCCGGCCAGCCACCCCTATATATTGTTTAGCATGACGTCAGATGGTATGGAATACCCCTTTGGCCAGTTTGGGTCAGCTGTCCTGGGTCTGTCCCCTCCCAGCTCCTGCTGCACCCCCAGCCTGCTCGCTGGCAGGACAGAGCAAGAAGCCGAAAAGTCCTTGGCCTGGTGTAAACACTGCTCTGCAACAATTAAAACATCAGCATGTTATCAGCGCTCTTCTCATCCTAATCCAAAACATAGCACCCTACCAGCTACTATGAGCTACTTAACTCTGTCCTAACTGGAACCAGGACACCTGACTAGCTGCCTGCTTAGATGCATACATTCAAATGTCATTCAGCTCCCCCAGTAAGCAAATATGCAGCTGCCATGAGAGAACAGTTATACACTTTAAGCCTTGGTTATAAAACTTGTTATGTATTATTTACTCAGTACTGACAGCTTGCTCTGTGCTGTGCAGCACACAAAGTGTTCTCCGCCCGCAAGAGCTTTTGATCTCAGGGATTAAAAATCAGACACATTCCAGAGGTTTAGGAGACACCGTCTGAATCTGGATTACCAACTGGGGGTACAACTGTGCACCCAGCACCCTGGCCTACTGCTGTCTTGGAGAACAGCGTATTTGCTCTCCCATGCACAGATATTTGTTTCCTTTCTGTGGAAACTGAGGTGCATCAGGGAAGGGTTCTTCACCTTGAGTTGGGATAATGCTGGGATACCATTCTTCAAAATCAAGGCTGCTACTCTTTCTCTTGTATGGCACCTTGTTTAGTGAGAGAGCATTTGACCTGTGCTTAGCCTGGACTAAGGCTGAAAGAGTTCCTCAGACCTGTATCACCCAGCTGGCAAAACACGGACCTCAGACAGCAGTTGATGTTCTTTCTGGTGCTCCTTGGTAGGGTGTATTTCTACCTCGCAGTGATCAAGTGGCTTTGATAATTTCTGAAGATTGTGACAGGATTCAGGATGCTGGAACTGAAGGAGGAATGCCATTCTATGCATAAAGAGGGGTGGGTAAAAGATGTGGAAGATGAAGAAGGGAAGAGACTGAAGTAACTGATGGAGCATGGGAACCAGAGGACAGAGGACAAAACACAAAAGGAGCTACACACAACTTCATGAGTATGCTGAAACTAAAGATCCCTAACAAATAAGAAGAAGCCAATGAACACCAATCTTTTACTTGGAGTGTATTTTGGTTATGATAAATTAAGATTACTGGGTCAGCAGGGACGGGATTCAGCTCAGTGATAAAGCCACCTAAATTTGTGTGTTTATACATCACACTTTACGTGTGAGCTGTGAGTACAAGCTCCTGCTGCAGTTGATGGAGGTCTAGGAGATCAGTTACCTATGTGTAGGTGATCAGTGCTTTCTGAGAGGCCACAGAGTAACCAAGATATTTCTCTGCAGATACCAGGTGTGTCCCATGACTTATTCTATCCTGAGAGTCTGCTTAATGACAAACAGGATACCCCACAGTACCTAAAAATAAAACCAGAAGCCTAAGTATAAGCAACTAAATCATGTGCCTAGTCAACACAGCCTGAGTGATCCAATGCATGAGTGGGCTAGGCCTTGCAAATGATGCTGAATGGCTGTCTGGCCCAGTCGAGGGTGGACTCAATCCACTGCATGAACTTAGACATCCAGTACCATGGGGGATCACTCCTGAGATCTCTGGTGGTGCTCAGGAGACTCTCATGCCTTTTTTCATTGAATCACAGGATGGCTAAGGTTGGGAGGGACCTCTGGAGGCCATCTGGTCCAACTCCCTGCTCAAGCAGGGACACCCAGAGCAGGTTGCCCAGGACCATGTCCACATTGTTTTTAAAGATCTCCAAAGATGGAGTCTCCATAACTTCTCTGGGCAACCCGTTCATGGTACAGAAGTGCTTCCTAATGTTCAGAGGAAACCTCCTGTGTTCTAGTTTGTGTCCATTGCCTTTTGTCCTAGCGCTGGGCACCACTGAAAAGAGCCTGGCTCCATCTTCTTCATCCCCTCCCTTTAGGTATTTATACATATTTATGAGATCTCCCCTGAGCCTTCTCTTCTCCAGGCTGAGCAGTCCCAGCTCTCTCAGCCTCTCCTCATAGGAGAAGTGCTGTAGTCCTTTGGTGATCTTGGTGGCCTTCCATTGGACTCTTTCCAGCATGTCCATGCCTGTCTTGTACTTGAGCGGCCCAGAACTGTTCACGGTACTCCAGGTGTGGCCTCACCAATACTGAGTATAAGGGAAAGAGCACCTCTCTTGACCTTTCTGCTCCAGTTGCCTTCCGAGTTCTGTGTAAAAAACAACCTCCTGGTCTTTTTGCATTCACTATCATCAGGCAATATTTCCAATAATTACGCAGTGTAACCCTCTGCCATGCAACACAATTAATCTTTATGAAGTCATAGTTTCACTGAAGTGGAGGACTTGCTGGTGTCCATTAGTGGCTGTTGATTGATGTAATTCTCTTTATTTTGGCTGCCCTTAAACTTTAATTATGAAATTAGAGTTTGTTCAAAATGCTGCAGTTAGGCAGCCTCCTGTTACAGCTTTAAATGATGAAATTCTTCCTGATCTTCATCTTCTGAGCTGGCTTCCCAAGCAGTTAATAACACCTTACATCAGGTCAGATTAACAGGATTCTCTAGCAGTACAAAATTTGGTGCTCTGATTTCACAGTTCTTTCTTTGTTATTTTAGGCCCTTGTTATCCTTGCAATGCATTAGGGACCAGAGCTACATAATGAGAAAATTCAGCTATCTTTTTAAAAGATAGCTTGTGTTCAGTGAAAATCACCATTCTACTGTCTTTTTACACACCTGGTGTCCACGCGTCCTCTTCTGTTTTCCCTCCAGGAAGAGAAGCTGTATGAGGTTCTGGCTGAAGAGCCTCCTTCATTAACGGTTGAATAAAGAAAGAATGAGAAGTAAATGCCTTAAGTCTTCTACTGGAATCAATCCTTTGGAGACATAATCATGAGAAGTGTGGGGAGGTTAAAGACAGGCTATGAGTGAAAGCTAATGGCAGGGGATGGGGGTAAAAAACACCTAAGTTGCAGAGTCCAAGCTTATTTCTACCACCCTTGTTTATTCTTTGACATGCTGCAGCAACCAGTCTGTCCTGACTATAGTTTTGATTTTGCAGCTTTTGCAAAACCAAGTCAGAACAGTATGAACCTTCAGTTCGATTGAATTTTTTGAGACAGAAATAATTGCCTAGTTCTGACTTCTCCATTTCTTTTTTTCTTTTAATACATCTCTTTTATTGGCAATATGTAAAAGTATACTATAAACAAAAATACAAAACAAAGAGAGAGATCAAATCCTGACAAGTTATACCAAGAGAGGAACATAATCAGGGCAGTTTTATCTGAAACTACTGAACTGCCATGTGTTCCTGAAAGATAACTTCCCATATCATAAACTTCAGAATACGGCAATCGAAAAGATGATGCCTTATAATAAACACAATATTATTTTAAGATTATTTTAAGTTTAAACAACACGCACAGTGAATCAGTGCAGTGTGGCTAACTCAGCATGAACCAATGTTTGTTTTCATAACTTGTACTGGACATGAAAACACATATATTTACTTTCAAAGACAAAAAGAGCTGTGAAGAAAGGATACAGATAAAAGCAAGAGAAACAAAGAATAAACAGCCATTTAATTTTGAAGTGATCGTATTGGGATAAAAATGTTAGCTCAGCTCAAATAAAGCAAACAGGAATGAGAGAAAGTGATCAAGGACTAGAGAGTTGAAACTGAGAGCCTTCAGATACCCCTGTAGAGGCATTTCTGTCAGAGGAGAGACTTCTAAAGGAGAGCAAAGGCAAGTCTTTGAAATACGGACCTGAAACCTTGACAGGAAGGAGTATTAGCTGCCTGTGTAGGTCTTGAGGTTTTCAAAGATAAAAACAATCCCCTATATGAAGAGCGTGAGGCATAGTCTAAAGGGACAGCCAAGGAGGGAGGGTCAGCGCCCCTCTGTACCCCTTCCTTGTGCAGAGGCACCTGGGAGGGTCAGGTGCAGAGACCACGCTGGCCAGTCTGATGGCACCAGCACCCCACTCAAACACTGATTTCCCAGTGTGTTCCCTTGCCTCAGAAGGGTCATGCGTTCTGGTGGATGGAGAAGGAGGGGATTGTCATCTGGGCTATGCGGACTTTGAAGAGGACCAAAGGCTTGGTGGTAGACCTGCTCAAAAAGAGCAGCAGGTTTTGGTGGGATGTCTGTCTCTGGACAATGACATCTGCAGCTACTTTAAATGGAAAACACCAGTTTTCAGACCTATTTGTAGAGTACCGTGGTGTTTGGGTTTCGGATGATTTATGCTGCCATGCCATTCTGCAAGTCAGGTCTGATAGGACCGTGCTGTGCCACTGCCGTTCCTTGTGGCACCAGGACATGCTGTGTGGCAGGAGAAGCACTGCACTGGCGCCGTGCTGGGGGGGAGGTTCTGTTCCTCGCTGCTCCGGTTCCTGTCACTGCTTTTATCTCTGCTTCTCAGCTCTCAGCCTGGCTGGGAAGCCTGACCCACTGAGGAGACAACAGAGAAAGCAAGCTGTTGTACCCAAGGGGCATTGTAGCAGCAAGTCTTAATTGAAGCATTTTATCTGCTGGGTCTCTTATATATGTGTGTATGCATGTGTTGGAGCATGACAGAAAGCAGGGAAAGCAGCCTTAAAATTTTCTACTGGAAGGAAGTTACATTTTAAGTTTTTGGGGCAGTCCCACTGGTTAACAAACTGAACACGAGCTCCCACTGAGATGCGCTGGCTGAGAATGCAGATGAGATGCAAGGAGGTATAAACAGCAGGATGTCAGGCAGGAGTGGGAGGCTGTATTGCCTCCCCATACAGCACTAATGGGATCATTTGCAGAATATTGTGCCCCATGCTACTGCCAGGCTTCAGAATTAAAAAAAAAAAAAAAAAGGAAAAAAAAAAAGGGAAAAAAAAGGAAAAAAAAAGGAGAAAGATGATAAAAGCTGAAGAAATTTTAGAAAGGATCGTTTTAGAAATCTAAAGAGATTTTAGAAAGGATCAAGAATGAGTATATGTATGGAAAATATTCTCTGCCATAAGGCTCACATGGAAGCAACCCTAACAACCCTTTTAGCCTGTCAAAACAAAACAAAACAACCACCCTACCAAAAACCAGAAAGATTTTGAGCTGAGCTGAGAGCAGTCTTTGAACACCCCCTGAGGATGGAAGCACCTGACACTAGAGCATGGCATTTTAAGGGAGGGTAGGCAGTTTTGTATAGCAAAGGTAATTAATCATTGGAGCAATTTACCAAGGGACGTATCTTTAATTCAGAACCGAATCCCTTTCAAAAATATATTATTTAACTCAGCCAGGAATTACCCTACTGTTTTGTAGGAATTTAACCCATACAATCACAGCAGCCCCTGTGGCCTTGAAATCTATTAAGCTATTATTTTTTTTAAATTGATCCAAGCTATCTTCCCTCAGATAGTTCAGTTGCTAACCCAATCACATCAGCCATCTTAGGGGGATTATTCATAATTATGGAAGAGAATGTCATCTCTGGGGAAGAGAGGTAGAGGCAGTGATTTCTTTGTGTTGTTTAAATAAGTCTGAGCTCTAGTAGAAGATAATGCATATGAAATGGTAACTGTGTTCAGTGAGGTCAGTCTAAAAGGAGGCATGGTACAGAAGCAGCTTTAGGGGAACTAAAATTAAATCCAGAGGAAACTCCAGGTTAATAAAGCTTGTTTCTGAGGAAGGGCAGCAAGAGCACTGATTGCCCTGGCCCAAATGCACATTGTATGTCTTGACTCTTAAAAAACAAAAGCAACAATACAAAGCAAGTCAAAACAAAACTAAACAAAAACAATTTCTTCATGCTCTGTATAGAACAGACACTATGGAAGAAGATGAAAGATTTCATGTGACAGTCATGGCAAAAATGACAGATTTTATAGATATGAACTCACAAACAAAGTCATTTAGGTCATAGAAAATAAAGTTCAAAGTAATTTGAGCTATTTTTGAAACGAATATAAGTAATGAAAAAATGTCAGCCTATGATCCCTGCATTTTTAGTTAGAGAGTAGGGGATAGCATAATGCCTGAATAATTAAGATACTACAGACGCTTGTGGAAGCAGGGGGAAGAGCTGAAATATGTCTTTAGATGTGAGTATGAATTTGACCGACTTTTTAATGACACATAAAAACAACCATTTTCATGGCATGCTTAGCGTTTCATGGCTGGTACCTTTCAGCCTTTCAGTAATTAAAGGGGGTTTATAAAAAAGATGGAGAGGGACTTTTTACATGGGCAGATAGTGATAGAAAAAAGGGGAATGGTTTTAAGCTAAAAGTGGGGAGATTCAGATTAAATGTTAGGAGGAAATTCTTCACTATAAGGGTTGTCCAGAGAAGCTGTGGATCCTCATCCCTGGAAGTGTTCAAGGCCAGATTGGATGTGGTTTGGGGCAACCTGGTCTAGTGGGAGGTGTCCCTGCCCATGGCAGGGGTTGGAACTGGATGGTCTTTACGATTCCTTCCAACCCAAATCACTCTATGATTCTATGATTAATATTAACAGCAATATGTATAAGAGCTGGCAGAATTAGATGTAGTATGTGAAGCTGACATCTACTTGGCATTTACTTGTCCTATGATTACTCAGTCCAGCTTCTTGTACTCGGGCCCTTGCTTACCACTCCCCATCAAGTTCATGTTTTCTGTTTGAGCCATACACAGGTTTCGGAAAAAAAAAAAAAAAAGAAGAAAGAAAAAGAAAAAAAGAAAAAAAATCTAACAACCCCCTCCCCCCCAGCCATCAGGAAGGCAAGGGTATCATGGGATTCGATCCATTCCTTCTGCAAAATAATACACAGCCTTTGCATTACTTTGCAATGCATTTGCAAAGCAATACTAATTTATCTTGTAGGTCACGTAGCTTATTGATGATGTGAGTTGCACTCACAGGGTTAGTCATTTTGGTATCAGTGAGATTCCCTGAATGTATAATATCTACTCAGTGGGAATGAGGCTTCCAAAATGGGACTCAGAGAATATAAATGTCTTGTGCCCTAAAGCAATAGCTGCAATGCCCTGGTGTGGATTTGCAAAGTGTGACAGAGATTCCAAATGAAGGATACAAAAAAATTAATTATGCAGACAACTGAAATTGCTGAGGATTCCTTCCTTTAGGGTACATCATTCTTTCTGCTACCACAGGCTCATGATTATTTATTTCAGCTCATAATTTTCCATCACAAAAGTGTGGAGACACATATCTGTGCCAAAGGGAGATGACTTCTGAATTAGAGTTGGAAGCATCCTCAGAAGGCAGCAGGATATGCGCTTAAAATGTGATTCAAGGGGCAAGGACAGAAGAAGCTGCCTGGGGAATCAAGTCTAGTCCCCTGTAGGGGCGGCAGTACTGAACAGCCCTGGGTATGTTTAAACAGCAGAGCAAGCATAAGCTGCACCATGTCTTTCCCTCCCCAGACATTCGCACTGGGAAAGCTGTACGTGACCTTTTCCATTTTAAGGGGTACAGCTTCCCTTCCTGTAGAAACTGGACACGGGGACAGGAGAGTTTACTCTGGTTTTGGTTGCAATCTGCAACATGGAGCATGCCCACAGTGCACACCCAGAGCAGGGCATGGAGATGTGTTTCCAGATCCCAGGAGAAAAACGTAGCAGTTGGCTCCTTGCTGTAGGTGCATGAGTCCAGAATGGTCTACAGAATGCTATGCACCTGAAGCGTTTCCATTTCTGTATCAAAGATGCAAATGCACAAAATGAAGAGGCACCTCACGTGGACATTAATTTACACATGCGAACTTAATTTGTTCATGCAGTGTTTAAACCAGGAATCCAAAGGATGCTATCAAAAAGGATTTAATATTTCGAGGACTAGGGAGGCGAGAGCGCACAGAAGGAGTAAGGCTATTTATGGATTCAGTGGTAGTGCGAGTGTTACATAATTCTTTGAAGTGGAATGTAAAATTGCACTAATTCTTTGGTTTCAGTTCCACTTTGTCTGAAACCGAAAAGGCTTGCTTGCAGTTCGTTCACGCTGTGAACTGATGTAGAAGCTTTTTGCAGATAGTTTTGGCCTGTCTGAATACATTATCGGGTTTATTCATGTAACTGAGACCATTTAGACAGAATTCGCAATGCTCTATCTTCTGAGTTCAGAGAGATCAGTTTGCCTTAGCAAAAGTTGTTTTCCCTGCCTCCTGTCTCATTCATAAAAGCTGACAAAATCAAAATGATCCTAGTCCTGGGATTCACACCCTTCACCCTTTGCTGTGTAAATTTCTGTGAAAGCAGACGGAAACCAGATGACATTGCTTTTCATGGGTGCTTTCAAGGCTGAAGCGGGAGCTGAGAGGGAAGTGCTGGAGAGCAGGTACGCATGAATCACCTCTCATCTAGATGCCAGGATCAGCTTTAGATACCTGTTCTTACAGAACACAGCCTGGCCATAAATATTCCTGTGAGAATGAGAGGTGCAGACATGTCACAGCTGTGATCTTTGCTGAGCAAGATGAACGGGGCAGCTTGATGCTGTGCTTTGGTACTGACCCATTGGAGATGCACTTTGCTAACGTGTGCTAGGCAATAACACATGTTCACAATGTGAAGGCCTATGCAAGTAAAACTTATTTACTCAGACTTTCAAGTCTTAACAGAGTAAAAAAGAGCAGATATAGAAGAATTGTCTGGATAAAAATTAAAGAAGTATCAATCTTTACAAAGAATTGTTTCAGGATTGATGAGTCTCTGTCGGGTTCTTTCATAGAATCACAGAATCATTAAGGTTGGAAAAGACCTCCAAGATCATCTGGTCCAACCGTCCCCCTACCACCAATATCACCAACTGAACCATGTCCCTAAGCACCACGTCCAGCCTTTCCCTAAACACCCCCAGGGACTGTGACTCCACCACCTCCCTGGGCAACTTGTTCCAATGCCTGACTGCTCTTTCTGTAAAGAAATGTCTCCTCATTTCCAACTTGAACCTCCCTTGGTGCAACTTGAGGCCATTTGCCATGGGATTGGAAAGCTGAAATTGAGGGAAGCAAGACGTTCCACAGCCTATGTACCAGTGTAAATATTATTTGTTGCTGTTCACAGTGCTGATAGCAGTGTTATTGTGGAGATACTTAAAGATGTATTACAAAAAGTTCATCCCTGTCCCCAGTGAAATAGCTGTGTGAAGAGGCAGAACAATCACAGAACTAGAGAGGACATACAGGCGCAGAAGATGATGTGAATGGCACAGGGTTGCACAGCACGTCAGTGGCAGAGGGGCACAAACCTCCACTGTTCGACCCAGGCTGTGCCTCCTCCCCAGCTCTCAACTTGCACTATCAAGGGGCTTTCCACCCTCGGTGATAGTTCTTAAAATAAACAACATGAAAGCATCCCATATGTGGTCCCTGAATTAGTGCAGAATGGAAACTGGTTTTACAATCTCTTACATTGTTTCCCTGCTGCTGCTGTCACTTTTCAGCAAGATACCCCAGACAGCAGTCTGGCTCAGCAATGACAATTTCAATTAAAAACATTTGTTTTCAAATCCTCTTAACAGTTTCCACATGGTGAGAAGTGCCTACTCTCCCTATGTGAATTTTGGGTGTAGGACAGTGAGCAGAGCATGTATGCTTCTTTCTATATGGAAAAAGTTAATTCCATAGTGGCTTCATTTGGCGTCATGCTGTAGCAGTGCCAGGGTTCTGCACTGTTGTATATCTCACAGTACTAATGTGCTTTTATTAGAGAAAATTAGCCTTTTCCCAACTTAGAAACAAAAGCAAGTAATGAACAAAGAAAAAAGGAACTGCATGGAAAGAAAAAAATTTGGTTTGCTATGATATCTAGCCTCTAATTTTTCTGTTACTAGTTTGCAGATCCTATTTCTGCAACATTTAGGGTCATGTACAATTTCTGGAATTGTAGGCAGATTTAAATAAGTCGAGCAGTTCCATAGGTTAATATCCTGACATTGCAAAGTAAACACATTTTTTTCCAGCTATTCAAGACATTATTTTCACATCAAAAAGCTAGGATTAAAGAAACATTTATGATGTGTTGCAAATGTGTCCAATGACCACGGTTGGGTCTGGGACAAAGTTTTTTGGAAAACAATGTTTTCTGTCTACTAGCAATGTAGCCCCTCATCCTCCAAAAAAGCAAACAAAAGAAAACACAATAAAAACAAACAAACAAATCAAACAAACAAAACAAACAACTCCCCCAACTACGACAACTAAAAAAATCTATTTTCCCTCTCAGTAACAGACTCTACCTTGTATCACAGAAGAGTTGCAGCAATCAGCAAAAAGTCAAGGGGCCAGGACCAGCCCCGTGTTTGAAAATGATAGACAGATACATTCCTGTCTGAAGTGAGAGGCAGACATGAATAGAACCCTATCCAGGCATTTTCAGCCTCGGAGGAAACAGCACTCACTAGTAGTGATTAAAACCTACCCTAGGGTGACAGAGCAACCTGGTTCCTTCATTTTGCAGGACTGCTTGACTCTTTTAAGTACCTCATCTCTCTAGATACCTTCATACTTAACCTGAAATTCCCTCTGGTGCTTATTATTAACTGCCTGTGAACAGTAGTCCTGAAATGGCTGTTTTTGGGAGATGGGTAACATCTCCCATTTTCTAAAGCTAGGTATCTTCTACTTTTGTGCAGGCACTTGCTTAAATTCCTGCAGAAGCTGAATGCATTCAGATCTAGCTTAACCTATGTCAGAACAGCTACTACCACTTGTGCAGGTGTCTAGGTGCTGGAGCAGTCAACCAGAGTGAGAGAAACTCAAAAAAGAACTATCAAAAGGCCCAAGGCAAGTTCAGATGACGCATTCTTTAATATCTATATAATATATCTATATAATATATATAATATATAGATATATATCTACATATTATGAGATATGTATTTATATATGTATAGCATTATGAGAGTATCCCCCTCAGTTCCTGCTGCAACACACGTAAGTCAGGCACCAAAAGTAAGCAGACTGTGGAAACTCATGTTCTTTTTCTCTGTTGCATCAACAAAGGACATGAGCATTATGTTGCCTGTCTATCTGAGTGTAGCAACTGTTGTGTGACTGCAGTCAGGGACTTCCCAAGTGATATAGAGACCATATTGTTCCATAAGGATCTAGGTTATTTGTGTTCAGGGGAAATTAGACTACATATGGAGAAAGTGATGGAGAGAGGTGGTGAGCTGACTATGTTTTAAACTAGACAATTTCAGATTTTACTTTTACATTACTGGACAGCCTCCCTGTTTCAGGAGGACACTGTGCTGTAAGCAAAGAGTTGGTGGCTTGGAAAGGGGAAAAATAGGAGATGGGAAAGGTATGAGCAAGTAGGATATGGAATATGGCAGAGGAAGTCTATACTTCAAGGAAGACAGAAAAGCAGAACCCCAATGAAAGTAAGACCCCAATGATAGTAAGTGATAGATGCGCAAAGGAGTGAAGTGGAGAGGAGATTTTCTCGAAAGAACTCTACACAACCAGCAAAGTGAAAGCAGCAAGACAGAGAGGTAAAATGGATACCTAGGTTATATGAATTTTTAAACAATTGCAATCATAGTTTTAGGAAAATCCCATACCCTGCAAATTGTCTTTAAAATTCTAGGAAACACAGTGGGCTTTGTGAATCCCCACGGGACCACCATCCTGAGGAAATGCTGTTGAACCCTGTGTCAGTCCAGATTTCATGGCACGAGCAAAATTTAAGGAAATTTTCCTAAGCATGAAAGCAAAATCAAATAAGTAGTGAAATTATTTTTGAAATATTTTTTAGTAAAGTTCAGTAGACAGTTCTGGAGTTTCCATGCACAAATATATTAAATAAACACATGTATCCTATAGACCTGTGATATTACTTACCGTTTGTATCTTTCTTCTCTGTTCCATTGCAAAGGGCATGAGATTAAAGCAATATGTGTGTTATAGAACTCACCATTTTATAGAGCTCACCTTACACGGGAGGCTCCTAGAAGCAAGAATAGATATAAGCAGCTTTTTGACCAGCTAAATAATATCTTTTGCATTTCAATAGCACTGGAATAATGATGTGGTAGAAATGAGACGATATGTATAACTGAAGTTTTATTGCATGGGGACAGCTTAAGGCACAGCTATGCAAGACTTGATGCAAGCCTGCTGATTTGAATTTTCATTGACTTCAGAGGCCCCTTGTGAACATCCACCAATCAATAAGTGAATAGATTAAAACAAGAGGCTTCTAGAAGCAAGTACTAGAGATGCTTGTTCTATGGATTGATATTATAGCAATTTAATCCTGGCATGAGAACAAATATACGTGCTAACTGTCTGAGTAAATTAAATGGTTTGCTAGAACTGTTGTTGATTTAGCAGGGCTGGGGTCACGCTAAAACTATGTTATTGCCTAAGGAAAAGGCGTGGAGTAAACAAGTTGTCTCTCTTTAAAGTTCCTGGAGATGGACAATTCCAGAATTGTATTCATCTTAGGTAACTCAGATACCTAAAATGCCTGAGTGCACCAATCATGCCAACTTCGTATGTCCAACAGGCATCAAAACTAGTTGACTTCAGTGGCCACCTAAAAATCCAGCCTTGGTAGCCCTGGATGTTTTTCTGTTTGAATCACTCATTAGCTTCTTGAGTTTAGATATCACAGTTTCCAGGATGATTAATCTGAGCATCTATAACAAGCATAAAACAACAGTTTCAGGTACCAGGTGATTGTTTCTGTGATCTGTCTCCTCACCACACTGATACTCTGTGTTTCTGGAGAAATCTGGATTGAAGAACAACCTAGAAAGGAGACGTTGTTCTGCACAAGGTTAAGAGATCTCTGTTTTCCTGGTAGATGAAGAACACCCAGAATGGAAGTTGGTAATCTGTCAGATTTTGATCAATTTTAATTTTATTCTTCTCAGGCAGCTGTGAATTTGTCTTTGAATGTTGGCGGGGTTTTGTAACAGAAAATAGTTCTCCTCTGGAGAGCAGTGGTGGTCAGAAACATGGCTTTTCAGGCTGCCCATACCTACTTCCTTTCTATGTTAACCAAGAATGTGTTGATATTCTGTGATATGTTGATATTCTGCGATATGTGTTGATATTCTGCACTGCAGAAGCGAAGAAAGCACGTGAGCTGGAGCTCATGCTCCCCGAGGCATGTCCATTCCTCAACAGAATCATTAACTAATTTCTGGCATCACCTGCTGGGCCTGCTAATGTTTGTCTTGCTGTGGCTGCACAAGTTAGAAAGATGCCAGCTTGTCTGGCAAGATCCGAATGGAATTTTAATAGTGAGCAAAACCAGTATTAGCACTCTTGACAGCAAAATGTGGAAAATAATGATACAGCTGGTATCAGCAAAGACAGTAGTGAAGGCAGGAAAGGGGACCAACTGTGTGTGTACTCTGGTCCATACAAAACAAGCAAAACACAAATATTACTTTGAGTTTAAAGAGTGATTGAGACTGGAAAAGTCAGAAAGTAAGATGCTCCATAATCTTTTATAAGGATTGCTTTCTTACCACTGTCTGGTACATAATGGTATTTGCTGCTGGTTTTCTCTTTGTAGTTTGATTTGTGGGGGGTTTAAAATGTCAAAACACACTTTACCCACATTTTATACACTCATAAATCCAAATAAATAATAAAATAAAAATTGGGCCATTTATTCAGTCACTTTTCAGAGTATAACATTATTGTTAAAAATACAGGTTTAGCTGCAGGGTAAACAATCTTTCAGCATTATGTTTCCAATCTGTCAATCTGATCTGAGCTTAAAGGTCTCACATTCTGTTTTTTCCATAGAAACAAAACACTTTTTTGACAGTAAGTATAGCTTAAGCTACCTTATAGACAATATGCATCCCTACTTCTCTGTTCTTATTACTTTTGAAAATTGGCCAGTTGTCAGCTTGAATGGACCTTGATACCAGGTACTTTGAAGGTCATTACGTGGCTTGAAGCAGAGGATTTGGCAGCACAAACACTGACAGACTCTGAAGTAAATTACTGACAGGGAGGAATCTCATTCCATCTTCCTGATCACGGCAGTCCTCCCACATTTATGTTTATGTGTAAACCAAAGATTATACATCCTTAATTATAACTGATGACTTGTTTCACCTTTACAAGCTCACTTTGTGATGCTAAGTAGATCAATATACATAAACTTCCTTGTTTTATTTTGTAGGCTAAGACAGCTCTGTCTTATTCTACTTTTTGGACTTTATCATGTTGATCTCAAAGCCATTTCTTTATTCCTTGTAGCTAACTACATTGACGCTCTATTCATTCTCTTTTTATATCAGTTCTATATGTTAAGTCTCTAAGAAGAAAATATCACTGGCTCCAGTTTTTTGAACACCATGGAAGTAAAAATAACAGTGATATAGGTTGTAAAGTCTCAAGTTGTCATTATTTGGAAGCACATTATAGACTATCTCTAGTATGTAGAGCTCTACTGGATATCTGATCCTCCTGATTTGCCTACTGACCAACTCATTTCTTAAATCATACCAAGTGAACCAATCCTAAAAAATGGATATATTCAAGCTGCTAACTTTCATTTGTTCCATTGTTTTACTATTTTTTTTTCAGGAAAGAGTGAAAAAAAAATCCAACTCCTTCTGAAGATTAAAACTGTGTGCAGTAGATGTTTCACTAGAAAGGCCCAGAACAAGTATTTGCATCTAAGTGGGAAGTGTGGAGACTGGTGAAATAATCTTAACAATATTCCTAAAAGTAAAGAAAAAGTAGAATTTGTTTATTTTCTGACTTTGGCAAAAGCAATTCTTTTGTATTTCTGGGTGGTCAAGAAGTTTATACTGGAAAGTTTATCCTGTAACCCCCAAACAAAGCCAAACCACAAATATTTAAACAGCTATAAATATTTTATAGTAAGATTCACTGGAAATAATAATAATAATAATAAAAATAAACAAAAACCTCTTGTGGAAAAATCTCCAATGAAGGAGCCATATGAAAATGTTTTCAAAATTCCTTCAGAAAGCATTTGGACAGAGACAATGGGGAGTTGTCTGCTCTCTACATGTAACATTTGTAAATACTGAATTTAAAATGCTGATTATAGTTGTGTGAGTTTACAGTTTTACCTCAAACATATTTTCCTAAAATAATAAAGACTGCTGAACATACACATACAAAATTAGTTTCAGCATATTTTTCCAGTAAAATAGAAACTAAACCTTCTTCCTTCCATGCTTGTTACAGAAGCCTACCAGGGCACATAGTCCTACTTGTCCTTACTTGTGCTGTTTAGTACCAAGTAGCACCCAGCACACCTAAGTTAGAAATAGAGGAAATTGGCTTAGAACCACAAACGCTTTTAGTCATCTAAGTGCATATTTGCTCAGCTCACTGTTGCATGGTGAAGAAATCTTTCAGCAACTAAGCTAGCTCCATGCTCCAGCATTGCAATATTATCTGGGTGGCTAATCAGACAGCCAAGAGGCACGGTGCCAGCTGCCAAGACATACACTTGCCCTCCACAGTAGAAAAGCACCTGGTGGTCAGAGCCATGCTACAAAACTTCTGCTGTGTTCTCAGTGAGCCTTCAGAAGCAGGGACAAGATTATTCAGACCTGGAGACCTGTGGATAAAGTCTTCAGACATATTTTCTTGCTTGATTTTCAGAAAATCAGAATACTTTCAAACCGCTAATTTCAGAGGAAGTAATATTTGAGAACACACTTGGGAAGTGGAACTTCACATAGCTGGGATTAAATGTAACATAAATAACCCTTTGTGTCTAGCATCCTCTTAAAGTAAGTCTAATAAAAAAGACAAGAAGCAACAAGAAAGCCATAATTTAGAATCTGCTGGATCTATAAATAGAAAAGCTAACTCGTAAGGAACTAGCACAGATCTCCATAAATACCCATTCACGACATGTTTACATTTGGGCAGCTAAGCTTAAAGGATATAAATTTTAGTATCACTTGGCCATTGGTAAAAAGTATGAAACATACTGTGTCACATGTGGAATTTATCTTATCCACCAGGAGCCACAAAAAAAAAATCAGATGTCTACTAAGAGCTAATCATTTAGACTCATGCTATAGTCAGCAAAGACAAACCAAGAGAGCTCCTTATCCTGCCATGTCTTAGACGCCTACCGTTACATGGGTTAAGCTTCTATCTGAAAATGTCAATTTCTTCTCTAACTATAAGGAAGACTTAAATTATTTGATTAGATTTGAACCCTACTTTTTACCAGTTAGGGATAGAAAACATAAAACATTAAGATAAAATAAAAACTTGGAAAACATGAGAACACATAGAAAATAAAAAATGCAGAAACAAAACAGACAAAATTTGTAAAGGGTTTTTGTAGGAATCCAGTTTCTAGTTATATTTAAAATTAAGAAAGAAACCAAAAAGCATGGATTGAATTACTAAAAAATATAAAAAAAATTGTTTTTAAAGAATCCATTCAGCAAACACAAACCCTACATTTAAGCAATCCACTGACCACACCTTTCATGACCTTATTTTTGCATAAAGAAACACATAGCCAACAAATTTTAACGATGGCTTTAGATTCTGTTTTGTGCTTTTTTTTTTTTTTTTTCTTTTTTTTTTTTTCTTTTTGGTAGCCCCTGAGTCAGTAATTGCATAGCAGAGATAAACTCAAAACAATCTGCAACTGGATCTAAGCAGCATTGTTTCACTGTGTTATTTTTGTGACAAATGAAGCTCTCCCTGTGCTTTGGAAGAAATAGAACTATCCAACAATATCAGAGCATTCAAACTAACCATCAAGATACTCTCTTTTGCTGATCACCTGAAATGCTCTAACATAATCTCTGTGACTTGCCCTTCAGCAGATGGTGTACAAGATTTTTCACTTTGGGATGTAATCATATTAAATATTTGTATGGAATCCTGGTCTTATCTTAGTGAGAAATTGCCCTGGTTGTGCATGTGCATGATGGTTTGGCAAGATACTAGGAAAAAAAATCATTTTGCATAGCCTGCAACGCTGGCTATCCTTGCCTTTTATGAATCTACAGAGCAATCTTTTCAGCAAACTCTGCAGAAATAAGATAAAATCAAACTAAAAAATAGTCAGGATCACATATGGTGTTTACAATGAATTTTTTTTTTGTTTTGTTTTGTTTTTTTTTCAAAGACATGGAAGCCATGTAGTTTGAGAAAGAGGAATTTCATACAAATATATGAATGCTGGGTAGTCTTAGAGGGAAAAACTTATGTTTAAGAACCTGATGTAAAGAAAAAACATCTGGAGACTTCTGAATCCTGAACAGTACATGGATTCTAGCTAGCTGTAAATAACCATGAACAAAGAATATCTCAGTAGCCAATATTTTTCTCTGCTGGTATCAAATGAAATTCATTTGGTATCAGCTGGAGTTTTTATAGTGCTAATGGAAGTTATTTTCAGTTATCACGTCAGCCTATAAGTATACAAAGGCAGCAATTTTGCTGGTAATCTGGAGATCACTTTGTGTGTAGGGGGTATACTTTAGTCTGTTTCTGCAGTGCAAGCTTTTATCTTAATAAATATGGTGAATCATAAATAAAAAGGAGATGATAAAAAATGAACATTCAGCTAGGGCTAAGGCTGAGTTTGGAAACATTTCATAGTGTGAATGTTTCAACTGTAAAAAGATGATGTCCAGTAAGTCCTGTACTCAACGGGGAACCAGTGCACCCGAGAACTAAATATGACTGATATTTTCCCTACAATAATTCCTCAGATATTCCTTTAATGCATGACATGAAATATAAACTAGTAAAATTCTGCTAGGCTACACAACATATATGTAATTGCAATTCTATTTAATAAACTCACGCTTTTTAGCACATATCAGCCTGCCGAAGGATAAAGTAGCCCAATAAACAAGATAGAGTTTAACTCTGCTTTTTATAGCTCTCTACATCCTAACAACAATGCCAGTTTCTAATTGTGGTATGCTGATTACTATTTCAACGCGCTTTGTTAAGAGGCAAAATCACCCTCCAAAATTGCTCACTTAGAAGAGCTTTCATATCTCAAAACTGTGTTACACATTTTCTCTTATGACAAATTTTACATTAGCTAGTTAAAGTTTATCTAGCCTAATGCACGCATAGTACTCAGAAGTTATGCAACATGGGGCTTTACAGCGTGCGTAGACAATTTGGCTCTGCAACAGAGTAGGGATGGGTTCTCAAAAGGCAGTGCAGCTGAGCTTCCTTGTCTTGCTTTAAAATGTCAATGGCTGTGGAGTGTTAACAGTAATGGCCCTCAAAGGTGAACAGAGCTGTCTGTAATACTCTTCAGTCATTACGGCGGTGTGAGATGCAGACCGATGCACTCTACAGTGTTCCCTGGTGCCCCAGGGCCTCAGTTGTCACGCTGGGAGGTCCATCAGGGTATAAAACGTCTCCGAAACTGCTTGACTGCTAAAATTGCCATCCCATTGAAAATAGACTGTGGTGTGGGCGCAGATGTTATGGACCCAAGTTTCATCTTCTCACATGGCTGGGACCCAACTGGGGGTTCATCGCTCTTGGATTTGCTCCCATATCCCACACTGGTTGAGCCCTGTGATGCTCACTGTGACAGCTACAGGCTTGTTTCTTACACATTTATAATGGAGAAATACCTTAACTCACCATGTAATTACGTGCAATATTTCTAAATTAGGATGCCTGCTATTAATGTTGATAATGTAGCGCAGCTTGTCTAACTGTGTACTGACCTTCTGTGTTTCAGGTAAGTAATAATCAGCTAATGAGATAAACAAAAGCAACTGGCTGAATTAAGAACACACTGTTGCTTTTTTTAAACAATGCTCAACTCCAACATTCACCACTATTTTCTACTTATGTTCAAATTTGTATTTTATGAAAGGCACACACTCTAGTTTTCTGAATATTTTTTAAAAAGACAAAAGGCATACAGTTCATTTTTTAATGTATTCAGTGAATGTAACTAAGTTTATTTATTAAGCAGAAATGCAAATAAAAAAACCTAGAAAACCTTAAGCTGTCACAGATTAGTCCTGTAGGATTTGCACCTTCAAGGAAACCGTTTCCTTGGAAGAGTTACAGGCATGTAGATCAAAATCAGCACTTGTTTCATCATTTTGCATTTAGGTAAGAAAGCATTGTGATACAACCATTTGTTTATACTTTTTTTTTTTTTGTAGTTTTCTTCACCTGTAGAGATGGTTAAACATCAGTCCCCATTCTTTTTGCTATCCTGGTAAAACAACCAAGTCATTAAATATAGCTGAACTGACAGGCAAAGGCAAACTTACACTTCTTTAAGTTACCAAGAGGACAAAACCTTTTTTCCCAGTAGTACTGGATCTTCACTATCTTTCCCTCTGTACAATCAGTTCCACTTTTGCAATAATTCCAAGACTGTTAAAAAACATCAAAAATAACAAAAAACAAACAGCACCACCACGATATTCATACTTACTTTGTATTCATGATTCAAGGCAGTACAGAATTAGGATTTTTCTGGTGAATGCCGGTGTGTAACAGATGTAATAATTGTGGGAATTTGCACTGTAGTGTGGTGACAGGCCAAGGGTTGGAGTGTGAGTAAATTGCCCACCTTTGTCAGTGCTGTAATGTTGTGCTGATTTTGCTGTAAGAACTTTTTGTTGAGGTAAGTGAAGTTTGAAGATTGTGTGATGAATGTATACTTTAATGTTACTTCTCAAATTTTTATTCTTAGGTTAGAAGGCTTTTGGAGAATTATACCTGCAGTGCTAGTCAGCCTCTGTTTACACTCAGAAAGAGAAGTTCAAGTGGCAGAAGGTGCTGAGTTTTGTGATGGTCCTTAGTTTCTGTGTGAGTTCAGTCTACAGTCCTGCAGCATCCAGTCCCTTGAGAAAGCTGTCTGTCTGAAACAGAAAAGCTATACCTTTATAATAGGAAATTACCCCATGCCTGCAGAAAAGAATTGTCAACTACATAGTCAGCCTGCAGCATTACAACATTTTTAATTATTCCAGGCTTAAGACACAGACAGTCTTAAAGAGGAAGCGCAAGACATTTGATATTTTATGGAAACCCAATGCAGAAAGCAGAAAAATGTTTTTATATGCTCCTAGGATTCCGTTTTGCTGAAGATTCATATTAAATATTCAGTACTGGTTGAAGTCTGGGTTATTTCATTGCTTTTGTCCCTATGGAAGTGATGAAGGCATATAAAAGAAAGGAAAAATCAACAGGCAGAAGATAGGATGCTCCCTCCTAACCACAAAGAACTACTTGATTACTTAGGAATACTCACACAAAAGAGCTTAACAACAGTAAAGAAAGTGAAGTGAGGACTTGAGTGTACTTCTGTGGATGTAAATCTCTGCAAACTTTTCAGAATGTTGTCCTTTGCTTTTTTATCCACTTACTCATTGAGTTTGCAGTTGTAAGTAGATGTTGAATATGAAATGAGTGACACATAAATATTGGGAGGCATAACAAAAAGAGATGGAATTTCCTTTTACTATTCTTCAGGACAGATTTAAACTGTTCTAGTGAACCTTTTGAGCCACCATTTCAGCTTGCACCACTACGGCTTGTACTTGAGACAGCCAAATGTTGCAGAGAGATCCCTGCAGATGGGAATGGTATCCATTGAGAGCAGCTGATCAATCATAGGCAGTGCAATAGCTGTTCTGTTCCCACTGCACCTTGTAGCCTGCACACACAAGTGGCTGTTTTCAGGTTATAGCTTACACTGAGTGAGTAGTTGGCCTTTGCCTAGTTTCTCTTTCTGCTCGCCTAAGACTGAGAAGCTGGATGTTGGGCTGACAGCAGGTCAAATCGATACAAACTTCTTCAAGGCTCAGCACACAATTGGATGTGTCAAAGAAAAAGATGAGGTTCCTCTCTAGAATGAGCATTTTGGTCTGAAACAGTGCAGAGCAGTTGTGGCTCTTTTCCAGCAGCCAAGAGATGCTTCAGAGGTGCTCAGTGAAGGTTTTTTTTTTTCTCAGCCCAGGTTGTTTCATGAGCGAATGTACTGAATACTGGCAATGAAGGCAGGCTGTTAGCTGAGGTGCTGCGTGAGCTGGATCCTTAGTAAGGAAAAGTGACGAGGAAAAATTTAGAGCTGTATGATGCTTGCTATCTCTTTTCCTTTATAAAAAGGCAATAAATGCTAAATAGTTTCCTCACATGACAGTCCCATGTAGGGATTTACTATGGCTGTTGTGTGACCACCACTGAATAAAAAAGGTGGTACATGGAAGTGCTCATGGACAGTCACACTAGGCTCAATTAGAACAACAGCAAAGGTATTTAAAACTGTTTTCCAACTAGTAATAAACATGTACAATGCTATCCCATACCGAAAAACAGAATTTCAAACGAGTAATTAGTGGACCCAACCTACCTTTCAAAGAAAGTTTCATTTACAGGTATGCTTCTCCTTTCTGTGATACTATATTTGACACAAGATTTCTAAGAAATTCAGAAATGATTCAGGAATGAGCGAGAAACTCCTTGTCCCCAGTTTTCTTATGAAGACTGACCTGAATTTAAGTCAATAGGAATATTGTTTGGATGACACTGAGCATCCTATAAATCCTACTTGTCAATTCCAATGAGATTATTTGCAGATATTAAGGCTGACAAAGTATTTGTGGATTTGAACTGATATTTATCAAATGTAAAACTGCAGTAATGGTGAAAGAAATAAACAAATTGTGATTGCTTCTTCTTTTTTTTTTTTTTTTAACAATGAAGGAGAAGAATAAAGAATATATGCGTTTTATATGCGATGCAAAACTTGCAATGCTCAAACTAAAAAAATCCCAAACTCACAGTAAAGACATGGAATGTGTTCTAAAGCTGTTAAAACAAGCAGGGAAAATCAGATTGGCAAAATTCTCATGAATATTGTAATTAAAACTAGATCAACAGTAAAACTTGAATATTTGCAGTGTTACTATGCTGAAAAAAAGTTTTTATGTTGTAAAATTATGAGAAATTTGCCTTATTTTTGTAAGTAAATAAATTGCTGCCTCTGCCTCCATCAAATTCTACATTCAAAGCTGTGGAACTTAAGTAACAGGAGGAGAAAAAACAAATATTTTCTTAACAAAGTTTTCTGTGTTTTGGCAGTAGCCATCTGCTGTAGTTGAATATTGCTAATACTGAGAAAGTTACAACCATCATATCCAGATGTTAGAGATTTATAAATACTGATTTCAAAGAGCTTGAAATCATTAACCTGATTAACCTGAACTTATCAGGTTTCTAAAATGAGATTTTAGTTTCTTGTTCCCTTTCCCAATATTAAAGCTCAGATTCATTTTCCTATATCTTATTTAGTTATTGCTTTATATTATCGCATCAACAGCCTCTTCTATCTTCTGGATATGCTAAGTTTTCTTTAATTTGTGACAGAGTATATTCACATGAACAACGAGTGAAGAGTGTTTCTTCCATGGTGAAGTGTCACATTTAAACTTAGGGATGGCTTCCAACTTATTATTATTTTCCCTTAATAAAGGGACTACTATGTTCATAGTGTCGGGAAAATTACCTGTTATTAAAACACAAATCATGCCCATCACCATTCTAGAAGTTGCTGTTTAAAAACAAACAAAATCAAAATACAACTTGATATAATAATAATATTCAGCATCATTACATCATGAAGATATCTTAGAAAAAATATTTTTCCTACTGGGTTGAACTGGCATGGAGACTGTCCCTCCAATGAAAGTCAACAGAGTTATATCCTCTATTTTAATTTATTTTTTATTGTCTCAACACTACCAAACCTGTAATGAAAATGCAGAGAACACCTGAACTTTTTTTTCTTTTTTACATTTTCTCCTTTAAAAAAGGAAGAAGGAATCAACAAACGTATTGAAAGAAAGCTTTAACATTTGAATGTTTGATATACAGAAAACAAACAAACAAAACACCATGATCTCTTCTTTGAAGTTCATTTTTTGGGCATTTTGGAGCAAATGACTCCTTCATTCTGCATACCAGAAGGAATGTTTATAACAGCCTACTCTGAATACCTTTAAACAGACTATTCCAGAAGGAAACATCCTCTAGCTATGTTGAAAGCACAGTAAATCATAGAATCATAGAATGCTTTTTCTTGAAAGGGACATTAAAGACCGTCTAGTTCCAACCCCCCTGCCATGGGCAGGGACACCTCCCACCAGACCAGGCTGCCCAAGGCCGCATCCAGTCTGGCCTTGAACACTTCCAGGGATGGGACACCCACAGCTTCTCTGGGCAACCTGTTCCTGTGCCTCACCACCCTCAGAGTGAAGAACTTCCTCAGTGTCCTATCACTCCACTCCTTGACAAAGAGTCCATCCTCAGCTTTCCTGTAGGCCCCCTTTAGGTACTGGAATGCTGCTATAACGTCTCCCCAGGGTCTTTTCTTCTCCAGGCTAAACAACACCAACTCCCTCAGCCTGTCTTCATAGGAGAGGTGCTCCAGCCCCTTGATCATCTCTGTGGCCCTCCTCTGGATCTAATGTAACAGGTCGATGTCCTTCTTGTGCTGGGGGCCCTAGAGCACTCCACGTAGGGTCTCACAAGAGCAGAGCAGAGAGGGAGAATCAACTCCCTTGACCTGTTGGCCATGCTGCTTTTGGTGCAGCACAGCATAAATCAATACTTTGCGAATGGTGTTGTCCCCAGTGGTTGTCCCTTAGTATTTCTTGATTGAATTAATGCAATTATCAGCCTCTACAATTGAACTTTTAAACCTGACATCAGACACAATGGTCTACAACTTATGGACACAAAACTGCGAGTCTGTTTTTTTCACCTTAGCTTTGGGTGAGAAGCTAGACTGAGGAATTCTAGAAGAGCTTCTTGTTGCATCCCTTCATCTCCTTTGTGAAAAACAGATACCCCATTAAAATTAGTCTTCTGGGAACCCATTGGGCATATAAAAGGAAAAAAACACTTCCAGAAGGAGATTTTTCTCATTCTCAGATAAGTGTCAATTAGAGTTGCCTTAGTGAGGAACCTCTTTCTGTCCATTGCCTGTTGGGTTTGTGCAAGGCACTTGGACCATCTTAGCTGAATCTTTACAGAAAAAAAGACCATATGAAATTTCTCTGGAAAAGGGTCTTTTCTGCCATCAGACTAGCTCAACAATGGAAAAAGTACCAGCTTAATTGAAGATGAAAAGAAAACTTCTTCAAATGCTTTTGTAAATCTTCTGTTAATAGCCAGCTGCAGAACCAGTGGGAAAAAAAAAAAAAAAAAAAAAAAAGGAAAGGCTGACAAACACTGTAAACATTTGTATATTTTTATCAGTCAATCTGACGTTTTCTTCAACTGAGAGATGCGGAAGACAGATGAAGAGACAATAGGTGCCAAAAATGTTTTTTTCAGCAGTAAAAAAAAAAAAAAAGAAGATTATTTTGTTTTGGGAAACATGGCCCAAAATAGTTAGCAGTGCTCTGAGGCATGCCCATCATTTTTTTGTGAAACCAGAAGACATCTGTGGCTATCCCACAGACTGTTATTCAGACTGATGCCACTAACTATAAACTTTTTTTGACTGTTGTAAGCATGGCTTTATTCCCAGGTTCTTATTCTGTACTCTCAGGCACCAAGAAGCCACGGTTGTTTCACTGAAATCAATGCACTCTTCAACATTATCTTTCATAATAGGCACTAGCCTATTGATCATGACATCAGCTTTAATCAGTTTTTATAAAGGTTTTAGTTCTTGTTTAAGGCACTTGTATGGAGGCAGATGATTTCATGGAGATTTAGAAAGAGTTTAGAAAGAGAACATGCAGTAAAAATGTCAAAATGTTATCAATAAAAAAAAAATCTTTCTTCCTGTTAATATTCCTTGCGTTTTACAGAGGACAGTTGGTTTTAAACGAACTCAGGGTTCAGCCTTCACTACTATCCTCTGAAACAGGCTGAACATGAAATAATCACTTTCTGTACTTAATAGTTGCTACAGATGCCTCACGGGTTAACCATGCCTTCACTGAAATCTCTGCTGAAATGCAGAGAGTACCAGTCACGTGTTCTCATATCTTGAATATTTACTTTCGTATTTGGAAGCAGAACATGTTCTGTGATTTATTCATTGAATGCTTTATAAACATAATTGCAGGAAATTTGTGTAGGATGCTTTCAAGCAATGTCCACAGTCATGAACAAATACATTGCTTACTCCACTAGCTTGAACAGTAAGTTTGAGACAAATATTCAGCTTACATCAAACCAATTCTGAGGTACACATCCTTTGCATAGAGAAGAACTGACGTTTAAGGAAAAGTCAGCAGGAAAAGTGAAGAGCTGTGCAGAAAAGGAGATTTTAAAATCCACGTGTGTTTTTTTTGCATCACAGAGAGGTGCTGATTTTTTTCCACCCTCTTAGGTAACCCAGTATCAGCATCTCTCGTAACTTACATGTCAGTCAAGAATATTTTTAGGTCTTGATCCTGCACACTGAAGTTAAGCATGTGGGACTTTCTGCAGGTATCTAATTGCCATACCTTCTCCTGTGAGTTGTTCAAAATTAGGTGTGTTATCTTTGCACATAACACACCCAACTTTCTGTTACAGTTTTCATAAATAAGGAATATTCTCCTTGAAATATATTAGCCTTTTGAAATGCAGTAATAAGCCCTACGGAAATAAGCAGCAAAATTTTTCTGTGAGTCCAAAATGCTATTCATACTTTTGCCTGAAGTAACTTGCATCTATACAGAGATTCAGTTATCATTATGGATCTATCAAGTGCAAACCTTTAATTGTCCCGGAAGCTACACAAGAGAGAGATTCATATTTTACATTTTAATTATGGCCTTTACATTATTACAAATTATTTTATCTGAGGAGAAAAATCGTAGTAGGGGGGTTTCTTCTAAAATAATATCTTAGATGATTAAGCCCCCTAATGTCATCTGATGATTCACAGTGATAGTTCTCATTTATGGCCAATTGACACCAAATGGCAGGAACAGACCTGAGGGCAGACTGAGCAGATTATTTTTTTACAGCTGAAATCAGCCAGCACACCAGCTATATAATTCCACCATACGTTACTACTTTCAGGGAAAATGGGAACAGCATTTCCTGTCTTTTAAGGAATGCAATACAGCGCTATCAGACTTCTGGACCTTGGCCCCTGAAACAAATTTTTATGGAGCTTCAATACTCTGATCATGCTCTTAAAAAATAGGGTATCCAATAAACAAGCCTTTGCATTATAGAAATTGCTGATCTCACGGCTTAGCTTTCTTTAGTGTTCTGTGATCACTGTAAAGAAAATACAATTAAAATGGAAACTTTTGAGGCAAAAGCAATAAATAAATTAAAAAAAAAAAAACCCTGCCCATCAAAATAACTATCCTCAATTAACAGTTGGTGCTTTCTATTTGATTATCTATGCCAATTTCAGTAAGTTCTATCACCTTTAAAATATTTTTGCTTTGTATAAATTGGAGTACCAAATCCCTAGTGGCAGATTTCACCCCAGCCATAAATGCATGAATATAATCTTTGTGCATATGCAGAGATGGCCATCCAGCCTAGGTCTTTCTCTTTCCAGGCTACAAATGCTTCATCATCCAGTTTTAATAAATAGCTTATTCTGAATGGTAACCATGAATTCCCAGTCATCGTGTGCTTTATCTGTACTGACTGCAGACACAAAATCCTTAGTGCACCCTTCTACGTGCCCTCACAGCCCACCCGTGCCATGCAGCCCTTTGTTTGGGCTTGTTTGCAGCTTAAGAGCTGTTTCTCCTTTCCAAGTTGATTCTCACAGCTTCAGAGCTTTCAGTAATGTAGGTAACGTGGTATTGATTTAAGACCTAATTTCAGTGGGATCATTCACATGATTAAAGTTATCATGTGCTAAAGTGTCTACAGCATCAACACCCCAGAGTCATTTTGCACGTCAGCCTCGAGTTACAGACTCCCTCTCTAAGAACATAGAGTCCACCCTGGTCAGTTCACTAGCTGCATGTGCTTCTTTGCAGCTATCTGTCTCGTTTCTGACTATGGCTAAAATTTTATTTTTAAGAGGTTTCTTGGAAAAGTACATGAACAGGACAAGGTATATGATACTTCTCCTGAAAACTCCACCAACCTCTGACTTTTAGCATCACCAGGTATTCTCTAAGTGAAGTATGGTTACAATGAATTTAATAATAGTTAGTGGGATTCCCTTCCATGAGCCTAAACAGTCTTCTCCTGAACTTCTAGTAAGTGGTCCATCCTGGGGCAATGAGTCCCACAGCTGAGTTAAGACTAGTCTTTTGTACCTGCTCCTCATTACTGCTGCTCATCACATTTTCAGTAGTTTAAATGTATTTAAAGTTTTCTGTCTTTTAGAATTTACATAAATAGGTATTATATGGTATTGTACTGTATTGTACTACATTACATTGCATATTTGGGGGTTTATAACCTAGATAGCTATACGAAAAACAGTAGAGACAGTTAATTCCCAGATAGACAATGTTCAGTTAGGGCCAAGGTGGCATCAAGTACCACAACTGGCTATGTGAGGTCCCTCCACACATCTGCATCAAATCAGCAACCCACAGTGCTTCAGGGCTCTCATTTTACCACATTAGCTATTTTACCGCATTAGCCATTTTACCACTGAAAGTTAGGAGAGATTTGTCACTGGCTTCCATGGGAGCAGTACTAAGCCATATATGAAAGATGGTCATATATGAAAGCTGGTCACCCAGCTATAAAGTATCATACCCAGGAAATGAACCTTTATCTCCTAACTCCTTAGCTACTGCTTTAGCCTCAAGGTGAGCTATGTTTTCAAGGTACCTATGTTTTCCTTGGATATATTTTAACAAAACAAAACAAAAATATTAATTCATCCTTGATTCTGCATTACTCATATCTCCTGCAGTATGTCTTGGTTACATTTCTCATACATTTTTGATCTGGAAAGAAAAATAACATGCAGTATCTTCCAGCTAAGTAAGTTCTCTGCTGAAAAATTAATGGAGTAATTTTATACTTCGTATTGATCAGACTTTCCAAATAGGCTTGTAAACTGAAATCTAGTCTTCCTCAGAGGAATCAAAATCTGAAGTCTCATGCCATGCTTACCCATGGTTTTGGACAACTTTGAAAAAAATAACAGTAAAGTGAGGTCTTTTCTGCTCTTCAGAGGTATGCTGAACAGAGGCAAAGAACCCATCTGATAGTTCATTGATGACCAAGACTTGCTCTCAGTCAAATACCCTGGGATATACAGAAAGATATGTGACTATGACCTCCTGTTCATTTTACAGTGGAGATGTTGATGAAGTGTGAGCAAAGGAGTTGTGAAAAATATGTTTCAATGCTTAAAAAATACTTTCAAAATCCATTCCCCCACCAACACTTACCAAAACAGCCTCAGCCTTTTGGAAACTTTTTGCCCATATTGTTTTTGTCAGTTATTTTAGACTGGGGACCATAAAGTACAGCCAGCCAGAAATGTGAGTCTTTTAAGGGTAGTAATATTATTAACTAATGGCATGTTCCCATGCTGCCAAAGAGACCAGATTCTATGGTGAAAGAAAAACAACACAGAAACAGAAAAGCACTAATCCCCATTATGATGTTCATCTCTAAACATTCTCTGAAGGCATTTTATGAACCCATTTGCAGGAAATGAATCCATACAAGATATGGGTTTAGATGGGAAAAACAGCACAAGCTGCTATTTATGTACTCTGACCTCAGAAATGGTATCAGATTGACTGTCAGTCTCTGCAGAATGAATCAACAACAGCCCCTGACATCAGGGATTTATTCCCTAACTTGACTCATTTGGTTCCCAGAGACAGCTGTGGAATTACTGCTGTTTGCTGACAGACAAAAGTGTGACTATCACCTCAGACAAATCAAGAAAATATGATAGGGAGTTGTTTTAATTAAAAGAGAAAAGCAAAAGGGAATTATGAGTTTCAGTGAGGAGCACTGCTTGCTAATTATCTAACATATGTGGGAGATGTAAGATACTACAGCTAGCACTTGGGAGAGATGGGATGTAGTGTAGGATTTACATCAGTAGCCAAGGCAGTTCCCAGGCTTGCGGTCTTCCAGGACTGACAGCACAGGTCTGCCACTTTTTCTCTTCATTGCTGCCTTTGCCTTTTGTGCTGTGATGTTGGTGGAAGGGAAAGCAGAGTAAGGAATTGTGTTTGTCATTTTATATCTGGTACAGAGCAAAGCATGTATAGTATAGGTTGCTTGTATGTTGACCTGCAGGCAAAAAATAAATACACAAAATCATTTTTATGTTCTGTCATCTATTCATAATATGTTAAGGAGACACAGAATGTTAAAATGTTCTGGATTTGCATTTTTAGCATCTCAATTAGACTGATTACTGAAAATACATTAAAATAATGATAATAATCTTAATTCCTACTAGAAAACAGCAAAAGGCATGGGAAAATGTGAAAAATATGGGAAAACTAATTGGGGTAGTAAAAACTGTTAGTAAACCAACTGCCAACCTTCTGGTATTTCTGATTTATTTCTTTTTGGTCTATTTGATGTCATTTGGTCTAAAAATCCAATATCTGTATTTCCAAATAATAAAAAAAAAGACAAAAAAAAAAAGAAAAGAAAATCAAAGCCCTTACAAGTGAAAGACTTACATAAATGTGCAGCTTATAATGCTGAATAAACGCACTTGGCTTTGCAAATATGACTTGGCCAACTAACTAATATTTTTCAAATTTGTTCTCAATCTACACAAAACCTCATTAACCTGAGGATAATTATTCATACATTAAAATTTTCATTTTATGCCTCTTCAAGGACTAATTGCATATGATATGCATGAAACAAGTTTTGAAATGGCCACTCCGAGCAAGGAGCCAACATTTCAGGTACCCAGCTTTATAGATACAGGACAATGTTATTGGGGCAAAAAAAAAAAAAATTTGTTATTTTTTCCCTCTAGAATTAATCTTGGGAATCTCTCTCTCTCTCTCTCTCTCTCTCTCTTTTTTTTTTTTTTTTTTTTTTTTTAGTAATCTTGGTTGGCAAGGTTGCAAGGTTGCAAAAGGTTGGCATCTCACAAATGAATTTGCTAGTGCTGATGCCATAAAGCTTGTTGGCACTATTGATATCAAAGAGAAACAGAGCATTATGTTCAAAGTGGATGACCCTGCAGGTTAGAGGGTTAGAGCTGTGATGAAATTTAATAGCACAGAGTGAAACTTCAGTCATTTAGGGAAGAATAACAATTACTGCTGTGGGTTCATGAGCTGGCTGAAAACAGCAGGAAGCAGGAAGAAGAGAAAGAGCTGGGTGTTGATGCTTTATTGGATGGCCACTGTCTGATGACCTTTCAAAATGAGGCACAGTTCAAGGCTGTTGTCAGAACCTGGATGGAGGACTGGGCAGTGTTGTGGTCCTTCACGTTGACTTGGTGCTGTCTGATATTGGTTTAGCCATATTGTGAGAGCAGCCAGGTGTCTGGCAACTAATCTGTATGTGCTAAACAACATATGAGAGGTGCTTACTGTCATGGTGGCCTGATAATGGCAACTCACAGTAAAAAGCTCCTGTTTCAATTAGAAATAAGCCACCTTGTCAAAGACCCAAATTGACTCAGGGATCCATTGCCTCCTGCATAGGAAGCTCCTGGTCTCCAGTTCTTCCTGACCACCCCACAGGAGCTGCAGAGGTTATAAGCTACGTGTTCCTGGAACTTAATCCACTCTACCTGCTTTTTTATGGTGGTAATAGGAATTCATGTTTTCTCTGCTTTTAAATCCAGTGGCTAGTAGCCAGATTAAATTCCACGCTTTAGTATAAAATAAATGTTTTATCATGAGGCAGCCCCTGCAAGCAGGGACTGCACTATTACTGTGTGATGCCAAATTCAAAGGGGTTTATATTTGATTCCTTTGCCTCTTAAAATAACCTTGAAACGTTTTTTACACCAGTTCAACAGGCAGAGGAGATTATTGCTATATAGAATTTGCAAAAATGTGTTAGAACTCTTAGTTTTTCAGAACATTCATCCTCCAAACAGTAAGATTGTAGTCTGTTCTCTGGTACAGTGCATTTAATAAAGAATATTGAAGCCCTGATCATAACTGTTAATTTTCAGCAGCAATAAACAAAGAATCCTACAAAACCTGTAGCATTAATAATTATATTTGGATAATAATAAGTTAATAACATTAATAATTAGAAGTTAACATGTTATTTATTATTTGTTATTGTACTTCCTGCATGTAGTTGTATTTTAAACAGTTGGCAAAACAGATCCTCGTGATTCCCTGCTTAAAAATGTCTTCCTGGCTATTGATGAAGCCTTCTAATGATAATATAGGTTACTACAGCACTTTCACTTTGTTTCTTTTACAGTACTGTCAGTCCATGTCTCCAGACTTCCATAAAATGATTTTGCTTCTTAAAAATACAAAAGCTGTCTGAAGACTGAACATAATGTCTATGCTCCTAGCCTTTGAACAATTTTCATGCTGCTTCTTACACTCGCTCTGACTGCATTTTTTAGGCTTTTGACTGGAAGCTTTGTCCTAGCTCTATATCATGTTAATGGTTTATGATCTCATAGTTCAGTGAACTTCAGGATTGTCTTGATTTTACTCCCTAGCCTTGAATTGTGATCTGAAGCTGTCTCCTCTGGTCTGTCTCTTCTCACTTACCGCTATTCTCACCCATGCTGCTATTAGCACTTATGAGAACACGCTTTGATGAAGGGTAGGTACTGCTGTTGGTTGTTAATCTCTGTGCATGCATAGTGTTGGATTCCATAAAGTCAACCAAAAGCTACAACCAAGGCTATGAAAAGGAGGACATAGAAGGGTCAATTCTCATGTCAGCAGCATGAATGAGGATCTGCCATAACAACACTAAACAGATTTGTAGGTGCAAGGCCATAGAAAAGCAACATGAAAGCAACAGCATGAGAACAACGAGGGAAAAATACTGCCCTGGAGGTTCTGGAAAATGCTGCTATGGAAGCCTGAGTGAGAGGGTACAGAGCTGGCAGTGAAAAGCAGGCTGCAGACCTGTGACTGGAAAGCCCTCGGCAATGCACATGGTACATCAGATACTGAGCAATTTTATGAAGTCCAAAAGTTTCCCTCACTTTCTCCCTTACATGAAAATATATTGCAAGTTGCATTCTTTCTAGGATTATGATAAAATTCATATCTCTTTAATACGCCCTGATAACTGCCTTGCTCTTCCTCATTTAACTGTAGAATACTAGACAAATCTTGAGTCTCTGAAGGGCAATAATAAAGAATAGTTTATACAGTGGGAAGGGAAGATCAGTAGTTTTCTGTTCTTGATGTGCTCTGAAAAGTTAATTAAGAGATAAATGAAGAAAATGGCTGTGAAGGCGGGAGGAGAGCTTGTATTCCCTTCTATTAGCATCAACTGAATCTAACAGAACCCATTCACACCACAATGATTGATTTTCTAATAAGCCAAGCCAGGAGGTAGCCTGTTTTTATGTTTCCCATCTTTCTTTGAATATCCTGCCTAGGGCTGTACATAGGAACGGTCTTTTATGCAAATGAAATCCAAGTAATTTTAGATGTCCCAAAAAGGAGACATCTATGTGTGAATACTCTGCATGGCTTCTTGATCTCCAAGGAAGAAAAGAAGTGTCTGTGTTATTTCTAGTCTGACTGTCAGGGCTCACTTCATGCCAAAAACTCCTTTTTGTACAGAAGGGGTCTTTCGAACCTTAGCACTTCAGTAGTCTCTGAGACAGCCCTTAGGTCTCTCTCCTCCCTTCAGTGCCTCCACTTCCTTGGTGCACAGGGTGGAAATTCCCTTCTGTGTATCCTTCCTCCAGCCATTACACATTTTGGCCATTTGGCCTTGGGGTTTTGGCGTCATTCAGGAAAGAGGACAGTTGACAGACTTTTGCTGACACCTTAGGGAGATACGGAGAATAAAAGAGTAGGTGTATGTAGTGGGGTCCAAGAGTCTCTAAACAAATATTGAAGACCACCATAACTCCAGGGCATAACTTTTCTTGAGGCTACGCTAAATACATGGAACAGGTCCCAGCAGTGTCTGAGGGGGCAGCAAAAAGGTTAAAAGCTGAGATTTTTTGGCTGCTGGCCTGTGTATTTATCCCATTGGACAAAAAACTCTGGTGGGAGCACAGTGAGAGACATGTAGGAATTTCCAGAAATAATCCAAGAAGTCAATATATAAGAAGAAACTGGTCCTTGTGAACTTAAGTATACATCAGGAATAGACAGGTCTGATAGTCATCTCTTGCATGATGTTTTGGGAAAAATGTTTTCTTTTCTACCGGGAAAAGGACAGAAAGAGCACCCTGAGCAGAGAAAGCTCTTCACCCACCTCTTTGAGCTCTTGCTCACATGGAGGATATGGATGGTAGAGAAATCCCCTTGAAGGGGAAGGTACCTGTGGTGGTTTTACCGTGCTAGGCAGCTGAACACCACAACTGCTCTCTCCCTTCCCCTCCTTAGATGAGGAGGGGAAGAAGTAAAGGAAAGAACAACTCACGGGTTGAGATAAGGATGATTTAATTAAAGGAAAAAAAAATATTAAGGAAAGATTATTACTAATTAAACAATTTAACTAAACAATTTAACTAAACAATTAACAATTTAACTAAAGGGGAAAAAGGAAAGGGGAAAAGGGAGGGGGAAAGGGAAAACTAAGCGAAACAAGCAAAGGCTATGTGGAAGCGCAGAGGACAGAAATTACGCTCTACTTCTCACAAATGAGCGATGCTTGACCACGTCCTTGAAGCAGGGCCTCAACGCACGTAGCCGGTGTTCGGGAGGAGGACAGACGTTTTCACAACGAGAGCCCACCCCTCCCCTCTTCCTCCTTTTTCCACCTTTTATTGCTGAGTGTGACATCATATGGTATGGAATATCCCTTTGGTTGGTTTAGGTCAGCTGCCCTGGTGATGTTTCTTTTTTCACATCTTTGCCCACCCCAAGGGGAATTAGGGAGAGTCCTGATGCTGTGCCAGCACTGCTCAGCAGCAGACACAACACTGGTGTGATACCATTGCTGTTTTAGCTACGAGTGCAGAGCACGGCACTGTATGGGCTGCTGCAGGGAAAGTTAACATCCCAGCCCGACCCAGTACAGTACCCAGGAAAGAGAAGGGCAGTCTAGAGTCTTGAGTCTAGGTGAAGATATATGCATTGGTCATGATTAGTCTTTGAGGATGGTGGATCTGGCAATACCAGTGGACCTGGTATCACGCCCAACCACTTATTTCACTGACTCATAGCCTTTAAGACTGTGAAAAGACAGTGTTAGAACAGGTGAGAGCCTGCAAAAGCACCCTGTGCTTCTTGAATCCCTCTGTATAAAATTGCCTGTGTCCACCAGTGGTACTGAACAAAAAAACTCAGCAGAAGAGAAGGAAAGAGGTGTGCTATTTACTCGTGCTCTGCTGCCTAGATACAATACACTATACACTGGAGTAACAAGGTGCTATTGCTGACATTGCATGTACTTCCATGACATGTTATGTGACCAGACAGAGGGAGTAGCCAGCCCGACCCACGAGGCTGAAGATGGCTTTACAAAACATGTGAAGATTATGTATACTTCTTCTGTGATCAGCGTGCATTAAGCAGTCATAAGGTTGGCCGGTCTTCTGAGAATGATTAAATGACATCAGCTTGGTTACATCATCCAAAAACTGCCTTGGAGAAGATTCAGTAAGGACATCAGTTTTGTTGATGAGCTCAGTGCAATGTCTCTCCTTCTAAATTCCACAATGATGTATGTGTGACCAGTAGCCCCAAAGATGGACGGCCCCCATGATATTAAAGATTGGCATGGGTTTACTGATGCACAGTGAGACATTTGACTGACACACATGCAGGCTGGTGAGCACCCAAGGGTCATTGCTCACTCTCTTGGGGCCCAGAAATGTGTAAGCTGTTTCTCTCAGGCCAGGGATAGAATTGCTCCGCTTGAATGAGGCCACGAATATAGCCTTGCTCAATCTGGAAATATTGGCTAGTCTTAATGCAAGGATAACATTACAAAACTCAAAAGCCTGTGATATATATGTAAATTGAGAGGACATAGTCTAATAGTCCCTATGGCCTTATTTCCTGTGAAAACGATGTGCATCATTAGTACCCAATTAGTCCTAACAGTCATTAAAGCAGGCTCAGAGTCACCTAGCACCAGGTAACATGTTGTCTCTTTAGGTACAACTTGAAGATTATTTGAAAATCCTACCTGGGAGACCAAAAATACAGGAAACGCCCAGCAGTGGTCAAGATTTCATCTGATATGAACTACGTAGTAAGAACTGATATTGGAGGACCCAGCTTAGTACTAGAGCTACTCAGGTAAGTGTTGCAGCAAGTTTTGTTTGAGATAACTCTATGAGACACAAAGACATCATGCAGTTTCACATCAGGAGGAAAAATATAGAGCCAGAAAAGAAGGGCTATAGAAATGAACGAAACATAACTTTTTAAAAAAGTTGAGTCTTTGGCAACATCTTTTAATTAAAAAAAAAAAAAAAAAAACGAAAAAAAACCCTCTGTGTGACACTTTTTTTCATTAGTTTCAAGAATGGATTGAAATGCTGTGAAAATTGAGAGGATAGTTGCAGTGTCTCCTGCTGCAAAATACTGAGGCAGACACAGTGGTACAGTGTAACACTGGCAATACACAGAAGGAATTCTCATTTGTAGTTCTGACTTGCACTCTGAGCAGTGCCTCGCAGTGAGCAGGCTATGATTTTCCTCTTTGTCTAAAATTGAACATCTACGAAGGCTTACATTCATTAAAAGTAGATGAAAGTTGAAAAGGTTGAAAAAAAAATTACACAAAGAAAGTGGAGATAGAGAGATTTGTGCCCTGAGAATCATAGAATCATAGAAACACAAGCTTGGAAAGGACCTACAAGATCATCTAGTCCAACCATCCAAAATTTGTGGTCTACTGTCACAGTTATCCTTTCTGTAGAATAAAGAATGCTGCAGATGATCCCCATAAGCCTTCATCTTTACACTGCTTAGGCTGGTGAACATGAACTGATATAACACCCTAAAAACTTCATGGATCATCTTATTTTGGTAGAGGTGCTGTTTTTTTGGCTGAGTCTGGTGCACAGGTAAACGCCAATTTCCAGATTTAGCTGAGCCAATGGAAGATGATACAGCCCTTAGATGTACATTATCCTGTCTTGCTGGAGGTTATTGACTTGCTAGATCTGTTTTCCTAATTATAAGTTCAGATTTACCCGTTTGACTTCAGCAGAGCCCAAACTGAATGTCTATTAAAGCTGAGATTCATTTAATGGAAATACGTGAGATCCATGCAATCGATACCAGTACCATTCAAGTAAACACCCTACTATCTGCAAACAGTTCCCTTGGCCTCTCTCTGGTAATCAGGGATTCTGAGTTTTTATTAATTTTTTATTTTTTTTTTGTAGGTGTTTTCCTGGTTGGGTTTGAACGAACTAAGATTTTAGCTTATACGTCTTCAGTTAAACATCCTGATGCATAGCTGGATGAATGCACTTGTCCTCTTTAGCTATAGTCCCACTAATCTATGCACCTGATTTTGGAGGCAGTTACATGTATTTGTGGAACCCTGAATGAACTACAGCCTCAGGCAGATCAGCTCAGACCTTCTTCTATAACAAACTTCTCCAAGAAACCTAAGAAAGTTTTAGACTCGGAAAAAGTCAATCTTTACTGGAATAAAAACTAGAAACTTAGCTTTTGAAATAGATATAACTCAAAACAACTAGGTCAGACAGACTAAAAATTATAATGGTTTATGCACAGGTCCTTCCTGCCCCCGTGGCTTTGCAGGCAGATTCTCATTTCAGGCTTAGTTGCAACTAACTCAGTGACTTTCTCAGCCTTAACAAGGGTTTCCCAGTCCCTTCTGCCCCCTGGGAAATTCCTTCTGTCCCTTCTCAGGCCTTGCCATTGGCTTTCTGGATATGACTGAAGGCTCTCTGGCTTTCTGAAGGAGGTACAAGCTCCCAGCTCTCTGCTGTCTGTGCCCCTATTCTATGCCATTCCCTGCAGCTTCAAGAACTTTCTCCCCATGTAATTTCCTTTACAGCCTTGCTGAGGAGCATGGCAAATAACTGAGAATACAGAAATGAAATAAATATCATCTGTTAATTTAAAATTGGCAATCTAAACGTGAAACTGAAATAACACAGAAAACCCTTATTATTCAATACCTTCCTTCACAATCTAACAGACAAAAGTAGCCACTTGCATTATATCTCTCTACATTACTATTTGGCAGGCTTTCTCATTCTCAAAAATTAATCAGCTAAGGCAGGCATTTATGTCACTAAGAGCAAGGTTTGGGCCCATAGACCTGCAAAGTGACACATGCATGTGCTTAATAATTTGCTATAGACAAAATCAGTCAGGTAAGCTTTGACCAAAGATTTAAACTGTCTAAGACAATCAGCCTGAGTTTGCCTGAGAAGAATTAAGTCATTCCGCTGTCAGACTGGGCAATGGTTTCTGACAAGGGGTAGTCAGCACTTCTAGAGCTGGATGCGGAAAAGCAAATCTCTCTGTGGCCTAAAACCACTTGCATTATTCAGCCTTTAAGAGGCACTTTCACTTCCATTTGGACCAGCTGAACTTTATTTGTTGCTGAGTCATAAGTGTAGCCAGAGAGGGAAGTTTCCAATAGACATGCCAGTGGGAAAATGAACATAGCTATATGCAGATTTCATGGTGTCATTTTTAACATATATCTTGACTTATCAGTACTCATCTCCCTAGTAGATCTAGGACACTAAAGGCATTCAGTAAAGAAACCTTTCACAGTATTACAGATTTCCTCTGAGAGCTTGTGCCAGGTCCCTGAGGGTACCACTAAGGCCTTACAGTCCTCACTGGGTCTCTCCTGGGACCCCCCACTCAGAACCCCAGGCCCATTTTGGCTCAGCCATGCTGCACTCCAGCCGCAGCTACACCACAGGGCTGCCTGTGCCTGGCTCCACCTCAGTATTGACAGGGCCCCTGCTCACCACTCCCCAAAGTTTTGGGGGCCCTGTTTTTAGTCCTGGTTCTTTTTGCTGCACTCAGCCATGGGGTCCTGGCAGTGCCCTGCTTCCTGGACCTGAGGGAGCAGCCTTCTGATGCTGATTTTGAAATTTGCAATGTTTCGTAACATTTGTAAGTAGGTAGCCAGATCTGCCAACACCAGCTGAAGGGCATTTTCCAAAGCAACAAAGTGTGTGCAGTCTGCTGTCTGTACTTACTCCTTGCCATCTCCCCTTCTCTGCTCTCCTTGGTATGCACTTTGTACTTTCATGTGGGAGGGCCTTTTCTTTTGGCAATTCCCTCTGGTATCTTCTTTTGCATCTCTTGTTCACATATCTTCCTACAACTGTGTTTTTTTGACTTGGGAAAGGGCTGCTGAAGCAGTATCTGCTTCTCTCCTGGGGAGGACTGCAGGTGCTGCTGAACATGAAATGAGCAGACTGTTTTGGGGAAAGTGTGTCATATAAGGGTCTAGATTCACGCATAGTTTATGGCACCTAAATTTAGGTTTTCACTCTTAGGTACTCTTAGAAATAAGCTGTCTGTAGCACTCATGTTGGTCAACGGAGCTCTCCAGTCACCAATAGGAATTCTGAGACAGCCACCTTCCATTTGGTCATGGATATTTAGAGACCTACTTTTAGATACCGCCTTTCTGAAGCTCAATCACAGGCAGGAAGTTGCCATCAGAAGAGCAGTTTCAGAGATGCCTAGGCTGCAAGACGTCTGTATGGGCTTAGCAGACACAACACAGGGCATTAGGGTGGCCCACATGCTGGAAGGCCAGACAGGTTGCCATATGAAATCTCTAATATCACTGGGTGCCTTTGCTTATGTAAAATTAACTCCGTAATCAGTGTTGTTGCTGAGGTCTTGAGAGTGGTTCAGTTTGCTCTCCATCTGCTGAGTGTCTCTCATGGTTCCTTTGACAATACCAATGCTGTCAATAAGATTTCTATTAACTAGAACAGGAGTTCAGATACATCCATTTGGAATTCTATACAGAGGCACCAAGAATCATAGAATCATTAGCATTGGAAAAGACCTCCAAGATCACCTGGTCCAACCGTCCCCCTACCGCCAATATCACCCACTAAACCATGTCCCTAAGCACCACGTCCAACCTTTCCTTAAACACCCCCAGGGACAGTGACTCCACCACCTCCCTGGGCAACTCGTTCCAATGCCTAACCAAAAACCAAAACCAAAGCCTAACCTATATTTAATCTGTTGGTTGCATACCACTCTCAAATTCTGTAGCAGTATAACAGTGCCAAAGTATAAATCTTAAGCCAAGATGAAGATTTAAAAACAAACAAGCAAGCAAATTATTATTCAGTCCAAAACACCTTAAAACAGCAGATTTTTCACTGTGAGAAGTTAAACTATGTTGTGTTTTTTAAGTGAGAGATGATATTCTCATAGATTTCCAATTCCTTTACACATAATTGAAGCTGAACACTTCAGAGCAATACCAAATATATTCAGATTTATGATGCCTTTGTAGGAGCTGACACAATAGCTATGTTCAAATATCCTCTGCTATTTGTAAAATAAAGTTCTTACCCAGTTGTCATTTACACCGTCCTTTAGACCTTTAGTGTAAATAAGAAATGCTCCCATAAATAATGGTGTGCAGTCCCTCCTTCAAGGTCCTGACAACCCAAATTGTTCATCAAGGTAATACCAAACAGCTGTCATAGGAACAACCTTAGAAATACCAGTCCCATACTTTGCATGCAGAAGTTCTTTTTCTGCAGTAAATACACTTTTTATTTCCTTCTTTTGACATCACCAGAGATGGTAATTTGCATTTCAGTAAGCGTATGTAATTCCATTAACAGTAAGAGTGATTGGAAAGTGCAGCAGGAAAACCTATATCTTACTCCATCATCTCTTGTATCTGCCACTGTGTTTATCTAAGAGTACAGAAATTTCAACCAGGTCTCTTTCCATAAATTCTGTATAAAATGGAAACTAACAAGTGCCTTTATTTTTTTTTTCTCAGAGAAATTTTTATAATAATTTTCTCTGTTTGCCAATTGTGGAATATCAGCTGGTTATAGATTACCAAAAGCCTCTTTCTGTAACTGCAAAAGTGTTTATTCTTTATCAGATAAAGAGAGGAAAAACATGGCTATGACAGAAAGCATGTTTTGTCTCTTTGATAGATACTAAATTTAATGGGAAATCACCTAGATCCCACTTTACCTGGCTGTGCTTAAAAGTGCTTTATGCTGCGAACTATAAGAACAGATAACACCATGAAGAGAAGAAATCTCTGTCAAAAGATGAAAAATGTACTTTATCTCTGTGCATTTCCACCGAGTTTTTGAAGCTCGCAGGCCTAAAGCTAGGCCTGCATCTAAGTGTAGGCAGCATTGTTTGTATCTGCATTTCAAAGGTAAGTTCTATACACACAGGTTTGAAGTCTGTGGCTTTTAAACGAATGTACCTTTGTCTCTTATGAAGTTGGAGAGAGTTACAGAAACTGTTTTTTTTGTTGTTGTTGTTGCTTTTTTTTTTTAAACACCGACCACAATCTTCAACTTTCATAATCTATGAATGAAATTTCTCAGGAAATATTGCTGAGCAAATCTTTACGTGGGTTTTATTCCACTGAGACGCACTGGGGAAAATGAGAGACTGAAATGGGGCTACATTTAAGCAGGACTGGCCATTTGTCACACCTATGGGACTAGGAGAGCAGAGTGAATGACGCCAAGGCTGAAACACTTGCGAATGTCTTCAGAATGAAATTAGCAGCAGTGTACTTGATGGATAAGAATGTTCTTCCTTTGTTCAGTGTTTTTGTGCCAGAAATTGGAAAGTGCGATGACCTAATTATTTCTTTATTGTAGCAGCATGTCTTCAAGTGACTGACGTTTCATAATGATGGAAGATTATTGTTGCTAACTATGTTGCTGTAGAAGACACACACACTCTTTCACTTCAATTGGAAAGTGTTATGTTCAATAAAAACCGTTGTTTTGTGCTGAGACTTGCAGCTCAGAAGTTTGTCCCATGGGTTTCTTATTATACAAAAGTAGAGAGATCCAGGGGAAAAAGAAAGAATGAAAATTTAGAAGACTATTTCCTAGTCCAATCTTTGCAACTCAGACACTAGAAAATTTTTTTCAAGTTACTCGTTCTCTTTATGCATCTTCAGAAGGAAATAAACTTCCCTTCATTTCTCAGTGAAGCCCTTTAGGTTTCACAGTGTTTTAATTGGCAAGAATGAGCTGACACAGAGTTTCAATGACAGTGATTATGAGAAACAAAAGTGCACATCCTTAAAGGCCAAAGGCTGCACTGAAACCTATATCATCATCTCACAATTACTTTTTTGTTTTTTTAATTTTTTATTATGTGCTAGGAACATTACAGTCTATGAGACTTCCTAAAGCACCGATTCAGCTGTGAAGTAAAATGTAATATTTTATCGTCCTGTCATTTTATCAAACTACCCACGCATTGTTAAAAGACTGTTGGGGATTGTAGAACCTGCATTAATTTCTACATTCATTGGCTACACAGATCAGAGTGCCTCTGTATTTCTGCTATGAGAGAATTCACACATGTGTTTAATTAATGCTAGGTTATAATGATATTCACTATAATTTACTGTGTCATTATGGCTTATTGTAGATACTCGATTTGAAAGGAGGTGACAAATTTGTGCATGGAAGAGATGACATTTTTTAATTTTGCAGGTGATTAAAAAGTATAGGTCAAATTTTGTCCCCAGATTTCACAGAATTCCTCTGAGACGGAATCTGGTCCTAGTTTACAATAGACTTGTGCAATTCGGCAAAGAAAGCTCATTTGCACTATGTTGAAAGGACTATGTTCTACAGGGTATATAAAATAGCTCAGCTTGTCTTCAACTGCTAGTGAACTCATGTAGGTTCAAGCTAATTACTTTCTGGCACAGAGAGACCTGAAGTCGTAGTTGCTTGTTTTGAGCAGTCACTTATAAATTAACTGTCAAAATCACCCCAAACTGCATGAGCTCAATGGCTCATTAGATTGGCCAAAGTTAGCATATAAGCTTTAAATCAATTTATAAAATACAGTGGCTTTGCTACTTGAAATTTTTGGTAAAGCCATTACTTGTCTTAATGCAAGTTAATTTCACCATCTTTTATTTTTTAAACTTTATGCATTAAGCTGCCAAAGCCTAGGCAACAAGAAAAAACTCCATAGGTATGCATCTCTCACAAGAGTTAGAAATAGCTTCACTGAGACAATATAACATCTTGTGCTTTGACAGTCAACTTTCCCATTAACATAAGAATGCTTTGGATTAGATCTTATGAGAATAGTTTTTGAGTTCTTAGACGCTTTTAGATTTTTTTTTTCTATATATTTCTGAACTGTGTTTTTTATGTTAGGAAGGGCCTTACAGTAAAAACAGAGTACAGCCAGATCGTATTTTATTATGTCTTCATATGAAATGGTTTATGTTGCATTCCAGTATGCCATAAATTAAAAGTATTTCATTTTGTCCTCTGTTTTTTGTTTATTTTCTTGATTGCAGTCCAAACGTTAATCTCTGAATCTATATGTAGACTAAACGAGAAAATTTCAGGACTGAGTGACTGGCACTGATTTCAGAAGTCTGATCATAGTTATTCCAATTTGAAAGTGTTGGCCTGGGATACCACATACTTTGGAAGATTTCTTATTTGATATCTTTGAAACCTGTTCATGCTTTATGGCAAACAGTGGTATTGATCTGTGTGAGGAAAAGACCTTTCTTCAACAAATTTCCTGTGTATATATTCCTCTTCTGTGGTGGTGTTTTGTGTGTGTGTATTTATGGTGTCTTCAGGGATTTTCTGAACTGGTCAGTAACTAGGCAAATACTCATGTGTCTTCTTGTATATAATACTCCACAACTGCCCCAGAACTCATTATTTGGACTGCAGCCACATGAATTCATAGTGACAATTGTTCATTTGATGACTAATGTCCCAACCTTCAGAAACAGTGGGAGAGAGCCAGTAATCATTATGAAAGGCATTTCACAAGGCTAATATGTAGCACTACAGGAAAGTGTTCACTTTTTTCTCTTCTGCTTTAGTTCTGTTTCTGCTTTTCTTTTATCTGCAAGGGGAAATTGAAAGCAGTTTCTATGTTTCAGTCTCTATTTTTTTCAAGGCTTTACTAATTAATCTGGTGCCAGCATCTATGCAACTACTACTCAAATTTATCTATAAAAATAAACACATTTTTCAGAAAACTGAAACCAAACATGAATGGAAGCTTTTCAGCAAAGATTTTAAAACTTCAGTAAAATTTTCTCCTTTATTTTTCCTTCTCCTTCACCCCAGGTTCTGGGTACAACTGGCAGCAGATGCTGAAAAACTCTGATTTGGCAAAAGTTCAGCAGCTTGATGCACAAACACAAAGCTTGATCCATGAGCACCATGTGAGATCATGTGGGACTGAGTCTAGTAAAGAAATTTAGATGCTTTAGCTGAGGTTTTTATGTTTTTCTAAACATTTTTGCCTATAATTTAATCAAACTGCTTCATCTTTTGTAATTTTATTTTCTCATTTCCTTGGCTTCTTTTTCCTTAGTATTAGATGATCACATTTATCAGTCAATCAGTATGTTGTCTGTGAGATTGCAACTTAACCTGCTGTCCTGGTTTCGTCTGGGATAGAGTTAATCTTCTTCATAGTGGCTGGTATGCTGCAGTGTTTTGGATTTAGGAGAAAAATAATGTTGATAAAACACCAATGGTTTAGCTATTGCTGAGCAGTGTTTACACTAATTTAAACACTTTTCAGCTTCTCATGCTGCCCTGCCAGTGAGGAGACTGGGGGTGCACCAGGAGCTGAGAGGGGACACAGCCAGGACAGCTGAACCAGCCTGGCCAAAGGGATGTCCCATGCTGTATGGCATCATGATCAACAAATAAAAGTGGGGGGAGTTGTCTAGGGGGGCTGCTGCTGCTCAGGGGCAGGCTGAGTATCATTTGGTTGGTGATGAGCAATTGTGTTGTGAATCACATGCTTTTTTATTGTTCGTTTATTTATTTATTTTATTCCTGTTTTCTTCCTTTTCTGATTAAATTTGCCTATCTCAACCCACGAGTTCTCACCCTTTTACCTCTTTTTTCAGCTCTCTCCTCCATCCAGCTGGGGGGAAGTGAACAAATGGCCTTGTGGTGTTTAGCTGCCTGCCAGGTTAAACTGCAACACCTATGAATAATAGTGGTAGAAGAGCAGGTTCTTCACTTTAATCTTTTTTTTTTTCCCCACAAATGAACTGTTTCTTTTTTTTTTTTTCTTTTAATTTTACTTACCATAGTGTGAACAAGAAATAAACAATTTAAGTTGATGGAATTGAAAAATGGGGATAAGTGAGATGAGAATCTACTTGAAAGGCTTGAGCATTGTGCTCCAGACAATTTTGAGTTGCCTATATAATTGTCATTAGACTTCTTATGCAGGAGCTAACTCACGTCTGATTTACTTCCATGACAAAAGACTAGCAAAAGCTTATAGAAATGCAATACATCATTTTTTGCAGTCTTAGTCACAAGTCTAATGCTGCAAGATACCTTCTATAGTTGCAACAAGTGGTGGCTGAGGGATATTTTGGATTTAGAAGCCATAATCAGGAAAAAAAAAAAAAAGAACGTAGTGAAAGGGTAGATTTTTCTGGCAAAGTTTTTGTGTTTGTGTGATCCATGAGTACAAGGTTAGATGGTTGACTGGGAGTTTCCCTATGACCTGAAGAGCCGAATGTCACCACATCCCCTCTACCAATGCTGCTGCTGAGGAAGGCGCTGCAGGTTCCTGTCAAGGAAAAAGAAAAAAAAAATCAATCTTTATGGCAGGTAAATGAAGTTTCCCTGGAGCGTTCATTTGATCTGTCCCTGTGGAAAGGATAACTTCCTTCCACTGGTAGAACAGTGCTTTTTTTCTCTCTCGTGGTGTCTTCATTCTAAGTCCTGATGCAATTTCAGTAACTCATCTTAGACGTCTATGGATTAAATGCATAAACCTAAGCCCTGTCTGCAGCCAGTAGAGGAAAAGAGGCCCTCAAGAAGACCCCCTTCTTGACAGTGGTCTGAGGGTGCAGTGTCATGATCGGCCTAAGCCTGTATGAGATGTGATGCTGCTGAAATGGGTTCACTCAATCTCCCTCCCACTGAGCACCTGCACTGCCCTCCCTGTGGTGGGTCTAGTAATCAGACCCACCTTCTCAGTGAGAAGGATTTCTGCTCTTTTCTTTTTGTCCAGAAAATGCCCAGTGTCCATCAAGCTGATTTGACTCATATCACAGCCAGCATCATCAACACTAAGGACTTGGCTTGAGGGTAAGCATGGGTTAGGCAGAAACACAAGAGAACCACAGGCTTGGGCTGGTAAAAGGTTATTGTGAAACTTCAACCTCCCAGGATGAATATCTGTTTGGATTTTCCTATTTCTTTCCTGTAACCATAGGAAATGTAGCCAGCTAGTGCGTAGAGAGATGAAGCTGGGTGAGATGAATCTAACCTTTTAATTGGGAAACTAAAAATAAGTTCCTACAGAAATACTGTAATATTTGGCTAATTTTTTGTATAGAGTGACATCTAAACTACAGTCATATTTGCTGTCAGAAATATTTAATAGTGATATAGTTTCTTGGGAAAGCTATGACTAGCTGTTATGCATTTGTTGGGAGTTAATCCAATATTTGTTTCCAAATATAAATAGGCTTTTCTGGAAGTCGATTACACTAAATATTTATGCTTTTACATGAAGTTTGTGTCTCTTTTCTGGACTTTATTGTTTCATTCGTTTCTCTTTCTTTACTTTCATAATCTCTAGCAAATACTTTGAAAGAATTTGAGTAACCGAGTTGTCTTTAGGTAAGACTCTCCAGGAAGCTGGAGATCCTACCAGCTGAACCTTGCTTTACTTATACTTTTCCTGTTGGGAGCATGTCCACTAGTTCCAGAGTCTCTAGTCTTCAGCAAACCAAACAAGAGGGTCATTTCACTGTGTGTTACTACCCTGACGAAACAAGTATTAAGATCTTTTGCAGCTCACATTAAGAAATATGAGTAAGTGGTTTCCTACTTATTCCATAATGCTACAGCAACTGCAGGAGGGAGAGGAAAATTAACAACTTCTTTCTAAGAAGGAGAATCAATAAAGCTAGTGGTGAGATGTAGTCTACCTAATTCAGAGATCAAACAGGTTCTTAAAATTTAGACAAGGAGTGAGGCAGTCCACCTGAGGTAAATGCCCCAGGTTCCCACATAATCAGTGGCAACTGATTTTGGAAGATCACAACAATTTAGGTAGATCACATTTCCTCTCTAATCCTTTGAAGGCATCTTCCACTCTCTGTTAGTAATACAGGAAAGGTAGACATCATCTTTAAGACACCAGGAAGAAAGTCATTACAAAAAATGCATATCTGAGCTAGTCATCCTAAAATCATTTATTATCCATGGACAGGGATATACCAAGGGTACAATTCTCAGCTTCACATAGACATCTAAAATGGGTCATATGGACAGGACCCTGAATATCTTTATTTTTCTCCATGAAAAAGGGAGTTTCAGGTGATTACTTCAGGTGCAGATATACATATTGCAAAGCTATGAGATTTCCAAGGTTAAGTTTACTCTCACCATAGATATCTAATATTTACATCTGTGACAGATGCCTCTTTTGGGGGAATAGTTGCCCCTGTCTGCCCAGGATATCTGCCAGATCGCATCTCTCTGGCTCTTCTGATGTCTGTAAATGAAGGAACTACAACTGTATCTTTTCCCTTTGTTTGGACACTTACAGGATCTATCTTCCTTGGCTAGCTGCCCAATTTCACAGAAATTAAAACCAATTATAAGACAGATGTGTATCTAAGAATACTTAGAGATAAATATCTGCATTGTAGATAGCTGAATTTAGGTAGATTGAATCCCATCCGCAGTGGTCATGCAAGACTGCTTTCACAGAAAAATAGGCTGAAATGGGTCAGGAATTTAAAATAATTGCTTCTCCCTGCATTAGTGTAAATGGGCATTTAAAAACAATGTTGGAGTTAACTCTACAGCAACAAGAAGTGCATTTACTATGTGAGGGAATACACAATTGAGAATTTTAATGCTACAATTCAGTGAGGGGTAGCAAGAGTACAGTGTGAATTTAAGCCCTAATATTGCAAATGGGCTTCCTTTTTAACTTCAGCAGGCCCAGGATTAAGTTGATAGTGAAGGGGATGTTATAAATTAGCATGTACAATAAGTGATTCTTAGACCTAATTACCTACAGCATTATTGTAGTTGTAAGATGTGTTAGCAGTACATTTACAGTGCACATTAGTGTCGAAAATGAACTATTTGATTTCTCCAAAATAACATTGAAATGGAGGTTAAAATACCTTTGTGACACTTTTTTTTTTCACAGCTTTGCAAATTCAGTATCAAAAATAAGCCTAGTTCCCATATCGCCAATCTAAGCAATGTCAAATGACCGAGAATGTCAAGTCACCTCTTTGAACAGAAATGGAACAGGATGCCTTTGTCATGCTCCTGACAAGGCACAACCAAATTTACCCATGACTAACAAGAAACCACAGTTAGTAAAAACACATTATAATTAAAAAGGCTGATTCTCTTTTATTCAGTTCTTCCATTATTAATATCCATCTACTTCTCAATTCCTTCCCGGGAATAAAACAGCAGTTTAAACAAAAGTAGCTCCATTATATTTCTGCATTGCATTGCTTTGTCTTCATTCTGTGCTGGTGACAGGTTCACTTGGAGGTTAAGCCATCCTAATTGCATTAACTATAAGATTTAACACCAAGGAGTGGTTGGATGCTCTGATTTTTCTGGTGATAAAGCTCACTAAAGAAGTTCTTGCCTCCTCTCAAACCCAGCTACACATGCCTATCCCCGGAAGGCAAACCATTTTCCCCTTCTTAATGTTGCTCAGATATATGTAAGTTTGTGTTCTAAATTGGATCAAGAAGGTGGTCCAGGTTCAGACAAATTGTCCAAAAAATATTTTTTTTTAAAAAAAAACTTCACTAATTTCTTGTTTATAGTCAAATAAGGAACATGTATGTTCAGATCAACACCAAGCAATCGAAAATCACATGTTCAATGAAGTAAAAAAAAGATAAAAGGCCAAGCCATAGAAGCTTAATATATTATTGCTTTTTATTAGCTAGGCAACCTATGGGTTTCATTCCATTTTTAAAGAGAGCATCAATGATTTTTCCCAGCAGAAAAAGATGCCATTTCCACCATTTAGTCACGATATTTGTGGAAGACAAATGGTGAGTTACATCTCTTCAATGCCTCTGTATCTTCCTGTTTGATGCTGAGATTCAGAGAATCTTTTGACAGTGGAGGTGAGGTACTTTTATTAGTTAATAAAAAATAGAACAAAAGTGCGTGGTCTTCAGGGAACAGTTAGTTTTATTCATGCTGCTGGTTATGAAACACAGAGTGAGGGTCATATACAACTTTCTGACATTTGATTGCAAGGCTTTTCTCAATACACTTCCATCTTCTGTGATCGAAGGTCCCCAGTGGCTTCATTCTCACACTAGACAGCTATATTGACCATCGACCATAAAGTCTGCTATAAAGAACACACTTTGTACCTCACACTGCCTAATTCAAGGTACATCAGTAATTTCAAGGCAACCTGAGTAAAAGCAAACTTTTGCTTGCTTTTCATTCAACATCTCTCTTAACAAGGATGTTGTTGTGGTTGGAGCAGTCCTTTGAACTGAGACTGGAAAGCAGGGCACATCAAAAGGTTGCCTGCACAAATGGAATTTGCTTTATCTACCAGGTGGACAGTCCTACCTTTTCTATTCTTGAGACAGCTTTTGAGGCAGATGCTTCCCCTACAAACAAATGTCAGCACAACAAATGTCAGCACATCTTTCTTCTAGATGAGGTGTTTGTTTAGAGAGAGCTTGTGTAAGGGGAAGAACCTCTTCTTCCTCTAGGGAAGTGGTGTCCTGCTTTTTCCTAAAGTGAATAAAAATTATGATGCTCAGTTTTTTAAAGTAAACAGTATGAAATAATATTTTTATTAACAGTTAAATTTATTTCAACTGTGCATCAAGAAAGATAAGAAAGATATAGAACCAATAGTTCAGATCCTTAGCCGTTGTAAATCACGATGACTCAGAGCCTTCATGCAGGAGATGGCACCAGATGACTTCACCTAACTGGAGTCCTGTTCCTTTGGAGGAGGTGCCTGTCAAGGTTTATCTTTGGACTGTGGTGTTAGAAATGATAGAAATCATTGAAAAGCCCAGGTTGGAACAGATCTCAGAGATCACCTGGTCTGACCTTTCATGGTAAAAACAGGGCCTACATAAGGTTTTCTAACACCAAAAAAGCCAAGCTGTAAAATTATCCAGTGCTGGAGGATCCACCAAATCCTTGGGGAGGTTATTCCAGTGACTGATTGTTCACACATAAAAAAATATTAAAAATAATAATAATAATAATAAAATCCTCTTACATCCAATCAAAAACTATCTCAGTATAACTTGCACCCATTGCCCCTTGTCTTTCCCATGCGGCTCCTTGTAAAAAGGGCAGTGTGGGGTTTTCTTTCAGTTTGTCTGTTTGTTTGGTGTGTGTGTGATCCACAGCCTTCCAAAACTGATATACACCCTCAGGAGAGACAGGACTTACCAGATCATCTATAGTTGGTTATAATATAGCAAATGTATGTTTCTTACCTTCTTTTGATAACATTTTAGAGACAAACTTTGTCAATGATCATTAGAAAGTATATGAAATTCCTAACCTCCTTCATAGTTCATCTCCCAGCCAAACTGAGAATGCTGAATTGCATCTCAATTCTTTTTTTAAAACAAAAGTGAAATTTTAAACTGTTTTTGTTAATAAGCAAATTAGATGTCTGGGTCTACAGTCACAGGAAACTGAAGCAGGACATCAATCCACAAGTTTCCTTTCTGTGTTTTGCTGGTAATTTTAATCACAACCCAAAAGGCCTGCATCCAGTAACTCAGAGAAACTTCAGTTCAGGTCTTATTCAGTTCCTGAATTTTCTGATAAACTGACTAACAAGGGTCCACACAGATAGCTGTAAGACTTAGCATTACTGAGAAATATCTTTCAGTAGAAATCAGCCTTACTACAAGTATTGTGCATTCTATTCAGCATGATCAGAAAGTAATTCCAGAGTCTTCCTTCCAGTTTGGTTGTACAGCAAAATATCTGTTTGTTGTTAAAAAGCTATTAAGGAGCTAAGAAAATGACTTTTTAAGTCATATGACTCAAGTTCTTTTTATGTGCTCTCTAAGTTTCCCATGGTTAGTAGATTGATTTGGTCAAGTGCTACGTTTGGCAAATTTCATTTAAGCATCTCATGTTGAAGTGACTGGAAGTTTCACTTAGAGATTGCAATCCCTGACTTTCTGTTCTGCCTTAAAAATACTGAGGAGTCACAATGCTTAATTACGGCTCAGATAATGTTTAGAAGGCTATAACACAGGGAGGACTATGTTGATCTTTTTATAATACAGCTCTTCAACAAAGAGAATGACAAAGTCAATTTGGTATGTAATGGGCCACTCTTCATTTATTTTTCTGATCTTCAAAAAATAGTCTCTAATGCAATGAAGAGTTACAATAAGATTTATACACATTAGGATAATCCTTCCCTATAGCCTTCATTTCAAAGCTTTCATAGTCTCGTCAGTCAATTTATTTCAGCATCATAACAAAAGTAGGTCTAATCTTCTTGGCTTGCAACACACCTTTATTTTGAGCAAATCAAGCTTGCAATAACAAGAATTAGAGTCATAGACTAGTAGTGCATGATAATGGCTGAATCTCCCAGGGTAAGTAGTTGTCTTTCACAAAATATGTGTTGATTTATCTTCATTAAGGGGCAGAAACTTACCACAATGGATCACACTCAAGCATTTACTTGCCTAGCTTCCAATTTACATCGTTGGGTCCTTTTATTAATTAAAAGAGAGGTGTTAACCCCTTTTGTTAAAGTTGCTGAAGACTTTTCATCTTTGTGTTTTAGTTACTGAAAATTTTCAAGCACTTCCATTTATAGGAACCCTCTTTGAGGACCCACTAGAGCATTGCTCCAGGCTTATGCAAGTGTTGTTCTACAGAATCAGATGAGTAAAAAGTAAAAATGAGTCAAATATTTCTTTTCTGCCTTAAGGGGGTGGAATAAAAGAGACAGGAAAAATAGATGAGGCAGTTTTTGAGTTTGGGGAGATTTAGAACAGGCTCTTGTTTTAAGCAGCTGTATAAAATAATACGAGATGAGTGAAAAGGCTTTGGGCTGTAAGTGGAATTTGGCAGGGAAACAGCTTTTGCTGAAAGGAACTATCTATGCTTGTTGTGTGGGGAATTGGTTTCATTTGACCAAGCCATAAGCCTTGTAAAATTATGAGCAGTAGCTGTAAAATATGCAGCTTTAAAAATGTATACTGCACACATATGCATGGTAAAGTTAGCTATGTAATGAAAACCTAGTAAGGTAAATTGCTGCAATTCAGAGAAGTCATCTTGAAAATGGTGTCTTGCAAGACTCATCAGGTGCTAAATGACTGCATGTGCAAAAAAGGGTTCCTGCTGTCTTAGTAAAAGACATTATCCTGCACTTACATCTCCCAGGGATGTATTGCTCGCTGGCTATTGTCAAGGACAAGAAAATGGACTAGACAGGATTTTGGTCCAGTTCAGCATGGCAATTCCTATAGTACTAAGAACCTAAATTGTATCTGAAATGGAAAAGGCAGAGCATGAACTTGAGATCTCCTAAGCAAAGCTCATTGTGTTAGAAAAAGCAAACCACACTTAATGTGTCTGGTTTCATTAGATTAAGCTGTGAGCATTGTGCCATGTCACAAAGAAAACAGTGGGCCAAGACCAGTGTTGGACCATATCAGTGAGCAGAAAGGGATATTTTGGTTTCTAGACCAAATTCCCAGCTGAAGGTTCAAGGATGCCCTTTTGTGTCTCTATGTTCTAAGTCTGTGTAAGAAGATGCCCATATAGCTAGTCAGTATTGCTGCTGCCTATCAGCGTGCATAAGCTTTCAAATCAATTTTGTGGGGATTTTGCCATTATTCTGGAAATCTCAACAGAAACAGCTGACTGGGCTATGCTCATTAAGTATGATCACCTTTTGTTTACAAAGAATAACAATCTATGTCAGACGAAGGAAATAAAGCTCTGTAGCAGCTGTTTGTAGGGTCAGGGGTCTTGTCTACAAAGGTACTTCAAAAGTTATTGCAAACTGCAATTACATCTTAATATCATAAATTCCTATAATTTTAACCTGGAAAAAAAAAAGAGTTTTGCATTAATTATTTTTGTGACCACTCAGCTCCTCTTGTTCTTGTTTCTTACTTTAAATAACTTATGTGCAGTCTACTTTGTATTACATATGCTTTCTCTTCAACATCCCTTGTTTGCCATCATATCACGTTCCAAAGGTCTAACCAAAACTTCTGCAGAAAGTTCATACCCTTGAGAGCACTAAACTCAATATTTACCTAGTTATGCAGTCATACTAAACATCCTAAGCTAATACAAAAGTCAATCAGTTTGCTGATTCATGGAGGCTTTTCCTTAGATTTCTGCTAGGATCAATAAAAAATAAGGTTGAATGTGCCTTCCAAAAGGCAGTCTGGGTTACAAGAAAGCTTAGAGCTGAATTATAGATGGCTATTGATGATAATTGATGATTAGCTGCTTTGTTTAGTACTGGTGCAAGCTTCTCATCTGTTCTCATCTGGGAGCTGTTGAGTTTATTTCAGGGAGTTCTCAAAGCCTGTTAAGGAGAGCTGCCCCAGGAGACCATGCAGGCATCCTGCACAGGCGGTGTCATAAGGGTGTATGTCTGTGTGCTGAGGCTTTGCCTGGACATACAACATCATAAAAATAAAGGCACAGGAGAGGTGGTCCTGGGTGGAATGTACCTAAAAGCTGTTTGGGTGAGAATCAGCACTGAGGGCTCCTGCTGTGTTTAGAAAGCTGCTCATTTAAAAAAAAAAAAAAAAAAAACAACAAAAAAACAAACTTTAAAGAATTAGTCATTTGAGCCCCTGTGTCTTTCAGATCTGCCAATCAAGCAGGGCACCATGCCATATCCCCCTCTCCCAGGGACTTGTTTCAAGAGGCCGATTCCCGAGGAGCTGTCAGCCAGCCGCGCTTCTTAGCAGTGATGCTCAAGTGTTCGCTTAGGAAAAGAAGTAGGAGGCATTTAAATCAGTGTCTCGGGCTGCCAAGATCAAAGCAGAAGTTGCACATTTTTAAAAGCGCAACGTGGCAGAACATCTAATAGCTGTAGTGCGGCAGCACAGCCGGTGCTGGGAGCGCAACACACCAGTGGCCTGAGCCTGGGACGTGGCTGGTGGCGCTGGCAGGAGCTGCCTCCCCCAGCGGGAGAGCAAAGGGGGAGATCCCCAGAGCCTCCTGTCAAAGGGCTGGACAGGGGAAATAAGTCAAAAAAAGGGGAAGGAAAAACATCCCCAGGTCATTCAAAGGGGTATGCAACAGCGGTCTGTAACTTTCCTTGGTGCTGTTAGCTCTTCAAAGAGCCATGCCCAGAAGCTCTCTGCCATCAGAAGGCAGAAGAGACTTGGTATGGTGCCTACACTTAAATCCATCATTAGAAAATTCAACTGATTGAAACTGCTGCTGACACTGGGAAGAAAACAGGGTAATTAGGCAGCCATGCCACTGCTCTCGTTTAATTTGTATTACCAAAGCAGCTGGAAACGGGAGGTATTTCTCTGTCAGTGTGTGTTACACACATACAGAACAAAGAGACAGCCCCTCTCCCCACAGCTTGGGACCTTAATGAAACAACAAAAATGCTGAGAAGGGTGAGAGGTTGCAGCCTGAACACCTCCCCAGGAGAGGGGAAGGTGGAAGCTGACCTGTCCGTGCTGAGGGAGGGAGAGAAGGAGAAAGAGAGAGAGGGAGAAGAGTGCTGCAAGGGAGGAAGGCACTGCCTTTGTCTGACACAGCTAAGCTGGTGAAAGGATATGCAGATGGGGTGAACTGACAAAGTCATAGGTTTAGGGAGAAAATCCTTGCAGTGATGTCCTGGCTGCACCCCAGAAACACAAGGTGGCATTTGTCACAGGTGGAGCAAAAGCTGTTGCACATTGGAGGTATGGGATTGTAATGCTGGGAGCATGCCAGCAAAACAACCTGGGTATTTACTGGTAGTTCTCATGCAGTTTGCATGAACTCCAAAAAGCAAAAAGCCAGGCTGTAAACAATGACAATGTACTATAGCTGGGGCCAGGTGGTCAGCTGTAGCCATAAGTGTTTGCTTAAAAAATGAAAAAATAAAAAATCCACCCTCCCCTCCAAGGATTTACAGCTTGTCAAAGGTGTCAGTCTGACAGTCCTGGAGCCTGAAGTCTTCTCATTATCTGCAGACCAGGTGCAGCATGGGAGGCAGTAGGACAAGTTTTTCAGCACTGATGTGACAAGCCTGCCTTTAGCAATAAGGTGCCAGTTTTCTGAGACAGATAAATTGTCGTTCTCCTGATGGAGTCTGCAATTTGTGGTTGTAGGAGTGGTGGGTTTCAGAGAGCGATTTCGTTCTCATTGAGAGCTGAGTTGAGGCAAACCACATGTTTTGGATTGCTTGAGTGAGAAGTCAGTCAGAAGCAGTGCATTACAGTCAAGACCCATTACAGTGCAATTTAAAGTAAGACCTCAGACAAAAAATTGGTGCCCCAATTCAGTGCTTCAGAATTTTCTCACCAAAGCTCTGCGTGCTGAGTGCTGACTTTCACCCCACTGAATCATTCAATGTCCTACAAATTCCTGTCGTAGATCTCATTATACCTCTTCACCTGGCTCAGTAATCAGGGTCCTGAAGTTTTTAGGAAAAACTGGTGAGAGGAGCATGAACCAGGTTTGACCTAGAGTCAGCAATGCTTTCTTACTCAGGTGCTGTGCCCAAGCATGTGCACTTCCACTTGGAAGTTTCTTATTCAGTGTTCGACATCTGATAAAATGCGGAAGCAGCTCAGCCACTCAGGACCTGCAGATTAATGATTGACCTCAGATTCCTGATAGCCTGGAAACTAGGGGGGCCCTGGATGGGCAATCCTACGTCTGGTCAGGAGGAACTAGAGGAAGAACTCCATCCCGCTTCCCCCAGAAGTGTCCTAACCACTTGGCCATCACACAAGGGGCAAAGGCAACTGAACTGCCAGTTTTGAGCTGAGATCTCTGCTGCCTGAGTACGTAAAAACAGATTCTGGAATACCTGGCAAGGGCCTCTGCTTTCTGTCTTAGGTCTGAGGATGCCAGTATTGTAATTTTCTACATCTCTACTATCTCCATGGATGGAACAAGTTTCATAGATAATTAAACAACAGATTCCAAGGATTGGTTTACCAAGACTGCAGCCTCTCTCTGCAATTTGGAAAACACTGATTAAGCAAAAACCTCATGCTTTGTGTATGTATGGTCAGAGGAGTGTTATGGGATCAAACGTCTAAGGTTTTCCTCACATCCTGAATATTTTTTTTGCATCTCACCCATAGCCTTGAACTCCTAATTGGCAGAATCCACAGTTAACCATCATTTAGCTTGGGGCTTTCGTTTATTTTCTTCATTTTTTATATCAGGCAAACTGGCTTGTAAACCCCCTGAGCTCATTTAATATTTGGAATTACACTGGTTGTGCTTAAGGCTTTCACTAGTTTATGCAAGATCTTTGAAGTACTAGCAGTATTGTCCAGGATAGCAGTATACTTTTTGACTTGCCTTTTGATATTCTGCACTGCAACTGGAAGATATCACCATTTTCCAGTATATGTTCCAGATTAAGCTGATGGTTTCAGAAAGCTCCTCACCTACTTTCTTTTCAGATTTAGATTGTGTGTGTGCAAAAGAAAACGTGAACCTTACCACCTACTTCACCATGACACTTTTTGATGTCAGTAGTAACTTTCTCCATCAGCATCAAATAGGGTAGATACATCATCCTGAATTAAAACGTAGAATAGATATATTTACTGAATATTTTCATACCTTTGCTTTCCATTTTGCCATCTGCATCTATAGTGTCTGAAGGAAGGCTCATTTCCTTCTGAGTACATCTTGAGTACTCAGTGTCTTTATCAGTATTAGTTGTTTGCTTTCCTCATTTGTATTTTTCAGCATTCCCTTTTATCCACTCTTTATGCATTGATTTGCTTCAAATTTTTTATTAATTATTAATGCTTAAAAAAAAAAAAAAAAAGCAATGGGATGTTTGCCCATGGCATTTATGCAAACTGTTTTTAGAGCATTCTTGAACCACATTTAAAACTAGTCAGCTATGCCAACAGTTGCTGTAATTTTTAGAAAATTGGTGTTTTTAAACACTTAAATTTATACATCATCTGTTGGTGCCATGCCTATTTGTACAACACAAATGTAATCAGATCATGATCATTGCTACCTAGGCAACAGATAATTCTTAGGTCATCTTGTACTGGTGATTGGCTTGTAGAATACTGTATCCCCTGGAAGCAGGGGTTTATTGTTTTCTAGAAAAACAAACAAACAAAAACAAACAAACAAAAAGCACTCTGTTCTAAACAGCAGCTATTTACTGTCAAATTCCTGGATGTCTTTTTTGAACAACTGCTGTAAAGTCATTTCAAAATGTGGAATGCCTTTAAGCAATGGTGCTTAAAATTTGATGGCATGGACTATTCAATTACTTGAACAAGTTACTCATCCGAGAACGGGTCATAACTTCAGAAGCGGATGATCATCCCTCCAGAGCAGGAAGACAGGGGATATATCAGTTCAGAATTGCTTGTTTTGTGTGGAAATTGACTCATATGATCTATATACACCCTAGGGGAGATCCATGGTTTCAGGAACAGTCTGTCATGCCTGGACTGGTGGCTTCAACAGGTAGGAGGAGCAGGCATGCGCTTGTCCTCCCTTCTCCGTGAAAGTACGTCATTGCCAAGTGTGATGCGAAGACCTTGGGACTTTGGAAAGATCTGGATGGAAACAGCATCTCAGACAATCAGTCTGGTCCTCACTGAGAATTCCTCTCTTACAAAAGAGGGACAAAATATATGAGTGTGACCACGCCTCGTTCTACACATCTCAGATGTTAAGTCTTGGAGGGCTTAAGTCCAGGATAGTGGAGTCCCCTTCTCTAGTGTTGCACCCAGCACCTGGAAAATCGCCTTCCACCTCCCCACCTCTTTGGTCACAAGGGAGGCGTTTGTTCAGATTATATTGCCATTTATTCATCTTTAAGAGAGGAAGGTGGCACTTTGCATATTAATAGATTGAAATTGCACATCCATTTTCAGCGTTAAGTAGACCAAACAGTCAGCAGATATTTATAGTAAGTTCTCAACCTTACGGTAAGTTTTTATATTTGAAACATTTGGGTAACATAACCACTCAGCTTTTTAAGTGGTTGCCATAGGAAGAAAGAGAAACATTTACATGCAGCGAAGGAGAACTAAAGCAAGTCTTGCTAGGTACTGTTCTGCATTATCTCAGGCACTTCAGTGTCAATGGGGAATTGGGCATGGCAGGCATCCAAGTGCTCAGCTTTTTACTACCAGTGATGTTCCCTCTAATGTTTTTCTCTTTGAGTGGAATTCATCAGATGTAAAATCTGAAGAGACATTATACCATTCTGATTATCCTCCATTACTCTTGATCCATATGTGTTTTAATACTGCTGACCCCAAATGTTCAAAATTCACAAAACACACTCCCTTAAGTGATATTGAGTTAGAACCCAGGAGATTTTAGGGAAAAAATACAAATAAGAAAGAGCTTTTTATTTCTTTCTGTTTTATGAGCTGTTAGGGTACATATGACTCACTATCATAAGGATTCGTCCGTAAAAGTTAGGTCTAGGTATTTCTCCTTGCCTTGCCTTTCACCTCCCTATCCCTTCCCCTTTTGTATCCTTTTTCTCTTCCCCTTCCCCTTTCTCTTTCCCACCGTTTTCTCTTGTCCATTTTTTTTTAAAATTTGTAATTGAAGCTGAGACTCTCAAAAATAATATGATCCTTGTCTCTAAGAAAAAATTCATATCACAAAACTGCTAATAAAAGCCAGAGCATTAGCAATACTGGAATTTACCCTTTTGGACAGGGTCCCCAGGCTGCTGCATAGTTGCCCTTCTGAACATGGTGTTAGAGGAATGATGCTTCCTTTCTCTATTTATGGTTAAGCAAAACCCAAGGTAAGAATGATTCCTGCCCCATTTTATGTCTTGACATTATGTACAGTGAAGGGAAAGATTATGAGTTATTCTTGTGCCTGTCTTCAGTTTTTTAAATGAGGGATGATAACTTTGTTCATAAAGTATGTTAAGTCTGTGAGATCAGTTTATGGTTCCCTGTAGGCCATGGCTTGACAATATGATTAAATCTGCTATATATATGCATATACATGTATAAATGATCACAAAAGAAATCCTTAACTATTTAACATGACCGGTAAAAAATTGTTTTACTTTGTTTTATACTGTGGAGTCTAATGTGGACTCATTAACTTGAAGTGTGCTCACTTACGTGTCTACATATGAATGGGGTGTCAAATCTCTGTTACAAGTGATGGAGATTTCTGAAGGAATTGTCCTAACTAAACATAGGAGTACAGAGTCATTTTAGGCCACTCAGTGTCCAGAGGCTATTTCAAAAAAAAAGCAGTTAGCTTGTGTTTTACCTGTCTACCGTGCACAGGTATCTGGGGTGCTCCTGAGCATCTCACAGAATCACAGAATCGCAGAATCATCTAGGTTGGAAGAGACCTCCAAGATTACCGAGTCCAACCTCTGACCTAACACTAACAAGTCCTACACTAAACCATATCACTAAGCTCTACATCTAAACGTCTTTTAAAGACCTCCAGGGATGGTGACTCAACCACCTCCCTGGGCAGCCCATTCCAATGCCTAACAACCCTTTCAGTAAAGAAGTTCTTCCTAATATCCAACCTAAACCTCCCCTGGCACAACTTTAGCCCATTCCCTCTTGTCCTGGCACATTGGTACCAGACTCCTAGAGGTGTCCCTGTCTGGTCAGCACAGTCAGTGGGGCCAAGGGAACTGCTCAGCTGATGTGTGGGTGTCTGCTCTAGAGGCAGATGAATCCCTCTTCACACACAGCATAAAGATCAGTCTTTAAGTTTTCTTAAATAGAGGCATCTGGCACATCTCTGACACCCCAAGCAATCTGAGATAGCGGCACTGGGCTGACAGGGCTGCTGTGAGGATCATGCCTTGAGGACATAACGTGGCATAGTGGCTGGAGACAGGGTGGATGCCTATAGGGCATCTCTCATGGGCCTACAGATCACTGTGTGGGAAATGAACAAATCTTTATGTATTGTCTGGATTTCCATTGAGTATATAGGGAACTAAGACTCCCAGCTAACAAAAAGATGGCTCAAACTGTCTTAATCTGTGAACAGAATCCTTCTTTGGTTGTCATATAGTAAAGTACAAATGTACAGTTTAAATCTGACAGATATTTCAACCGGTGGCATTTGCACTGCACACCTGCACAATGGTTCTTGTTACCCACCTGCACAAAGGTAAGACTTTCTTCTTCACGTAAGAAAAAGTCAAAGATAATGCTTGCATCTACAGAGAGCTAGTTTTTGGCTCAGTTTCCAGATTATTAGTTTTTGTCTTGGTATGCCTGTGTTGTTGTTTTTTTTTTTTACTTCAGTGATGTATTTTGGAATTTGTATTGCACACTTTCAAAATTCCCAAATGTATCACTAGAGAAGCACACCAAATTATGGGTTTTCAATGGCAAGATGCATATCTGTCTCTTAGCATGTGCATTTTATGTAAAACATGAAGATGCATCTAATTTACCCGCTACTGTGTGACTTTTATATTAAGGTTTTGCTATGAGAGTTTCAAAAATTGTTTTGAACCAGTGGCTCGTGTATGAAGGAGCAAAACAGCCAATACATTGCTGCTTTTTATTAAGGCTAATGCATGCTAATAAGTGCTAATGTCATTTTCAGATAGTGGTAGTAGGCTCCAGTATAAAAACCAGTGCATTAGCCACAGGTAGACAAGAGATGGATACACCACTAAACTCAAATATCACAGATTAAAAAGGAAATAACCTGAAGTATCTGGCTGTCCCCTTCTGCTACAGAAAGACAATCCTGAGATACTGCATTTAGATACGTTTAAGTCTTTCTAGTACCAGTGAAAGCCGATACTTTACAGGATCCCAGGTGTGGCTGTGAAGGTCACTATATTTCTTGTAGAAATGTTCTAGTCATTTCTGTGTACATAGGAGAGATTTCATTCCACCTTGTAAGGATAAAACAGAGATCTCCCCTGACTAAACTGGAATCCCATAAGTTAGGTATACCTCTGAAAAAAAGCAGAACAGAGAAGGGATACTATATGAAGCCAGTCAGCCATAAAAAAAATATTGCAAAGGACGGGAAAAAAATAATGTCAAGGATTCAGTTGTATAGATTCTCGTTAACTGAGAAAAAAAACAGAATGCTAGGTTTTTCTCTGGATACCAGCAAAAATTTCCACCTGATTTTTGCTGAACAACAGAATTGCAACATTTTTACATGTTTTTTTCTTCTGGTTAAGACAGACAATCAGCTCTCACAAGAAATCACATTTATGGTGCCCCAGGTGAGAAGCAAACGATGCATAAATGCCATTCTCTCTTTCTGCTGTAATCCTGAGACTGCACCCCTCAGCAGACTGTGATAACAGCTGTCCACCCACAAATACATAGTCTTGTGATAAGGTTAGTGTGAAAAAGGTTGGTTAATTTGATTTGTTGCATAAGAGCAGCATACAATCTCAGGAATAGTCACAGAGTAACAGAAATCTCATAACAGGCAAGGATTATTTTCTAAATAGTTATTTCAACAGTGAGCAGAGCTAGGTTTCCTGTGCAGGTTTTGTTTTACTCTCAGAAATTAAATATTCTAGAAAACTGATATCTTGAGCAACCCTGTGTAAGTATGATCCCTGCCCAAGCCATGCATCTTTCCAAAGTGAGCGTTTTGGTGTCTGGGGGCTGGTGCAATGGCTACAGAAAGCTCTTGCAGTGTAGCTGACACAAACACTCCAAAAGCTGGGCTCGAGAACTGGTAAACACTAAACAAAGGAGCCATCACTGTCTTTATTCCTCTATTATTTCTAAAGTATTTGGAAGAAGACAGTTGATATAAGCATTATTCAGCCCTTTCTTAGCCTTGTTGCTACTTTTCTGTTCACTTTTAACCAGAGTACTATAAAAGCACAATCAACAAGAGATAGGATATTTTCTGTTCCTTAAAATCAGAAGCTTGCTGTGCTTTGCTAGTTTTGCTACCCATTAGCCAGAGGGAAATCTGATATTTTTCCTTTTCTAGTACATTGAAAAACGCCCCATCCAAGGAATTAGAGAAAGAAAATAGTGACTGAACACAAAAAATAGACAGCAAGATGACAGCTGGATGATGGCAATAATATGTAATCTTGAGAATGAATTTTGTTCATTAAGCCTGCAGGGATCCTACACTCAGCCTCTGTAAAACAAGGTCCTTAAAAAATTGCACATAAAGACTAAAATGGCTATAATACCTCCTTTTGTAAGTGACAAAGTAATCACTTAAAAACATGAACCATGGCTCTGCAATGTGACTTGGGTCTGTGTGTGAGCAGGACCCAAAGATTCGTGCTCTTTTAAAAAATGATCGTCATCAGGAAGTTCTGGAGCAGAACTATGAGAATAAGAGAAGTTGTATCGCTCTTTAAATCATGCACAGGAGCAGCTGCATTTTGGTGTCTGCTGTTATCAGCTTCATTCTTTATGCCACCCCTGTTTCAAAATCTTCTCAAGAGCTGCCCTTTTCCCCTTTTATCATGTTTTCGTTTCTGAAGTGGAACTGGACACACTGAAATCTGCAGAAGACTTTTCTTTACTTCTCTGTTGGAAAGTGGTCATATTTGGTTCATCTTAACAGCCCCAGTAAAAATCCGGGCTTTCTTACATATCTACGGTAATTTCTTATCCCATAACCCTTCCTTCTCTCTTCCTGTCTTCCTGCCTTCTAATTTTTCCATCTTCTTCACCAGTGGCAATGGCAGTAGGTGCAAGCAGACACTCAAGGAGCACAATAACTTCAGTAACAGCTATTATTAGCTCTATTCTTGGTAGTACCAGCAGTTGTGTACTGAAGGCTATGTATACTCCAGAATATGATCAGCTAAACAACCACTTTCACAAGCATAGAGAAGTGACTAGACCAATCTGTACGCTCACCTCCTTTTTCATATTTAAAAGATTTTTTTTTCCAGGTATGTATGTCAATAGATTATAGAAACACGTTGGTCAAATCAGTCATTCATGTAAGTTGTTGAGGCAACATTTTCTCACACATAAGCTACCTTTGCACAAGTCAACAGCAGGTAGTAGCAAAAAATGAGTTATATCTTTAATCCACACGTGCAGCAGTTAAAGGCTTCATTGCAAATGTGTATAGTAAGGAGGGACAAGCTTCAAAGAAGGTGGGTGACTATATTTACTACACAGTGACCTGTTAATAAGTAGACTGACTAGGAGAAGGAAAAGCAAGTTAAATGGTATGGGCAAAAATCAGTGGAGTCTGTGTAAACACCAGTTAAACTTTGGAGGGTCTGAAGCAGTCTGCATGGGAGCTCTGACCTCTTCTGTTTCTGACCGAGACTATTCTAATTAATGTGACTCTCCAGGGCCCCTGAACTGATGATTAATTTTGTGCATGTACCTGATCACCATAAGTAGAAGCCCAGAAATTCAGATTGCGGATGCTTCACTATATGCTACTGAGGAATATTTTCTGTTTGCATGCAAGACATGAAGTCCCACAAAAGAACTGCTCAGGCACTGCTTTGAAAATTCACTCCACACTAGTCAGCTCCTTTTTCATTCAGCCTTACTAAGACCGAGTGTGACCTTCTCTATATGTGATTTTATTTAAGCTATAAATAGCATACTTTGTAAGAGTATATTTTCTCATCATTTCCAAGAGTATTTAAATACACCATGGGCTTTTTCTTCATGCACTTTTGCTAGGAGGTGGTTGCATGTTGACACTTTTGCCTTAACAGCAGAGAAGTAAGTCTTATTAAAATTGATGGTTTCTACTACGTGACCTTTTCAAAAGGTGTTTTACATCTAACTTCAGATTCCCAAGCAATCAAAAACCTATTATTTATGCTACATTTCTGTCCCATTTAATTTTCTCACTCCTCTTCTCCCTAGAAACAATTAGAAACCAGACAGGTTTTTCTCTAGCTTTGACGAAGAGACTACTTCTTAATGGCACGCAAACAGGAGCTTTCTGAAACAACATCATATCCCTATACAGATGGAGATACAGGCGGCCAGTGAGTAAATAATAAATCCGGGCTGCCTCCCCACTGGGAAAATTATAAGTGTCAGAGCATGAGCCCAGGCACTCTGGTGCAGTCAGCTGCTCTGCAGAAAGGGTGGTGGATCTGCAAGGTCATGATGCCACGGGACGCCTTGGAGACCTGAGCATGTGCTTCGACCCCAGAGGATGCCCTTGGTGAGAGGTGCAGGTCCTCAGCAGCTAGCTCACACTTTTGTATGCAATTTCACCACAAACACCTAAACCGTCCCTTGGTGCATGCCACTACAGTGGCTTTATCCCCATTTTCTGAGGAGAGGAAAAAGTGTGTGGACGAAAGGTGAAGAATGGTGACACAAGGGTTAACATTGCTTGGATGTCATTTTAATTTTTTTTTCTTTTTTTTTCCACAGATGCATTTCTAGTGCCATGCTGGGATGCTAACAGATGAGGCACGTCTGTTTCCATGTCCCTTAATATTTCAACCTTTTATCTTCTGGTCCAGTGAGAAAGTGGTGCAGAACTGAAATGCCACCCGTACTGTGACAATTCAATTGTTGTTTTATATTTTTAAAATGTCCTGTTGTTCATGGAAATATGACACCACTAGAAAACCAATAGAAACTATCTGGAATTAGTTATTTGCCTCAAACACCAGATTTTTAGCTGCAGCAAATTCACCTTTCCTTTGTAAATATCTACTAGGAATGGGATCAGCTGGATTAAAATAATTGACGAGTTAAAGTATCAGTACAAGAAAAAGAGTTTGTTATAAGCAGTCAAAAGGATGCCACTCAAAAAATATTGTTATTTTTCCTTAGCTTTTTGTTGTATCTTTGAGTACAAACTGAGATTTGACACTAAAGGACGTACACTAATCCTGGCAGCTTGTGCCCTTATGCTTTTAAAGTATATCACTGATGAATTTTGCTCTTTCGTGACCATTGAGGATTTTGCATTTCCATCTTAGCATTTAAAACATGTTTCCTGCAAGTGAGAAGGACGATGGTGAAACACTGCAGAAATGCTTTGGGTATATTGACCTTGAACTAGGCATCTCTTGCTGGCAGCATAAGGCTGGTTACTGCTGCTTCTCATCCGGGGCTGGTGGAGTAGCATGAGGGAGAGCACTAGTTGGTGACAAAATACGAGCACTGTGCACATACATGACCGAACACATACAGAGGTGGGAGAGGTATTTGAATCAAACTCACCAATTAACAAGAATAATTCCACATCCTTTTCTGCACTATATAACATACAGTTTTGTATCAAGAGTTCAAGCAAGGAAAATTGCTTTTTTTTTTCTTTTCTTTTTTTTAAATAAAACAACCAATTTTGAAATTGCAGAGCAGGTAAATACAAAAAATTGTATAGTTTGAAAAAAAATTGCAAGTTAAGTGTACTTCTCAATAAAAAGGGACTGATATTTATTTCATAGGCTATTATTTCTAGAATTGCTAAGTCCTTTACTGCTACACTGCAGTAAGTAAAAGCCAAGGGATTATTGATGTATGCTCTAATTAACCATTTTCCTCTGGATCTGTGGGACCACCACCTATTCTAATAACAGAAGATGAAAAATAGGCATAATTCAAAACAATAGCGAAGTATAGCATGTGAATGGGTGGAGAAAAGCAGACAAAACCAAGCAGACAAGCGGGGGTAAAATGATTAATGATTTGTTCAAAAAACTCCATTGATTTGATAATTCGGGGCTGAATGAAGTGTATTTTGGAAAGACCAATTAGCTGATGGCTAGGAGGAGATAACAGTGTGTGGAGTGCCCTTGCTGAGTGCGTAAGGACAGCAGCATCTAAAGGTTAAAAATGGATGCGTAAGAACCTGCTAGGAAACAATTCAGCACCAAACACGCATAAGGTCAAGTGTGAAAACAGTTTCCTGCTTATTCTGTTTTCTATCTCCAAGCACAGAAGAAATCAATAATCCCATGTAGTGCACACTTCTGAATAAGAACTAACCACCCCATTCTGGGCTCATTCACATGAACTCCATGTATTGCTAATAATAATAATAATTTTTAAAAAGGGTCTTTTTTCTCCATCACCATAAATTAGGGCCAATAGTTTACCTCTTCTTGGTGCTGCTTTAAATACAGCATAGTTCGTGGCCACTACACACCTGAGAGGGACTTCAGCAGACTCTACAGGCAATGCTGAAACATCCAAGAATGGGAGGAAGAATTTGCCCTAATTCAATGAGCAGCATTTTACCTTCCTCCTCTCCCTCTCTTTGCTGCTCTCTCTCTTTAAACAGGGGCGATTGCCTATGGGAGCTGAGGCAGGGATTCACAAACCCCATTCCATCAGTCAGTCCTCTTTGGTGCACCTGAGTTTCTTTTCTCTGTTAGCAAACATTGATTTTCTTAGTTTTGTTTCTTTTGAGGTTTACTCTCCAAGGCTCCGCTCGCTCTCATTGTGCTGCTGCAGATCATCAATAACAGCACAAAAAACTCTGACAATAATGTGGGCTACCTACCTGCTGCTCTGGAGCCAAAGCACAAAAGCACAAAAGGAAGCAGAAGGAAGATGCTCTGGTGGTTGATCCCTCCTTGAAACACTGCTCTTCTGTGATGCCAACAGCAAAACTTTGCGGTGGTCGGGCTGCAGCTGGGCAGAGACCTCTGCCTAGCACCATGGCTGGCAGCATCCCTTTGGTTCACTGGTCTCTTGTGTGTCTCCACTCAATTTACCCATCCCTTGTAAAGTTTTAGGTGGGGACCATCTTTTCAACTGCTGTGTCACAGGGAAATGGTCATGTTTCACAGAGTCACAGAATCACTGAATCATCTAGGTTGGTCCCCTGGGTGCAGACTCCTGTGCGATGCGTGGGCATCCCAGACCTGAGGGTAGCCCTGCCACCCCCCACAGCTTGCCCAGCCACAGAGGGAGCCCAAACTTCCCTGAGCAGCATTCTGGAAATGGCACTTCAACCCAGCAGATATCACATCTGAAGAGCCATCCATCCCCTCCTGTTGGACAGGCTTGGCCTGACGTAACCCCCGTGCAGTGCGGGGACATCTGATGTGCCCAAGTTAATATCCAGGCCTGGAAGCACAGCAGCTGAAAAGGCTGGCTTGGTCTCGCATTTTGCAGGCAGAACGTAAACTGCTTGAACTTCTATTTTTAACTGAAGTTCTTCAGGATTTTGCTACCACAGCTACAACAAAAGGCTTTTCCAGAACCGTCCTCTTCTGAGACTCAGAAATATTTGTCTAATTACCGTCCTAAATATGTTCACAGCCACTTTCTACCCACTGTCTCTTGCACTAGCAACATTCATTAGTCTGAATAACAGCTATTTCACAGGCGGCAGCACAGGAGGCCTGGTGGGGAGCCCCAAAAACGAGACAGACTTGTGGGCATCCCAAATCCATTTTTCAAGGAACTCTTCAAGGATGGGGGAATGGCTGGGTGAGAGAGCTGCATGGAAGCCAGGCTCTCAGCTGGTGGGGAAAACTAGCAACTGTAGGAAAGATTTCTGGATGAAAACCAATAAATGCATTATTATACAGGATTTTACATGCAGTGGGACCCAGTTAGCTTCACTTGGGAGTGAAAGACAAATTTTCCTTGGCCATTATTGCGTCTCCACACCTGATGTAAGATGGTTTCCAGGGGAAGAAAGAAAATCTTCAGAAAAAAAGTGGAATCTTCATCTGTGGATTTAACTAATAGGAACTTAGCATTAGAAGGGAGGAAGGAAGGAAGGAAGGAAGGAAGGAAGGAAGGAAAGAAGGAAGGAAGGAAGGAAGGAAGGAAGGAAGGAAGGAAGGAAGGAAGGAAGGAAGGAAGGAAGGAAGGAAGGAAGGAAGGAAGGAAGGAAGGGAAAGAAAGAAAGAAAGAAAGGAAGAAGAAGACAAGGAAAGAAAGACAGACAAGGAAAGAAATGAGGAAGGCTTATCATTTCAACTTGCATGCAAGAATGCTTAACTCAGCAAGTTAGAAGCTAAATTTGCACCCAGACCCATCGCTTTCTCTCTTGTCTTAATATACTCATCAGTTCTTAGCTGATGGAAAAATCTGATTTCCATGCATGGCCAGAATACAGTTTTTGGGCTTCTGGAGAGATATTTTCTTCCTTTTCATGACGTGTGGCTAAACTAAGTCATCAGAGGCTTCCCTGGCACAAACAGTACTGAAACTAATGGTAGCAACAGGCTCTGATTTAATTGCCCCAGCCTAGGGATACCACCTTCTAGAGGTATCTCCAAAATTTAGCGTAAGAATTCAAAATTAAGTCACAATTTCTCATTATTACTCCCAGAGCTGCTGCTGCTCCTTCCAAACAACATAAACCTGGAGGTGCCTTCACAGATATGCCCTCCCCATCTTGGACTCGCTTTCAGTTTTTTTGTCCCAGATTTCTGCTCGTAGCATCCAATTTTGCCTGTATTTAACTACTTAACAAGTGGGTATTCTTCAACGGTTTTTCCACCTATATTCAGGCTGGTAAGTCAGCTCTTCCTCTCTGACCTGGAGGGTAAAATTGTTTCCATAGTTTTTCAGCTTTCCAAAGCACATCAATAAACTATTTTGAAGATTGTTTTACTAAGTTTGTATAAAGCGCAAACACTCACTTCTAGTTTTGTTTTTAAGTATTGCCTTCTCAGAGTTCACTGATGACTTTCAGATACTTGGGAGCATGTTATGCCTCTGGCAGACTTCCTGGGAAATTTACGAGTGCAACAAGCCTCCAGTTCTTCAGGGGACTTTGAATAAACTTATACATCAGCATAACAAGAATGAGCAGCAAGCTGCTGCTGGTAGTCACGGACATTAGAAGACTGCCCAGGGACAGGACGCTTAGGAAATTAATAACCTTTACACTCTAAGTTCTGCTTTTAAAATGTAGAGGAGATGAAATGGTTGTTTGTGGATATGAAACCAGATCAAAACGACTGAACAGAACTCTGGAAAAATATTTAGGTGTATGGGTCATTTGTCAGCTTGGGCAAGGCAAGTAAGCTGGATAATAAATAGTTTTACTTAAGTGCATACAGCAAAGTTAAGAGATATTCCTGTTGAAGGCTGACTCCTACCATTTCAGATTCGTATGGCAGGACTTGTGGTGCCAGGACTTTGTCTTAGAGGAATGGACCACCTGAGCTGGAGGGCTAGTTTTAAAAACAGAAGAGATTTTGTGCACATCTGAAGGCACATCTCTTTCTGAAGTTCAGGAGCTGACTAAGCCGTTATGTTTCAGGTTGCTGCAGGTCACTGGTGGACATACTACAAGATGACCCATGTTGCTTGTGTATATTCTGCATGCCAGATGTAGCACATGGCTGGACATGAATAATGGAGTCATACTTACATGTGGGATCCTTTGATAAGGGTCTGACTATAGGCTGGTGCTTTATGGGGAAGGCAACGTTGCATTAGGCTGTTGTTGAGACCTAGGGTCCGAGATGAACTTCTTTTGAACATGGGGCTGTGCCAAAGACCCCAGACACTTCTGTGTGTGGAATAACATAGTGAGGGAGCCTGGAACACAGCAGGAGGCAAAGCTCTTGTGGCAGAGGCATGCAAAGTAGGAAGCACCTGGGTAAGCCTCCCACTTGGCAGTGGCACCTGGCAAGCCTGGTAAGAAGTGACCCCAAGACACCACGCTGCGTCACGTTTAGTCCCGTAAACCCCATTCTACAAAGGAGCAACACGCAGCCATTATACCGACAGAGCCATATGCCTCCAGCCTCCCCTAAATTAAATCTTCTCCCAGCCTTGCCACTTTTCATAACACAGAAGCCAATGGGTATCACTGGGTTATGGGCATCTTCAGCACTGCTCTGTGGGGGTGGCCTTGGCAAGCACATTTCCAAATGTCCGTGTACACCAAGATTTTCAAAAACACTCATTTCCTGCTAGAGACGGGCTCTCCATGCCCACAACAGTGTGGCCTCAGGCTTTTCTCCACAAGACCTTAAAGATTCTAGACTCGAAAGTCCTTCAGGCAATGACTGCCTTTTTGTGCATATTTTTATAACACCAAGGAGACCTGAGCTTAGTGGAAGCCATCAAATGGAAAGCACTGCTTTGGAATGGCTCACAAATAAAGAACAAAGGATGACTCTCAGAGAGGAGGACTTCATTTGATAACAAGAAGATGCTAAAATAATTATTATTTGGAGCCCAAGAAACTGGGATTTGCAAAGTTGGGGGTCATTTTAAAGTAAACCTACTTTAAAGTTTGTTTTAACTGATTGCTTTAACTTGATCATCATTCACCTCAGCAAAAGAACAGGTGGTCAGGGCTTTCATGTTTGGTAGTTCATACTGCATTTATGCTTACATGCCCTGCAGTACCCCACATCAGAAGGAAACAGCACAGTAAAATAACACACACACACACACACAAAAAAAAAAATTAAGCCTGCTTTTATGTTGCATTGTTGTTTTGGCTATTGTTGCTAGCAGAGATTCACAGGAGAAGAGTAGCAATTAAAAACCACTGGAGTGACTTCGGGTCATTTTTAATTATTTGTGACACTAGCAATGAAATGCTAATTCCAAGTCAGCGCAGTTAAGGCTTACCATCCCTGCAGAAACTCCTGCTAGCGAAGTTCCAGCCATGTTATCACAGAAATGGCACACTTTGCTGCTTCTGGGAAACTTAACACCCAAGGGGACACAATCAATGAAGGTGTGACTCAGACAATCGCACATATGAAAGGAAAGGCAGCTTGGGCTCCAAAGCCGGAGGCAGAATTGGACTCGGAGGGAATTGCATGTGCTTGGGTAACAATCTCTAGGACACACCAGATTTGAAGATGGTGGGGGAGGATGAACAAGGGCCCATTTCTGTTGATGGTGGCCTGGAGAGAGTTGCTGTATATAAGGTACAAGGGAGATGTGAGACCTTCCGAGCCCAACCAAAGGCAAAGAGACATTTCTCACTGCTCCTCTGCCTGGCTGATGATGAGCTGTTCGCACCCCGAATCACCAAACTGGCTTCACAGCAACTGGCTTCTAAAAATTGCAAAGCAAAATGTGAAAACGGAAGGGGAAAATGTTTCTGAAATCCAGAGGCCACGCATTCAGTCCCTGAATAGACCTTGTCAAAGGTCCCTGGGTGCAATGTAGTACTTTTAGGCCATTTGCTTTATTTTTAGATCAGACAGGTTTCTACTGGTTTGACCCATTTTTTATTCTACCTGATCAAAGTAAAAAGGCAAAAAGCTTTTCCCCTTCATGCCACGCAACGTGAGAGCTTTTATTCACCACAGCACAACTAACAGTATCAGAAAAGGGTTTTCTTCTACTTTGTAAAGTATCTAAATATATAAAAAATATACTTATGTTAAATATTGTCATTATATGGAATAGAAATAATAATAATGGAAGCAGAAAACAACTACTTCTAATGGGAACATACTGATCAACACTGACACATCTTGCTTGTATTGCTTAATACTCCAAGAGCCTAACAAAAAGACACAAACACTATTAAAGGATTTTTTCACTCAAGTATTTTAAAGTTTTCCTTGTACCTGCTGCTGCAGTTTTGACCATAAAAACAGAAGATTGACTATGCTGAGCCAAGCTAAGGATCCAATATCCTGTCTTTGGCAGAGAGCAATAACAGATGCTTAGAGAAAAAATGTAAGAAATAGTGCATTTATGGAGTGATTGTTCCCCTGGTATGCACTCGCTGTTTCCAGCAATAACCATTTAAGAGTTTCCCAAGCTGGCCGTGGCATCCAAACCATCACGTTTAATGAAGGAGTGCTCTCGCTGGGCTGTCACCAGGTTGTTGTAATTAGGTACCAGGTAATTCTGTGCCAGCTGGAGGTGGGCAGCATCCAGACAGCTCCCAAAAAGGGCTCCGAGGGACAGTCTTGGGGGGAAACCTCCCACCTGGCACCCTTCCTCCCACAAATGGGGGACCTGCCACTCGTCTGCGTGCAGCCTCACAGACACCGGCACAGCATCCCTCAGATTCACCCCTGTGTAGGTGCCCTGGTCTGTGGTGCTGTTCCTGGGGGTGAAGTGACAATTAAAAGAAAAAAGAAAGAAACATGAGCACTTCCAGAAGCTCTCATGGTAGCTATTGCTGCTGGAGAGCTGTAATTTTGTGTATGTTTCAGAAAAAAAGAAGTAAAGCTTGTACACACTTCCCCATGGCTTACTGAAGCAGTTTCCCAGTAACTGAGCATCCTTCTTTATGAATGTTTCAAATGACTGAATGACTGAGTCCTCCCTTAGGTCTAAGACACTGCTTTCCAGAAGAAATTCAATAAATCCAATTTCAATAAATCCAAGTGCTCTTCTCCCCTTCCATTATTTTTCTCTTTGTGCTCAGACCTAACAGCCTCACTATATTTGCTTGTGAAAGTCCGACCCACTGTGTTGGTATGTGTTACGGATGCATTTAACCACTCAAGTCCCAGTTACCCACTGTTGGTGAGCTCTGATCTGAACAGGGTCTGGCTGGGTGCACTTGGACTACGTCCATGTCCAGGTGCCCAGGAAAAAAAGGGGTCAAAAAAAGCAGAGAAAACAGACAATGTCACAAACAGTTTACAAGTATTTGTATCATGGAGCCATGGACAAGCTGGATTTTACCTAACCTGCCTGTGGTCAGCCCCCATGGTAGCCTGTGACTGAGATGTGCCTTTTTAAGTTGAGTTTTCCCGTAGCTCTGACACACCGTGCAAATCTGGGACAACACACCAACACACCTCTTCACTCCTACTTTGTGTGATCCAGGATTTATGAACTTGATCACATCTGATGGCTGTTGCTGCAGTAGATTTGCAAACTCTTGCTCAGCTATTAGATAGACGCCTTAGAGTCCTGCATTACAGTGAAAAATACATCCACATAGATGCTGATGTCCCAGTGCTTACAAACTGCATTTTGGGGAATGTCTAATTGTTCCAAGTGCAAGAGCCACACAAAGCAGACACAGATGGTGAGACCTTACTGGTCCCTCCTATCCCAGATCTCAAATAACAGGCTGGTTCAGCCTAAACAAGAAGCCCAACTGCAACGGGGGTCACTTTGGTGAAGGGCTGGGTGATGGATGAGGTGTCTCAGCCACCCCAGATGAGTTACTGTGCTGGATGCTGGTTGGTCACAAATGCAGCCTTGGGGGTTATGAAGCACATGAAGGGCAGAGCACTTGGAAATATAATTTACATGTAGATAAGTGATCAGTGTCATAGAATCATAGAAGGGTTTGGGTTGGAAGGAAACTTAAACTAGTTTCAACTCCCTGTCATAGGCAGGGACACCTCCCAGCAGACCAGGTTGCCCAAAGCCCCATCCAGCCTGGCCTTGAACACCTCCGGGGATGGGGCATCCACAGCTTCTCTGGGCAGCCTGTTCAGTGCCTCATCTCCCTCAGAATGAAGAATTTCTTCCTTATATCTAAGCTAAACCTCCCCTCTTTTAGATTAAAGCCAATCCCCCTTGTCCTATCACTACACCCGCTGACAAAGAGTCCCTCCCCAGCTTTCCTGTAGGCCCCTTTAGGTACTGGAAGGCCTCTATAATTTTGGCCCGGAGCCTTCTCTTCTCCAGGCTGAACAACCCCAACTCCCTCAGCCTGTCTTCATAGGAAAGGTGCTCCAGCCCTCTGATCATCTTTCTGACCCTCCTCTGTACCCCATCTAACAGGTCCATGTCCATCTTGTGATGGGGGACCCAGAACTGAACACACTGCTCCAGGCAGGGTCTCACGAGAGTAGCATCAGAGAATCACCTCCTTTGATCTGTGTCACCTGTGACCATTTCCACAAAGGCAGACCACGGAAAATGGAAGGATTTGGAAGATCCTTCTTGGCCCCACTTTCAGGGCTAAGCAGAGAAAGCCACAGCAGAAAGCATACATGACATCTACACAGGGAAGCTGTAAGGACTTTAGGTTAGGAGGCTGTCATACTAATGACTTTTTTGGGCTACTTATGTTTTTAACAACTCCTTCCACCCACTGCTCAACAGAGAACACTTCACCAGAAACCAGCCTCATCTCTTTACACTACCACAAAACATCCCGGACTTCTCTTCTGCAGTGCTTGTGTGTCGCTCCTCACCTGCCTGACTCTTCTTGACAGCAAGCTTGCACAGCTTCAGCCAGAAGAGCAATTTTACCAAAGAGGATGAAATAAAGCAGGGTGTCATTGTTCCAACTCTTGTTTTTATTAATGTCCTTGGCTTTGAAGCAGCCTGAGATACCATGCTACACCATCATTTGCAAGATATTTTTTTCTTTTTTTTTTTTCTCTGTGAGCTCTGAGGAATTCCTTCTCCCTCTCACTATCACTTTTACAGTGTACTATACACTCACTTGCAGGTGTTAGTAGAGATAATTTTTGTGCCAATTAAAGTTCTGCTTTGGCACAGAGATCATACAGCTTTGCAAGTTGCTTTTCTCCCTCTTCGAGAATTATCCTTCTTTCTGCACCTCAGCTTTGAGGACAGCTCTGTACTAAACAGTGGCACGACCTGACTTCCTGGGCTGCTCAGCATGATTTTGTACGGAATCTGCTGGCGACACATCTGATGCCACCACTGTCCCTGATTTCCCAGCCTTGTTAAGCTGATGTGGTGAACCTGCTCTTCATACTGAGAGTGTCCTTGCTGCCCTCAGGCTCTACTGACTGCGTGACTCCAAGTCTGCAGCAGCATACTTGTAGTTATTAGAGGATGATGACAGAAATTGCCAGTATTTACTCCCTTAGTTCCTTCCCACCCAACTAAATGCTGGGGAAAGATGGAAAAGAACAATGGAAGGATTTTACTTTGATTTGTGCTCCTGATAGCATTACCCCACTGCACACAGGAAAGAAAATCTCTCTCTCTTGCATCCCTTGTCTTAGCACACAGAAGCTGAGCAGCGTAAGAGATGTTTAACCATGAAGCTAAATGCCATATGCAGTCACAATAGTGAATGGCAACCATGCCCTCGCTGCAAGACAGCAGCAGTACCCTGTGTGCTCACAGGCTGTGAGCATCACTTCGCAGTGCACATGCAGCGAATTTCAGACGTTGTTGTGCATTGTGCAGTGGTGAAATTTTTTAACTAATTCACGTGCAGTTCGAGTCAGTTAATCCCTTGCCGAGACAGCTTACCTGGCAAATATTTCGACATGGCATAAAATCCTGTGGTTTGTGTTAGATGAATCCTTGAGGTAGAAGCCCCAAATAGCATAATTAGTAATGTCAAGCAAAGATGTGGGCACATAACTAAATGTGGGTGAACCACAGCTGATCAAATCACTGCACACAGCTGAGTATACATGTGGGCATGTGTGTAGCCAGCCTGAAACTGTGAAATAAATCACATTAGCTTCAAGGGCCCATTAAGGAGAGGCACCACAGGATCATTGCAGCCATAGGGAAACTTCATGCTGGCTTCAATGGACATTACATATAACCCTGTGCTTTTTCATTCCCTTTCCCTCTTGATGTAAAAATTGTTATGAAAAAATAACACCATTCTCTGCTTTTCACGTTAAAGCACAGAAGGAAAGCAGTACTTCAAAATGTTTCCCCAAATGATGAACTATTAGTCAACAAATGTCATCTGTAGTGGTATTTCTCATCCAACCTGTATTGGGTTTACATGGCAAGGTTTTGGTAGCAGAGGGGCTGCAGGGGTGGCTTCTGTGAGCACAGCCCAGCAGCTGCCCCATGTCAGATCACAGCCAGCTCCAGCCAGCTTCAAAAAGGACCCACTGCTGGCCAGAGCCGAGACAATAAGTGACGTTGTGTGCACCTCTGGGAGAGCAGACCGAAGTAAAGGAAAACAACAACAACAACATCCTGCTGTGTTACAGCAGCTGGGAGAGAGGAGTGAGAAGCAGCCCTGCAGACCCCAGGGTCAGTGCAGCAGGAGGGCAGGAGGTGCTCCAGGCAGGCAGCAGCAGTTCCCCTGCGGCCTGTGGAGAGGCCCCTGGTGGAGCAGGCTGTCCCCCTGCAGCCCACGGGTCCCACACGGAGCAGATCTCCACGCTGCAGCCCGTGGAGGAGCCCCCGGTGGAGCAGGTGGATGTGGCCTGGAGGAGGCTGCGGCCCATGGAGAGCCCCCGCAGGAGCAGGCCCCGGGCCGGAGCTGCAGCCCGTGGAGAGGAGCCCACGCAGGAGCAGGGGGTCTGGGGGGAGCTGCCGCCCGTGGGGGACCCGTGCTGGAGCAGTTTGCTCCTGGGGGATGGACCCCGTGGTACGGAGCCGTGTGGGAGCAGTTCTCGAAGAGCTGCTGCCTGTGGGAAGCCCAGGGGCAGAGAGTAACCATGAAGGAGTGGCAGAGATGAAGCGTTAGGGACTGACCGCAGCCCCTGTTCCCCATTCCCCTGCACTGCTCGGGGGGAGGAGGGAGATCTTCTCCCTCAGGAGAGGGTGGATGGGGGGAAGGTGCTTTTCATTCACTTTTCGTTTCTCACTGCTCTAGTCTGCTAGTGATAGGCAATGAATTATATTAATCTCCCTATGCTGAGTCTGTTTTGCCCATCACGATAATTGTTGAGTGATCTCCCTGCCCTTATCTCACCCCTTGAGCCCTTTCCATCGTATTTTCTCCCGCTTTCCCTTTGAGGAGGGGGAGTGAGAGAGAGGTTGTGGTGGAGTTCAGCTGCCCAGCTGGGTAAAACCACCACATAACCATAGCTTGTAAATGAACATATGCTTAGAGTCAAGGAAAAAAAAGATATCCAGACATGGAAATCAGACATCATAAAAAGCAGGTGTCACAGTTCAAATTATTGAGCACAATTTGTCTCAAAAAAAAAAAATAGTGCATTTATTTCAAAGTTGAGGTGCTAGATTTTGAAAATTATGTCACTCCTAAATTTTTCTTGGAGTTGAAATACAAAGATAAGCTGCACTCCAGCTGACATGCAAATATTGCAATCACCGGAGACAGAAAAAATGAAACGCTATTGCTAATGCAATCTTCTATTACAAATTCTGTGCATATCATATACAGGTGGGAATGCAAACGTCATTAAGTTTTCCAAAAAGTCATGCTTCCACAAAAAAAAAAAGCAATTTTTTCAGTACGTAACACAAGGTTAGTGAAAGATCCCTTGTTATATAATCATGCAGAAATTTCCTTGGCATTGTGGTATCTAAATGCCGTGCAAAACAAAAAGATAAAATAAAATTTTGCCACAGAGATGATCAACCTACTGATCTTGAATGTGTGTGCAGTGTTAGCCCTCTAGTGTTAGGGAAAAAAAAAAAAAAAGCCTTTACATTTGTTGTAGTTCTGAGATACCTTAAAAGATGGCTCAGCTATTGAAAACTGTTGAAATGACCTATCTTTGGCATTTCTGACTGTCCAGCTCAGGAGCGTTATGATGTTTGATCAGAACTGTGTCTGACAGAACATCTATTAAAATACATCTCCGCAGCTGGATTGGCTCAGAGAACCAGTTGTACAGATTGTACTAAGACATTTTCCTACTGAAAAGCACTGACTAACTTCAGAGAAGAAAGACATTATAAAAGCAACCCAAGCCCAAGCTAGCAGCATTTGTACAAACTGTTTCTGAACAGCGAAGTAAGAGGGAGCTTGGTGCCCCTGACTCCAATGGCATGTGACAGGAGCAGCATGGCCACACTGCGTGGGGAGAACCCTGTCACATCCATAAGATGTAACACTTGGTCCTGAATATCCCGTGGGCCATGTTTGGTGCTTATATGGCCCTCGTAAGCAGCCATCACATATTCTTTGCGTGTTTTGTTCAGTTCAGTTGTCTGGAATAAGGCAAGGGACATGTTGCACCAACCATAGCGTGAAGCTGAGAGGACATGCTACATGCTCTGTGGCATGGAAAGGGGCTTCTAGGGATGACTGGGAGCACAAAGCTGCTCACGTCCTATCTGAGGGCTGTGCAAGGCAGCGGGAGCAACACACAGCATAATCTCATCCAAAATGTCTCCTGGGAGGGTGTTCCCAGAGGGAATTACCCAAACTGCCCAGCAATGTCTTGGAGCAACCGGGCTGGGGGGCCTGACACAGAGCTGGAGCTGAGCTTAGCCAGAGACTCAAAGAAAGACTTCCTCTATACAAAGAATTTACAGCCATATAATTAAAGGTGAGGCTTTTAAAACCAGTTAAGATAGCTGATACATAGACCTGTGGGAGCACTCTTGCCCTTAGAATAAAACCAAGGTTATTTGGGTTTAACAAAGATCAATAGAAAAAAAAATCTTTAAAGTGAAATAAGCATTTCCACAGGTATTCAAACTGATTTAGTGAAATCAATTTGCAATAACAGGTTAAGTTTAAGCTGGTGCAACTTCCTTGTGTAGATAAGCTCTTACAGCTATACCTTGAATTGAAGTATGCATACAAAGCCGAAATACATTTATAGGCCAAGGTCAGAAATACATTCTTACTGTTGCTGATCCAATTAAGACAAAAGTTTTAATATTTGGCTATTAAAACCAGGAGTATTTGGCAGACCTCAGGAGCAGAAGCAACTGGGTGAAACATTAAACTGGCCAAGTTCAGGGCATCGTACTTCCTGGTGGGAGAAAAGGTGGAGCCGGTTACAAGCAGCCGTGTTTGAGAACTTCTTACCCACAGCAGCTAAAACCATTCACTGGATCATGCCCTCAAGAGCATCCACAACACAAGAGTGGATTACACACACACTTAACATCACAGATCTAAAAGTTTTGGCAGAAAAGCTCAGGTGAGCCTCACTGTGCCCATCACCTGCTCTTGGCTGCCCGGGCACCACAGTGCTGGAGGTTTCCCTTCCATGGTGGAGCAGCCAGCTGGGCCCTGCATCTGCTCACCTTCTGTGGCCAGCATTTGGCTAAACCACTTCCAGCAAAAACAGCAAAATGTTCTATTTATTTATTTATTTTTGTATGCAATATACTGATAACAAAGGCAGTGATCCTCTTTTTCCTCTGTCACTTTTCCATATGACATTATTCTTATGCCAGATACAAAAATTTATAGGAAAAAGAGAACTTTTTCCGTATGGAAATATCTGAGTGAGTTTTTGTGCATCATAACTATTCATGTGGAAAAGCAGTTTTTGTCTGACCGAAATATTGAAAATTTTAAGTCAGAAACAGCAAATAGGTGACATTTTCAGCTAGAAACAAACAAACAAAAAAACCTCAAAACCTCTTCGTTTTGAAACCGAGGTGCATTTGAAAAATTAATATATCAAGGAAACAGTAAAAGGTTTCTAAAAATATGTTGTTTTTTTTTTCTTTATTCTTAGCTTGGCCAGAACAACTGAGAAGCTTGTCTTTAAGCAGAGACACAGATTTTTATATTTTTTGCTTTTAAATAGGTGCTAAAACAAACAAATGGGTAACTCTATTTTCCTTTCCTTTCTCCTGTTTACAAGTGTAGTAAACAGACTCCCCAGGCAGTTTGAATTTAGAAATTCCAAGAGGTGAAAGTGCCTGACCTGTACAACATGTAGTACTCTGGAATGGGCACTGAGATAAAAAAAAAACAAGACTGATTATCCGTATAAACTGGCATCCCATACGACATTATAATGAAAGCATAACTGTGTTGAATTCCCCATTTCTTGGGAGCACATACTGAGAATGCAGAACATGCCACTGCACGGTCTGCCTTACATGCAACTGGGGAGTGAAACCTAAAAGAAAACCAAAATACAGGGCTTGAGAGAGGATGCAGCATCCAGCTTCTCTGCCAATGAATTCAAGGCCTATCTTTCTTCTCTTACCTTCAAGGATGAACATACCCCAAAGTTACACGGAGAATCCCCTCTCGGTGACTTTCATCATAGGGATGACCCAGAGCCGTATTGCCCAAGTCTTCGTCTAGGACAGTGTTATCTATCTGGTATAAACCAGTTTGTTTCCAACCTCAACAGAAGATTTCCTGATACAGAGCAATGCCTACTGAGACTCTGGAGGCTCGTGCCAGTTATGGCTTGAATTCAGAAGGAAGAAAAGACTAATGTCAACGTCTCCTCAGGCTGACAGACATTTTTTCCTTTTCTACCTATACTTAGCCGTTTTTTGCCCTTCCAGTAAGCTATCATTTTATGAAACGCAATTTTGCAGGTGCCCAAGTAGTTTGCCCAAATTCCCTAGTGCAGATATGCAAGGCAGATAAATGCATGAAACCAGTAATGGCACTGAGACATCTGAGAAAGAAACCTGTAGAAGGGGGCTAAAATGCAACCGCCTGTACACTTAGCTCGCTGATGGGTTAATAACTCGGTGCTCAGAGGTTCGTCATTGAGAACAATGGGCAACAGCTGCTAATGGGGTCGGACACTAGCACCCTTGGGAGGAAGAGGAAGGTTAATTGAATTCTAGTGAGGCTTCCTTTGTATTGCAGAGCAATTGAAGAAAGCAGGACAGCCAACTTCCCAGCATCAGCAGCAAGTTCATCCTTGGTGTGATTAAAATGCCTGCAGTAGAAGGGACGGATTAAGCCTTCTAAAACTAAAGTCAATGAGACTGAGATAATCATATTGGTAACTCTGACTGACAACTCAGGCCAGAGTTTATTTTCAGGTGTGGAAATACTGTGGGAGGAGAAGAGCAGGCATCCTGGATGGGAGGCTTAGCACGGATCTTGCTTGCTGGGGCTCCAAATGTACTGTTACAATAGTGCGAGCTCTTTTCCTGCTTTGGTTATTCATGGACATCCTTATCTGCACAATAACAAGAGCTGTGGGCATGTTGTGAATAACAGAAGAGAACAAAAAAGATTATTCTTACAAAGTCAGTCACTTGCTTTTGGCATCCAAAGCTCTGGCTTCTCAGAAGCTGTGATACTGGTCTTTGAATGTAGACAACACTGAATGTAATGTTATTTTGAAGATATTTAAGCCTGATTGGTCCTGATTAGTTAAAACAATGATGGTATTTTAGCTTGCCAGATAAAGTGCACTTTATGTTTTTAGCTCTTAATTCAGTTGGATATCATCCAGTAGCAAATGGTTTCCAATTATTAATTTCTTCGTTCTAAATGTGATTGTCTGAAAAAGGACCTGACTTTGGAACGCTAATAAGATACAAGTCTGCTGCATGTTCTCAGACTTCCCACAGGAACATTTTTCTTTGAGCACTGACAACATGCGCTACACATTTTGCCCCAACCAAGCCACCAAGTCTTTTACAGCTTGCTTCCTATGGAAGAGAGCTCTCCTTGGGGATGAAAAGGGGTCTAAACACTTTATTCTTTTTATTTTTATGGGATAACGCTGGATTTAATTCTATGAGCCAAGAGCGCTGTAGGTAGTGATATTCCCCTGGCAATTTTTTGTTTACCTTTGTCTAGGATCTGTTCTTGTTTGAAGATTTCTCCAGGGCTGTCTGGACTGACTCTAATTTCCTAATGCACTATTATTCCCTCCTTGTCTCTCTTCCATTGTTTGTGCATGTTGTTTTGAACTCTGCTTCTTCACCTTCATGTGCAAATGTGCAGTGGTTGCTCTGTTGCAAAGTAGGAGATTATTAGTTCCTCTAGTTTTGCCAGGGGTGCCATCCTAAGAAGGTTTTCACCCTAATCTAGTCCCCTGGGTGCTCTGGTGTATATTATTTTCATATCTATGCAATTGCATTTCACAAAGTGAGGGAGGCAGCAGGTGAGCACTGCTTTCTTAGAACCAGATTGCAGGTTAAATGAATGGTCCAGGGATCTCCAGTGTTTTATAAAATGTTCGGAGGCAGCCTATAAAACCATCACAACCTTTCCACCACAAACTTACCCATCACACACACATACACAAACATGTTCACATCCTGGAGCTAAACCAAAGAAAAAGAGTTAAACAGAAATAAATAATGACCAATCCTATGTAGTCCCATTTTCTGAATGAGAAACATTGTGGCAGTACTGCTGAGGTCGGTCACTGAAACTCCCTCTAAAAAAAACAAAGGCCTTCCAATTACAGGAATTTGAAAGCATTGCTTTAAGTGATCCTTGATAAACCACACACCTAGCTACTATGCAGCATTATCACAGATGAGCTAGATATAGCGAATGCAGTTAGAATGAAAACCAGAGGGAGGAATATTGCTTAAAGCAACTCACTTTTATTGACAGAGTACTGTAAGGCAAGGAAAAAATGTCTGCCAGATTTTTTAAAAAGAAGATTTGCAGCAAGAATGGTTCAGAAAGATCTGCAGTTCAATATATTATTGAAATTTCAAAGATACCATCTTTTATAAATCCCATATTTATCTTATTGTCATATATACAAAAGCTGAACTTAAACAAGCACAGAATAGAACACAAAATCATGGATTTGCATACGAGGTTTTGTTGATGGTTCATAATCTAGCCAGTAAACAAGAGAATGCACAGATTCTGTTACATATAGTTAGAATTGACTAGATCTAAACTTAAATATATCCCAAAGCAAATAAAGAAACCACAAAATACAGATGTGTGCAATATGACATTTTTTGAAAAAAAATAATCTAAACAATGTTCAACCATATACTGAGAACAAAACACTGATAGATGCCAAGAAAAGTGTATTTTATGGCCAAAGCTAATTTTGCATTTATGGTGAAGGCATCTGTGAAAACAATTCTGTATTCTGACCACCCTATGTTAATATTTTGGCCAGAAAACATCACAAAGCACTGGCTTTTGTTAGCTTTTTAAAGGATATATATTTTAAGTGGTGATATACATTAGCTGTGAGCCTCTTTCAAGATCTCACATCAGGCCATGTTAGAGCAACCTATCATTTCCATAGGAAACAATGGTAATGGAAAGTCCCATCTATGCTAAAAAAACAGTCAGTGGCCGAGCTATAAAATGTACAATCTCTCAGTTCTTCCTTGAAAGAAGGGCAAATTTTAGCCCACATTTTTAGACACCTTAAATTCTGAAACTAACGGACTGTGTGCAATACTGCTCTGCTATATTGTGTTGCTTTTCTTCTCTACCTCCATGTCTGTATAGCATTGGCCTTTCACTGGAAAAACTTATGAAAGGGACAGCTGCTTTTTCACCAGCGATAATTTAGCACTGTTGGTGCTTCATAAAATAAAAGAATGCTAACATGTAAGAATATTACATATCAGGGTAAAAGGGACAAAGATACTTAACCACAGTACTATGTCATGCTTCAGCAGGGCACAGCTATAGCATGAGCAGTATCATGGGTAAGTAAAATTCACTTCTACCTATACAGGCAAAACTGAACCATATTTTAAAAGCCATACAACACAGCTCTTTAAAGAGAACCCCCAACATGCTAATTTCTATCACACAGACAAGAACAAAGTTATCCTATGGGTACACAAGGAAATGGGACCCAACTAACAGGAGAATAATGACATATATGACCAGCATAATACATATATGTAACCAGCATAATCTGAAAATGTAGCATAAACCATGTTTTTTCACATGGAAGTCTTTTGATGGATGATTAAATGCACAGTTTTCATGTATTTTTTTTTCTTTTTTTTCTGTATGAAAATCAAGCTCTTTGCATAATTAACCAAAACCCAAATATATTTACATTTTAAAAGCCAATCCTTCACCTTCTGATTTTAAAATGAGTTATCTTGTATCTTGCATATTTTAAAAAAAGGTTCAGAAAAAGCTTAGATTTGTAATTCAGAATCTGCACTTTGTAAAAATACTTCCCTTGAACATGAAGTCAGTGCTGACCTCTTCAGGTCATTTGTGAATAATAAAATCTTTCTAAAGAAATCTTAATAAATAAGAACTGAAGGAAAACACAAGAAGAAATATATTACCTTTGTATTGTAAAGTGTTGCAATTTTAAAGTACAGTATAGGTTGAAGAAAAACACAGATGCGTATATCAAAATGCATTTCCATTATGTACCTGCAGAACATGAAATCTTTCAAAGCTCTGTCTCTGCTAAAGGCAATACAGTCAGTCTGGCTTTAATAGTAGTACTATTGTATACAGGTTTATTAAAGTACAGTTAATACCTATAGAAGTGAACTCTAACATGTATGTGCTATGTTTCATATGGCAGAAGGATAAGCAATTGAAAGATTTTATGACACTGATTTTAAATAAATCATACATCACTTACAGTGTGTTCAATTCTAAACATAGAAAATTAGATTGTGTTTGAAGTGGTTGTTGTTGCAATCTTACTTAAATCTTTCTCAGATATCAAGTAGGTCCTCTCCACTTTCATCGCTCTCCACAGTTAATTGTCTTGTCCACCACTTCTTGACTTCTGATCCACAAGATGCAGCATCAGACATGGGATTCATTTTGCATACGACAGATTTCATAGTTGAACGTCCACCAAAGCGAAGGTTGACTGAAGACACGGAATGGCTTATTGGTTTGGGGGCTATGAAAGTAAACAGAAGGCTCTGTATTAGAGTAGATTTGCTTCTTGAACATTTCTGCTTAGAATTCAGGTATACAGAACTAGCTGGACTAGGGTAGCTTTGAAGTGGTTTAGTGCAGAAACAGAAAGACGCTATCCTAATGATTTTTTCAGCTCCAGCTGCTCCCACTACTCCCACTCATTTGCTGGTAGAGCAGTTTAACTAAGCAGCGCCTGATTTCCTTTTGCTGGGATAGCTGATGCAATAGGTCTCTTCTTACCTGGCTGATTAAATGATTTAGGTAGTACTTACATGAGCTGATGTACTGGAAAAATGGTGAAAGTGTTACCACTTCAACCAGAAAAATGGAGGGAAAAGAGCATTTCTATGCCTAGAAAGCGATACTTGACAATGGCCTTGGAGTAGAAACCAGTGAAAGGTGCTGGCATGGTTTTTGGAAAGCAGTAAAACAAGTGTAAGTATATGAAAACCGCAATTGATATTAATGATGTTATTCATAATCTTTGTTGGACTGGAAACAGAGTACTTACCACATGCCAGACTGTCCTGTGCATGCGGGTGCCCCTCATTTGCTGTCCAGCATCGAACAGTCAAGATTCATGTGGTCAAGATCAGTGCTAAGAAAGAGAACCCTGAACTCCTTATTTTTATTTGGAAAACATATCCAGCTGGCTATAGCCCAATGATCCCTCCTTAGCATGTTCCCTATTTTACTCTTCCTCTCTGTTTTGCTCAGTGACACTTAAATGGAAAATGCGGACTGAAAGCTCTCTAGTAAGCTATTCCATTTCTTGGACAAGTACTCTGGTCACTAAAGTAGGGTTAATGGTATTCACTGCATGATCATCTCTCTGACTTTATACGTGGCACCTTATACACTACATACACAACATAGTTATCTCTAAACTGGACAGACATGGATTTCACAGAATCACAGAGTCATCTAGGTTGGAAGAGACTCCAAGACCACTGAGTCCAACCTCTAACCTAACACTAACAAGTCCTCCACTAAACCATATCACTAGGCTCTACATCTAAACGTCTTTTAAAGATCTCCAGGGATGGTGACTCGACCACTTCCCTGGGCAGCCCATTCCAATGCCTAACAACCCTTTCAGTAAAGAAGTTTTTCCTAATATTCAACCTAAACCTCCCCTGTCACAACTTTAGCCCAATCCTCCTCGTCCTATCACTGGACACGTGGGAGAATAGACCAGTCCCCACCTCTTTACAGCCTCCCTTAAGGTACCATCTTCCAAACTTTCAGAATTGGCAGAAAGGAGAGAGATTGCTGTATTTCAGCACAGATGAGGGTAGAAAAAGTCTGATGTGAATGCAAGCTACAGACAGGAGGTAGAACTGTGACTTATGAAGTCTCTCCCTTGGTGTTTGCTCCATGTTAGTCTCTCTAATACTTCATATTTTTTTATGGTCTTGTTACTGTACAGCAGTAATTTGGCACATGGAAACTCTACTGAAACACTTTTTTCACTTACCTGATGGCAAACGCCACTGTCCAAATTTCCGCTGAGGTTTCCCGGCATCTGCAGAGTCTTGTCGATAGCCACCTCTGTCAGAAAGCGTTGGGCTAAGGAGCTGCTGCTGGCTACTTGTCTGAACAGAGAAACAAGAACTTCAGTCAAAGTTCCCCATTGCATAGAAAGCCCCAAGAAAGGCTATCTAACCTCTCTATTCTACTTCCAACTTTGTACACGAATCCAAACAAAATATATTACCATTTGTTAAGGCAATATAGTTTCTATTCTTTATTGCCCAAAAACTCCACAAACGATTTGAAAATAAAGACCATTTGGGCTCAATTCCATTATGCAATTTCACTGAAGGGTACAAAATTGTTCACAGCCTTCTACAGTGGAGTCCTTATGCAGTACCTTGCTCACTTCCTACTCTGGAAGGACCCAGGACTCCTACTCACAGGACCCAGCATGCCTGATGCTATCATTCCCTGTGTAAAAACTACTTGAGAATTCTTGAAGAGATAAGCTTCATGTCCCTGACCCTGTACATAGCTAATGCTAGAGCTGGAGGTTGGTGCTGTGAGTGTTGTACTGCTGAGTTCACCCTATATAGTGCTAGCTAAATAAGCTGGGGAATTCCTGCCTTAGGTCATCTTAACTTTACATCTAAAGGCAAAGAGGAAAGCAAAATAAAATATAGCTTTCAGCTTTTCCAGAGAAAATGACATTTCAAAGAACAAATAAGAAAAATTGAAGTTTTTTTTTTTTTTTTTAAATTTGCTCTGAGTAGCTGATAGTCTCCTGGTTAACATACCTCTGGCTGCGCGCTGTTATCTTGATTAATAGCATTCATATCTTCGCTTGGCTGTGTTGTCTCAATGCTGGGAGGATTCAGAAATCGGCTCAACTCCTGCTGTTGACTCTCTCGTAGACTATGGATAATGCTGCACGACTGTTGTTGTTTCTATCAAGGTACAATATGTGACAAAAATAATGTTCTCATTGGTGTATCTCAGCGTTTGATTATTTAAAAAAAAAAAAAAAGAAAACAAACAAAAAAAACCCCACAAACTTTTAAATATTTAACCAAATAGTGAGTGCCAAATGTGAATTCCAGGTGCATCAATAAAGCCACATATATCAGATGGCCATTATTTAAATAATATGGTGACTACCAGCACATCTATCCTTTATGTATAAACTGAAGGCTAAAACTTATAAATTACTTTAAGTGGAAGACAAATTGCTCATAAAAACCTAGAGGTTAAAAATACATACAGTTTTTAATTCATATGCTAACTTTTCTGCAAAAGAAGAAGAAACAAGGAAATTGCTAGAGATACCATAAGATTTACATGAATGCAATGAAAAAAATCTGATTGTTTTCATGGACTTTGGAACAGATTTCCAAAAAAAATGAATAAAACAGTAGTGGAAACCTTGGGACTGAGTATAGATTTACAGTACAAATAGAAAAACAAAACCACTACCATTATAATCATACAATCTAAATTGCTTTTAAATTAAAATAAACAGCCCTTAGGAAGGGTTTCACTTGCCTGGGTAGTTTTCACAGGCTCTCTCTTTAAAGACTAACAAGAGAATTTGAAAATACATCTTAACTTCCATAATTATATTCAGTTTATAAAAGGTTCATATAATGTGAAATGATCTGAACTGTATTAAGAGAATGAAATGAACAGCATATTTAACATAGTGTAATTCAATATCATAATGAAATGAACATCTGAGTTGAACAAACCCAGAACTGAGAGCTGAGATTAAATTTACTGTCATTGCTATTACAGAGATGGAACAAAAATGAAACTGTTTATCTGAATATGCCTTGAACGCTCATGTTTCAGCTTGAATCTGCATTACATTCATATCGCCCAGTTACTCTTTTTATAAATTTGCAAACAGGAAAGGCCAGATCCTATGATCACAGATGTTTATAGAAAACCTCCACACAAGAAGTAAGCTTTTATAAGAATAAAAAATAACAAAACCTGGACTCAGCCTTACAGCCACTGAAAAATCACTCATTAAGATAGCCAGGATAAAACTTTTTATATAAAGGATGAATTGTTTTTTGAAGAAAAGAGGAGAATAATTGCAAAGGCCAATTCAAATTTCCTGAAAATACTTAATGCAAATTTCATCCAAGACAAAGTTTGGTCAGCAAATACTGAAGTAATGCTGAGCAAAGGCAAAAATGTTTCTGACAATCAGCAGTACTGTGTAAAGAGAATACAGAAGCACTGGCTCTATCCGTGCTAGTGAATTAAACAGACTGAGATTTCCTGCAGTGCTGAAGCCAAGCGGTAGGCCAAGACTTGAGTGATCTGGCTGACCTCCTCTACCACACAAGAAAGCTTCGACCTCACTGCTGACTGGGAACAGTCTCTACTCGCCCTGAACTGTGCCTGGAGGGCATTGGTGCTCCTGTAGCAGGGATCTGGAAGGTCGTATGGCAGGAGTTTGGGAGAGCAGGAGTTTGCATGGACCAAAACCGGGCCAAGGAACATGAGTATGGGTGATCCCTTGTCACTCCTGAGCCAGTGACCTGGCCCTACTTAACCTATTAGCATAGACACAGCTCCTGTTTGTAGACCTGATTTGCATGTACACATTGCTCATTTGCGCACAGTTAATCTCATGGCTCATTCCAATTATGTATCTTGATACAGATTCCATTTGAAGAGCCATCTGCTGGTGGCTATTAACGGTATCTTGTGTCAGCAGAGGCAAGGAAATAATACAATTGTATTTAGAGGCAGGATTAGGTCTAAAAGGTTTCATCAAAGTACATTGTTTTTCCTTTATTCCTTTGACTTTGGTCTTTGCACATACATCTTCCTGATGTATTGAAAAGACAGATATATTTTTGGCAGGAAGACAGCTTTTTGCCTTCAAAAGATGATTATTTTTCTAATGCTTTGAATTGATCTGTTGACTTTTTTTTTTGCTGAGTTAGCAACTGCTACATTCTTTTTCACTTAAATATTACTGTGGCTCCAGAATAAATTAAGCATTGTGACAGCAAATTCCAGCTTTGTTGCAATTTACTGCAACCATTTAGAGTCTGTTTTAGGTTGACTTACTGCTCTAATTCGCTTTAAGCACTTCTTCAGCCACATGCGTATGGTCTGTTTGGCCACCTCCTCTTCTATGGTATATTCCAGTTGTTCCCTAGCAAGCAGCTCTTCCAGTTGAAGACTTTTTCTGATATCCACAGACCTATATGAAAGCATGCTGGAAGAAACATACATATTGTCTTTTTTAAATGCTGATGCACACCTAATTGAATTCAGAAAATCAAAACTCATAATTAATGAAAAAAAAAACCAACAACGTAATTTTGGCGCATGCAATGAATTCATATCTGAAGCTAAAAAAATGCTAAGATGATTCCAGAAGAGACTTTTGGTGCTTGAAATAAATGAAGACTCTAGCAGCTATATTAACAATCCAACAAAGGTGATTTGCTGAACTGTAAGCAACTAGGGCATTTGTAGCTTTGGTGTTTTTTTTTGATAAGTTTTTACATTTAGATAATTCTGATTCTGTAATGTTCTTATTTCTATTTTATTTCTAGTCAGATACACTGTCTGGTTACTTCATGTGTGAGAACAACTTTGCATTTCTTGGGATTCAAGGTCAATATAGGACTGCTGGTTAAGACAATTTGTCTCAAACAAAAATGTTAAAATCACTTACAGCTGATTCCCTAAGACCCATGTTCTCCATCATAAATATTTTTTTCCAGGAAAAAAGGGAAATCCAATTTTTGTATTACATTTTAAATGGCAATGCCTCTGTGGCTATTGATCTTGCCTTTTCCCAAGATTAATGAATACCTTTTAGCCTAGCAAGAAATACAGGACATTATATGAGTTCTACAAATTTAGAGAAAATCTCACAGTACCTCAGTACATCATGGAAAGTGACATCACCACCATTATGCAGCCGTTCCATTTCATAGCACATGTGCTTGAACAACAGCTTGTCCTTGTCAAGATCCACCTCCAGCCTGCCACGCAGAAGTCTCAGCAGAAATTTCACTCGGAAGGTAGGAATTACTCCCTGGGTAAAATTGCATAATAGCCGGTATATTATTACTGTGATCTAACAACCAACTCAGATACTCAACTTGATTGGTGAGAGAAATACTATTTCTCCAAAGATTCCATGTCAAACCTTGCAGCCAGCTCTTCAGCACATGCACATCACTTGTAGTTCATGGAACTTTGCTGTTATTTGAGTGATACATAATGAGATTCTGTGCTGTTCATTTTGTCAGAAATTTTCAGAAATTGCTTCAGGGATTTAGTTTCCCCATTTGCATTAATCTGAAATGAGTTATAACACCTAAAAAGCTGCCTTTGAAAAACTGAAATTAAATTACAGTTTAAACATTCACAGCCTGGCCTACACCTAGCTGTACAACTCTCCCTTTCTGTGTGAATTTTTGGACAGGATAACGTTTGTAGTTCACTGTCTTTTCAAAGGTCTTCTGTTCTAAGATTCAGCGTAGCCTAACTGGATGTATTTTTGCTGTTGTTGTATTGTTGTTCCACATCACAGAGAGACACTGTCAGTCCTGGGCGTGACAGATGCACAACTCTCCACCTCCATCAGTACAGACTGTGGCTTCCAATGCCACCACAGCCACCTGCCACCTGCAAATGACCAACTTCTGTCACCGTATTTTCATACCTTAGTGATGTCATGAATCATTCAGTTGATGATTTAGTTCAAGTGGGTATCAGAATTTCTGAATAGCTCAGGCTCTCGGATGCTTTTCTCATCCCAGAATCCCTGAATAATTAGGATTAGGAAAGACCTCTGGAAGTTATCTTGTTCAGCCCCCCTTAGGCTGGGCCACCTAGAGCCAGTTGGCTAGGGCTGGGTCCAAATGGCATTTTGAAGATCTCTGATGAGGAGACCCTACAACTTCTTGGGGCAACCTGCGCCAGTGCTCCATCACCCACACAGCAAAGAAGCGCTGCCTGATATATTCTGAGGGAGCTCATTTGAGCTCATTGCTTCTTTTCCTGTCACTGGGCACCAACCAAAAGGATATTCCATACCATATGATGACACACTCAGCAATAAAAGGTGGGAAAGGGGAGGGAGGGGAGGGCTCTCATTATGAAGACGTCTGTCCTCCCAAACCACTAGGTGTATTGAGGTCCTGCTTCCTGGAACATGGCCAAACATCACTCATTGATGGGAAGTAAGAATAACATTTTTTTTTCTCTGTGTGCTTTTGCAAGGCCTTTGCTTGTTGTTGTTTTTTTTTTTTGTTGTTGTTGTTGTTTTTTTTCCCCCTCTTCCTTTAATTAAATTATCCTTATCTCAACCCGTGAGATTTTTTTTTTGTTTTGTTTTGTTTTTCTTTTCTTTCCAGCATACTCTTTTCACCCTCTTCTTCTGAGGAGGGGGAATGAGAGAGTGGTTATGGTGCAGCTCAGCAGCCCAGCTGTGTAAAACAACCACTTCAGTACTCCAGGTATGGCCTCACCAGTGTTGAAAACAAGGGAAGGATCACCCCCTTTGGCCTGCTGGCAACACTCCCAATTAGCCTTAGCCTTAGCCATTAGCCTTGTAAGCTGCTAGAGCACATTGCTGACTCATGTCTACCTTGATGTCCAACAGCAACCCCACGTTCTTTTCTGCAAAGCTGCTTCCCAGCTGGGTCACCCCAGCATGTTCTGGTGCCTGGGGCTGTTCCTCCCCAGCTGCACAACTCTTCACTTCCCCTTGTTGAATTTCATGAGGTTCATCTCAGCCCATTTCTCCAGGCTGCCCATGTCCTGCTCTGGATGGCAGCATGACCCTCTGGTGCTGAGTTTTGTGTCATCTGCAAACTTGCTGAGAATGCACTCTGCCCCATTATCCAGACTGTTACTGGCCTCCCACTAGGCTTTTTGCCCCTGACCACCACCCTCTGGCTGTTCAGCTACTTTTCAATCCATCTTGATGTTTGCTCATCCAGCCCATACTTCATTTGCTTCCCTATGAAGATCTTACTGGAGACAGTGCCAAAATCTCAGCAAAGCACTTCTGAATATCAGGCACATAAATAGATGTGGGTCTGCAGAGTGAAGAAAACGAAACAACTGTTGTGGAGCTGGGAGTATGAGTGCTACTGCGTTGATACTATGAATATTTACATCTGTTTTTAAAACTGCTGTTGTAAGTACTTCACGGTGGTAAAGATTACAGGTTAGTATTTGATGGATCATGAACAATTTTAGATCATGTTCACTGAGCTTTCGGAACCTGGAAAGTAATTGTTCAGTGAGCTTTGTCACAGACTTTGTTTTTCCCATATGATTTTTCAATGAAAAATGTGGATTTACTGGATTTCAGTGCTCATTTTCAAGTTTCTTACCTCTCTCTTGTCATCAACCATGTTCCAAATAATTTGAAAATGCCTAAGATCATTATAACTTAAAAGTTGGTCTTCTTCAGTTGAGTAAAACAATGAGAAATTCTCCACAATGATAGCTAAAAAACACAAAACCAAACACTGTAAAGAAAACCTGTAGTACCATTCTAACTGATAAAATATAAGCAACAATGAATTTCAAAAGAATGTGAATTCTGCTGTGCAAGCTTCACAGCCAATCAATGCCATTAGCTGAATGTTCAGATGAACATTTTCCATGGGCTATACCATGCTGCATAAATAATCATTGTGCTTACTTTTAAAAAGTTGTGCTTAAATGCTAGAGAGATGTCTAATCAAGAGAGATGCCTAATCAAACATTTTCTAAAATCAATTAGGAGAATTCCCACAGTATTGGAAAAATGTTAACTGGAGGATAGGGAAGGTCAGAACATAATACATATATAATTACACACTACAAATACAACACATCTCTGTTCAAAAAACTTGTGTTCCCAAACTTCCTAAGTTTTAGCGTACACCATGCTAGAGAATTATCAAAAGCATGACATGCATATATGGTAGCAGTGAAGGTACAAAGTAACTTCATATCTGAACAGCACAACAGACTAAAGTCTAATATACTACATGCCAAGATGGACTGTTATGTTATTTCATATTTTCACTTACCAACAAGCAAATTTAGCATGATGTATGCAATGATGACATAAAATGAACAGAAATACATAAGAGCACCAGCATAATTTCCACAGTCTGTTTTCCAGTAGGTGCTATTATCTGGTGTACAAAATGGAGGCTGAACCTTTAAAACAAAAGAAAACAAAGTCAGTTATTCATAAAAAGTCAATCATTAATTTCTCTGCAATACATACATATGACTATCATTTTTTTAAAGCTTCATAATTAAGGAATAATGCTGAACATCAGATGTGGGGGGACATTTCCCTTTATAGAGATATATTTCTTTTTCATTGACTCTTGTGGACATTTTTTGTGGTTTCTTTAGTGGTTAGAGATCAGAAAAAGAAAGAGGCATGACAAAAAAACCCTAGGCATGGATCTCACTAACACATACAAGGCTTTCTGCAGTTATACCATTGGAAAGGAACAAATTGGTGTTCTGAAACATGGCTTTCAAAAAGCTTCCTTGTGCATTAATTTTAAGAAGGAAGTGAATAATTCGATTTTCATTGCAACAGAAACCACGGGCAGAAATTTATTTAAGCAATGTAAAATGATTCAAGGACAAATTCTGAGGTCATTAAGACCTGCATTCACTTGGAACGAACCACAGTACAGGCATTAAAGGCAAAGTTTATCTGAAAGTCCCCTTGCCACAATCAAAGGAGAGGTAACAGTGGAAAAGTGTTTTACTGCACTTCCAAATCTGAAAACACATTTTTATTTTAAAATCATTTAATAGGTTAGCCCCGTGAAATATTCCATTACGAGTCTGTGATTGAAACTGCAATTTTTGTGTCATATTCTGAGGTTTACCAAACTATGTCTCTTGAAGAGCTAAAGGCAAGCACATCACTCCTTGTACCACCTAAGGTACTGGAAACACACTGAGATGCAAGAATGTTTCCTATTCCTTGCCTATTTTATCTCTGTTAATATTGTATTTACCATGCAGTCGTGCATAATTTTGTTCCAGTCTTCTCCAGTAACTATTCTGAAGAGTACAGTAATAGCCTTGCCAGCCGATGAAAAATTTGCATGTCTGTTTTAAACAAAAAGAGAGACAGAGAGATCATTTTATGTCCCAGAACTAAATTATGGCAAGAAAAAAAGGCAAATCATTTCCATTTTCTACTGTTCTATTTTGAACTGAAAATAGTTACAGTATTGTCTGAACGATCTCATTGAATTATTTATTCCATGACTTAAGATACAACAACTAAAATTTAGCTCAGACACAGGTTTGAATATTCTGGCTCATTCTTTTAAAGAGCAAAAGCAGACTCAAGGCCAGATCCTTTCTCCTGCCTCTGTTCTCTTCTTGAAGTCTGATGATGATATTGATTGGGAAATCTGCTAATGCTAAGTTGACAGAGTTGTCCCCTCTCTGTATCAATCTGGTATATAGATCCTGTTGCTGCATGACGCCAAGAGTATGTAGTAAGCACACTGTGTTTCTGCAGCTTGTGGCTAGTGCTTTGCCGCTCTGAAGTGTAATCCAGCTGGCATAATGAAAAGCAGATCTCAGTCTGCTCTGGGCTGGACTGGGTGTCATTTGGTCCAATGCACAAGGATTGGAAAGATGGCTCAGTGCTTCCTATCAGAAATTCTGTTCAGAGCTCTTCAGCTAGACCAGGGGACGCGTCTGTTTTTTACCAGGGATAAGCTTCAAACAGAATGTGATTTTTTGGGGGTGCTTTTTAAGGAACATCCCCATGAAACTGTGCATACTGTACCTATTAATGTTCTCTCCATATTTCACTGTACCAAATAAAACCACTCCAGCAAAAGCATAACAAAGGAGCAGTAAGAACATTCCCACTATGATGAAGAAACTCTTGTACATGCTGACAACCACAGTCAGGAGTAGCATTTTCAGCGTCACCTGGAAGGACAGAAAAAGCAATCCATAATGTCATTCAGGAAAGCAGAGATAAAAGTGAAAGGAGAGTTATTGCAGTTGCCATTTTGACAACAAATTCTTCACACACATAAGTTAATGGAAGAACCCAGTGAAATGGTACATTATGAATCTGATTGGAACTGAACGTTTTGTGTCTTCCTTTGGAATTCAGTGTGCTTTTTACTTGTTGAAGATATCACCACATCCATCTAACAATGTCAAAATGTTGGTCCTCAAGCAGTATGTATAAGATAATACCATATAGGATGATACAGCAACAATACAGCATACGCTTTACTATAATATTCTAGGATCAGTATACTCCAGAAGTATCAAAATTAGCATTGCACAAATGGTGGTACAGTAAACTACTGTGGGCTTATCTCAAGAAATGGGCTAATGTACAGACAAGGGGATTTCCTTAAAATCAGCACAGATTGATTAAACTAGTTAATTTCTCCTGCAAGTTGGCCAAAGAACTTAAGAAGAGACCATAATTCTGGAAATTACATATGCAATGGGTCTAGATAATAGATATTATTTTCCAATGCAGCCATATTGTACATTTATTACTTTAGATTGCCCTAATACCCTTAAACACTTTGGATGCTATAGAAAATTGTCTTTAATGGGACTGAGATAGTGGTTTTCTTTAGAATCATGCCAAACTGGTAAATCATACTAACTTTTAGGTATCGCATTGTATCACAGCAGACAAATTAATGAGACTGATGCAGCTCCTAACACAAAAGCACAAATGACTATGTTAAAGCCTTGAAAAAACTTCAGAATCAATCAGAAAGCTTTGAAGGCAATTACATGGTCTGGCTGCATTAGAAGAAGCAAGGATATTTCATTTGACTTCCAAGGCTCTACAGGCTCTTTGTAGTTTGATTGAAAGAAAAGTTTTTATCTTTACTCAACAAGCCTTCTGGCTCACTGTTCTTAACCCTGGTGACCTACTGCAGCAATCTTTACTTTTTAATGCATTTAGACTTCACAGAAAATGTTTGGATAATCTAAGTTCTACAGCAAGAGAATGCAGTGTCACCACATATTAAACAAATGTGTTTGTTCTCTGTCTATGCTTATTCTGCCAGTCTACTCTCAATTACATCAGAGCAAATCCAAGCACGAAAGAAATATAAACTTTAGAAATGACTTGCTTTGTAGCCATCCCAGTGCCTCCAGAAGAGTATCTTGGCACATCTTTTTTTCAAATTGAATATAAATCCTTTACTGTGGTAAGACATACAGTGCTAAAGACACAGACCTACATTCTGGAGGAAGAAACTTCTATGACAGAACACAATCATAACAAGATGAGTGGGTCTTCCACCACTCCACTAGCTAAATAAAATACATAGCATGCACATCACACCATACTGAAATGAAAAAGACTGAGAGTAGCACAATACATGTTCAGAGTTTTAGAGAACATTTTTTTAAAATCTGTTTGTAGTGCAGTAGCACTTTTATTTTTTTTAGAAAGTGCAGCTTTTCCAGTAATTATAATATATTATTATTATACGATACCTAAAACTGTGGCTTTTATAAGACAGCATATAAAATTGGAGACTGCTGCTGGAAGTCTCCTTCGTTGGCATATAATATTGATCCCTATAGAATGTGCACTAGAGACACATAGCAACTACTCCTTCAGTCTACACATGAGCACTGCAATGGCTGTAGTAGCTAATTTATACTTACATGCTTCCCACAAATTGAGAAAAACCTGAAGACAATTACGCATGCCCCCATCATGTATGTGTACGCATTCTGGAACAGAAACATGAAAGACTGAATACATCACTTTCCCCCAGTGATCTCACAGAAAGATAAGGGTAATCTGTCTTTTAATAATGAAGGGAAGTCACCATATAAAATAAGAGAAACCATGAACTAGTAGCACCAATATTTCAATAAGAATGATGGAACAGTAAGAAAATAACAGAAGATGCTCTACCACTTCAAAAATACTAACCCAGCCTCCCCACACATAAAACAAAAATACTTTCAGTCCTCCTATTAGCTGGGCAGTAATTATGTCCAGCTCCCCTGGTCTACTTGTCTAGGCAGCTGCTTGCTTAAAGAAACTCCTCAGGCCTTTCAAACCACTCAGCAGCAGGGAGCAAACTGAGGATGTCAGAGCAAAGGAGTAGCCACACTGAACAGGTTTTCCTCGAAAAAGAGCTTAGGGCAGACAAGTGAAGCCCCAGCCATTATATGGTGGTGACTTCCACAGCTGGTGATTAGTGACAAGCATAAAAAAAAAAAGGATGAGATGGAGGGAAAGCTGATTTCTTCCTCTCTCTTCCATGAATGATTTATTCTGCCTTCTTGGATTAAACACAGCCTCTTAACCAACATCAGTGGGCCAGAAACACTGCTGGGTTTGGGACAGATTGTACCATTCAGCAGTTTTGAACCTATGCCTTCTGCCAGTTCTTTGCTCCTATCTGGATTCTGTGCATGGTCTACTTGCTTGCTCCTCATGAAACTCCTGCTGATAAGAGCTCTCAGTCTTTTCAGGTTCCTTCCTCCTTTTCAGGTTCCTTCCCCTCCTCATTTACATTCCTTCTAAAGACTTCAATTTTCTACCATATTTACAGACACTACCTCATACCAGTCAGATGACTTTCTTACTTCATCATTGCCCAAGAGAAGGATTCCTTCTTCTTAGCAACAAGCTTAATTTGTTTCATCCATATTTCAGCTTTTTACTTGTTAAACTACCAAGGACTTATCTGGATGTAGCACAGTGGTGATCCTACTGCTGGTGCTTAATAGATAAAATTAAGCTTAAGCACTGGAACTGCATTTTGTAAATCTTACCAGCAAGGCAAAGTGAAGTATCACCCATATAACTCCAAGAGATGTCACCAAGAGATCATACCGATTTCTTCTGCTTTGCCAGAAGCCAGAAGGTGACATGGCAATAATCTTCATTGTGACCTATAGATAAAAAGCAAGTTTTCAGTTGTACTGAAGAAATTACTATTTCTTACTACAGGAATCTTTTCCATTCTTTAAAATAGTTGATGGAGTACCAAACGAGTGCGGCTGACCATGTCAGACTGAATGATTAATGTATAGATTACTGATGTGAATGTGGTTTTAAGATTTCTTATAGTTAAACAAGTTATTAAGTTAAAAATGATTATGCTGGCAACATGTAGCTACAGCAGGTAGTAATATGCTATATAGCTGTCTATACAAGCAGGCTAAAATCACATAATCATATTTGAATTCAAGAACACAGTTGTGTTCTGTAGATCCTATATTTCAAATTAATTAAAAAGCATTCCCATATTGCAAATATTCATTTCTTTGAAGAATTGTCTGTACTCAGCACCATCTGTACTCAGCAGTGTATAAGAGAAGAAAGCTAAGAACAGTAAAGGCAGTACATTTCACAACGTTCCTGGTAAAAACTGCAGCAAAAGTGCTTGACATTTCCAATATAGGTAAGAGAAGTGCAGACAGGAAGCTTAAGAATAGATACTGATAGGAAACTCACAACAAGTAACAGATATTGAGGTAGGGTGATGCAGGCAGAAGGGACACCAGAGAGTTTGTCGTACACAGTTCACATCAAATCTCAAAGCAACTGAAGCGTTACTATATAAAGGGAATAATTGCCAGGCATTCATTACATGATTTTTTTCCATCCCAGCTTGCAACACTGCCTTTTAGCAGTATTCTTGAAATCTTTGAAAACTAAACTACATATAAAGGGACACGAGTTTGTGGCAAAAATCTGTTTCTCTGGTTAGTTTTCTGACGTATATTTTCTGAAGCCCAAAAAAAGAATATAGTCTCTGACTCTAATTAGCATTTGAGGTACCTAAGGGTGTCTTGCCTCACCTCTATCCAGTCAGTTCAGATGTCCTAGAATATCAGAGAGAGCTGCATGAGGCTGGCAGGGATAACACATGACCTCTAAACAACCTTGCCCTCCTGTAGCAGCTTGTGGAGGCAGGGGGTAGATCAGCTCTTGATGCCTTCAGTTATTTAGGCAACTGAATCCCACCTTACATCTCTCCTGATCACAGCAACAAATCAAACACCTATCTCATTTATACAATTTAATTACCTAAGTTGGGGTGTCTATAGTCTTGAACTGAATATCACTCCTTGCAAATAAAAAATCACATCTTGCTTTATTCTGTGATCATCAGTGTTGCAACAAAAGTGAGATCTCTGAGTTCTTCCTGTTCTTCTACACCACATATAAGGATGTGAGCATTAGAGGTTTAGGACAGAACCATGACTCATTAAACTGGATGCAGGGCCATTAACAAGATAGAAAGGCTTGGCCTTCCTCAAGTACCATGTCTGCTAGTGGTGGCAGACAACATACATAGCAGAGTCTGAAACATCATCCTGCTGCATTAGGGAAGATCCTGGGCAGGAAGCTGCTTCCTATCTCCATAAATCGAGTGCACTCGTAATGTGATAGCTTGCCTGTTGAGACAGCCAACGAATTTTTCCTGGCTCTGAAAAAGTTCCTTTGAAATTCTAGAAGTGCATTTGTTTCCCCTGGCACTGTAAGAGGAAAAGTATTTATGAAGACATAGTTACTAGGTAAGTTAAAACCTGTCTATGTATGATAAAAATCAAACTTTTCTGTGTTTGCTCAGTCTCTCAGGAGATATTGATTTCTCCTGGGTAGAGAAAAAAGAAGCAACAACATGGACATACTCTATCTACAGCTGCTACAAGGTGTTCACTTCATTGTTTATTCATCACTGCTGGCAAAACCTATCACTGGAACATAGGAACTGTCATATTGGATTAGAGTGGTGGGAAGTCTAGTCCGCTATCCTGTTTATGATAGTGGTCAGTATCAGCTATTCAGAAGGGACTGAAAAGAAAGATACTCAACAACAAACTTATAAAATAATTCTGTATTAACAGAGGAAGCACCTTCTTTAACCTCATAAATGTGTGCTTTGCTATGCTATGGATATCCTTATATATAAAAAATAATAAAAAAATACATTTTACATGTTATAATCACATTTTAAAATATATTTAGGTCCTTAGATTCCAGTCTTATGAAAGCAGGCTAATTGCAATTTGCTCAGTTGATTCTGATGACAATTTTGTCATAGATACAGAACAGTTACCACACAGGATCCACATCTGTACAACAAAAGATAGACAATACTAGAATTTGACATAGCTTATTGAAAGGTATTAAAATGAAATAATATGATTGATAATTTAAAAAGAACAACAACAACAACTGTGAGAGGTTTGAAGATGTCACAGCTACACAACAGTGGGGATTAATGTCCTCTGTCCTGAAGGTCTAGGCAAAATACAAATGGATCAGGCAGAACTCCTGTGACAGGCATTGTGTTGTAGAGTGAATTTAATTTGAGACGTGTAAAAAAAATTAATTTGAGACGTTCTGTAAAAAAAAGAGTTCACTGGGTTCACCAAAACCACAAGTTGCAGTGATGAGAGTTGAACATATATAAAAAGCCCCAAGCTCAAGGTACGAGAGCGTTATGACTATCATAAATGAAAAGTTATTCCTATAGTACACGTTTCAGGACAAGCAACATGGAGAATCCCAAACGTACATGTTATGAAATAAAACTAGGGAAGAATGAGACGGCATTCCTAAAACCAAAACAAAATATACACATACTATTCTTAATCTCAAGAAGACATAAAGTATATTACTTTACCTCAAGGACAAAAATGAAGGTGAAAACAACAGACATTGTTGCTAAAGGCACAGTCACTGGATCTGCAGCATCCCACTGAAATGCAAACAAAATCTATTCATAGAAGAGTTGATGTTAAACAGAAATAAATGTCTATTCTTGCCTTAACTTTTCTTAGAAGTATTTATTAATGAATAGATTTAACTTTAAAGTATATTCAGATAGGAACAGTATTGTGGTGTATTCTTCTCTCGCGGATTTACAGCTGAACCGGAAATTAAAAATAGTTGACCAGACTACAAAAAGGCAGAAATTGATTCAGCTCCACAAACTACAATTAATCTACAGTGATCTGTGCCAACTGAGATTTCTGTATCCAGAAATCATATGTTTCACTACATTCATCCCAGTAATGGCTCGATTGATCGTTAATTGGTGTTAGGAAATGTGCAATACATTCTACATGACTATAATAAAACACTTAAAAAGAAACACAGTTACCTTAACTGATAACAGCACTGACTGGGCCAGAACAAGCACAGCAATAGTTCTCTTAAAAAATGGATGCTGAGTTATATCATACATCTTAGCTCTAAAGCCATCGTTATCTGAAAAAGATAGAGTTATGGGAGGAGAGTTAAAATACGCAGTGGTATTCTTCCCTCTCCACTTCTTGACATATTTTCCATGTTCATTAGTGGCAACATAAGCCTTGACCAGTTTTGAAATACATTTCTAATTTTCTGCTACAATTTCCCATATCAAATAGGCCTTCTGAACATATAATTTCAAATACTGAACACCAGTGTTGCATGAAGGCTTTGGTACTTGTAGGGCAAGTGCATCATTCAACTGCTGTCAGGTTAATACATTCCATTCATATCATTAAGAGCCAACTGCAAATATATTTCATTTAAAAATTCATTTTTTCATTAAGGCTTATCCTAAAACCATCGAAGCGCAACCTTTTTTGGGTTGATTTTAATAGCCTTACACAGAGATCTGTGGTTGCAGCCTGTTTCCACATTAACTTATGCACAACCTCCTAGTGGCCTTACGATTACAATTTTAATTTGAATCTCGGACTCCTGGGGAATTACGAACACTAGGGCTCAACATGAATAAAATCAAAATATCTTTGATACCCGGACGAGGTGGGAGATGAAGAGGTTGTGCTATCTTCAGTCTGCTTTTCAGATCTTCCCATCGTCTCTGATCTACAGTCAGTAAAGCTGTCCCCTTAATAAACAAAGGGAAGCGTATAAAGCTTTTGTCATATAAAAGCAAGAACATTTAATGCAGTAAACACGAAAACAACATCCTCTTTGGTGTCTGAAATAAAGTTACATACGCAACTCTCCTTAAATAACACAGCCTGGGTAAAGGAGTCAAAGTATCTGCCTGTACTCAAGAGGATTTTGGGATGCATTAGCCATGAGTTTCTGGGACTCAGCAGGCACAGCTGTTGCTCTTTGTAGCAGCAGCCCAGTGTGGCCAGTGAAGCACTGTAGGATGTCTTCCATTTGACTGAACATCACTTGCCAGGAAGAGCTGTTTTGGAGTGGTCGATTTTGTCTGGACTTTGCTGCAAAAAATCCTGCGGCTTGTCAGTGCTGCTATAGTTTCTCAGGTAGCAAGCCTTCTAAGAGTCTGCTGCAGCTCTTCACAGCTCTTCTGCTTGGGGTATAATTGAAATAAAGTAAATTCACAGTATACTGTGAATCTACAAGAGTTCTCCACAAAGGAAGAGCAAGAAGAGGTGAAGATACACACACCTTCAGGACAGGTTGTGGTAGATGGTAATGCGTTTTCGCAACATAGGAAAAAATAAGCAAACCCCAAACAGAATTCAACATTATTCAGAATGACCTTCAAAACAAAATAGGGTCCTCATCACTTCAGAGAACTGTAAAATCTCAGGGAAAGAGTCTGGAGTTGCAGGCACAAGCGAGACCTTTTCAAGGTAAATGTCAGAGGCCCGTCTCCCTGACACGCGGCGGCCTGCCCAGGTAGCACAGGGCCGCGCTAAGTCTGGGCTTCCCTTGGCATTGGCCTGTGTATGCGCTGGAACCGCAGCCGGCTGTGCTGCTAATAAGGTCAGGAGAGCTCCCTCTGTAGCAGACATAATCTCTTTATGAAGCTGCATCCCCAAATGGCACCCTGGGAGCAGGTGCCTTCAAACACGATGCAAAGCAACAGATACAAGGATACCTGTTATTTGTGTCAGGTCCCAAACCGTACTGCTTAGAAAAGCTTAAAGGCAACTCTTTCATCCAAGTGTGTGTGTCTGTTTTATGTTCTTGGAGGGCTTTCACCACAAAGAAGACAAAAGGTGGCAAAAAAAGTGAAACTTATAAAATTTATAAACGGAGTTGCCAAGTCGATCTGTTTCTCAAAAACTGCCATTCCACCAGCCAGATTATTACAAAGGGTCACAAAGCACAGCTGGGTCTGTGACTGGGGCTACTGCTGGCATAGGTATGTTTGCATTCAGACCTCAGTTCAAAGCCGCCAGAAAATGTTTGAGTCAATCACATCTTCGCTGCCAACTGGACACGTGGCACGGCAAGCGATGCGTGGGGGCTGAGCAACAGAGGGAGCTTGGGGGGCTTTGGGCTGCAGCGCTGGTATTGCTGGAGACCCAGCCCTGAGTCCCCTGTGGTAGTTCCCAGACCAACATCTCTAGGCCTGAAGCTCCTAGACATCCCGTGAAATACTATGGCATATCTGAAAATATATTATTTCTTTCAGAAAATTGTTGCTTCTCATGTAAAATGCTTTACTCAGTAACTGTCCAACTCTCAAACAAACTCCTTCCAATCTCCTTCCTGGTACAATTTTAACCACGTATCAGCTATGAACTTTCCAAAGCCAGCATCTGGCTCACACTGTTACTCACTGTTACTAACCTCAAACAGTCCTCACTGGACTGTTTTGCTCTACTCTTTTTGGACTAATTTCTAGTCCTCTCTGCATGTTATTTCACATTTTTTTTCAGTTCCTGTATATTTTTTCATTCTACTTGATCCTGCTATTTTTTGCTGTTTGCTTTTTTTCTGCATAATTAACATATTAATCTTTTCGATTCAAATTTTAAGTTTTTTTTTTCCTCATAGTAAATTCTACAGAATTATTGCACTACTACTCCTTAACTGCAGTTCATGATGCTGTACTTGCCCACACTGAAGAGAAGGTAGCGTGTTGCTCAGCTCCCTTCCAGAACGAGTCAAGTAGTTTCCACAAAGGGCACAGCTGACAGTTGTGTTTGCTGCAGAGTTCATGCCAGGGCCATAGCAAGGGCAATGCCAGCACCCAGTCTGTCTCCAGCTGTAGCTCACCAGGATGTCTTGCATCCCCAAGCCCCAGAGGACACAACGATCCCTTCCCTCCAGTGCCATGAGTGATAAGAATATCACTCTAGATAGCTGTAACACAGTCATCTCATTATTTTGGGGCACTGTGAACTGCAAGATAATAAAAATTACTAAGTATGTCCTGGTGCCACAGGAGCACCACTAGAGGCTCAGAAAAAAAGGGACTGGTTTTTCTACTTCTCAGGGTAATCCACAAAGCCCATTTAAACCACATTTTTTTCCTAGAATACTTTCTTTTTGTTTGAGTGATGGACAATTAATTTTACAGTGTGCTTTGCTGTCTGCCAGGAAAAAGCCATGTAGCTTTCTCTGGATCTGAAATGCTATAATTGCAGGGCTATAACGAGACCGTTTATTTGTAACACATACAAGCATAGCATGACTTTTTACCTGCCACTGCACGTATGCCTGCATCAAACTAAAAGAGCAGACTCTGGAGCATTTGTAAATATAGTGTGCTTTAGGTTCATTCTCCATCTGCCAATATGGCTGCATCATAAATAAACTCAAAGAGCTTTGAAAGAGAATGTGATGGATTGCTATCATTCCAGGCTTGAGTTTTGTAGCAAATATGGATTAGGTGTGTCTGAGGCCATGCTTGCAGAATGTAAGACTAGTAAGTTCATCTTAAAGGCAGTCTTACACCACCAGCTAGTGTAGACAGTGTAAAATCACATTCAATATTTATTGCAGTGCCAGTTCTATACACAATAAATCATCTCAATCAGTACCTTGTTTTCATTGAAATTAGCGATGACAACTCCAACGAAAAGGGTCAGTCCAATCATGCAGCCAAGGAATACAAAAACATGTATATAGATTCCATGGATCTGAATAGAAGAAAAACATGATTAATTGTCCAAACAAATCAAAGTATGTGCTGTAGAATTCAAAGACTCTGCTGCTTTTCCTTACCGGCCCAACGCGATGAATAATAACATCTCTGACTTCCACCCAGCCTTTTAATGAAAGAACTTCGAATAGTGCCAGCATTGCATTCCCCACATTATCAAAATTAAAATTCCGAGGATTTGCCCTGAAATGAGTATACAAATAGGTGTAAACTCCTGAAATGAGGCTGTTCTTTCTATTTGCTGTCTTTATACTTTATAGTCTAACATTTAAATACCTTGCAAAGTTGGTGAGAAAGACCAAAAAATATAAGAAAAGTTGTCTCAAGAAATAATAAAACAATAGCAGCAGTAATAAAATGAATAGCTTTATTTTTCTTGATCCCTATGTATGTTTTATATTGTTATTCATAATCTGATTCACAGTAATGAATCTATAACATGTTGCTGCATCTTAGTGTTTTTGTCAATAAAGCAAAACACAGCATTCGTGAAAAAATGGATTTAATGCCACTGGCCAGATTCTCCTAAATTTACCTTAAGGAGATCAATCTCAAAGCCACATAAATGATTCAGACTTCTAAGTCAATGAGATACTTTTGCAAATGTTATTCATAATTTCATTATCACCACAAACTGATGGTCTAAAGCAAAACTTGCTAAGAGGAAATCACATCTTCTTGGCATTCCCATACCATGTGCTCTGACTTCATCTATCATTTGAGATTCAAGAGGATTTCTCCAGCTGAAAATTGAAAGTACCCGCTATGGGCTAGGTTAGCACATTGCTCTGCCTCTGCAATCTCAGATGGATACTCCAAGGAGCTGAATTAATTTTCAAAAACTTATAAATGCAAATAGTTGGATTCCAGAAGAATTGTTGAGTATTGGGTGCTTCTGAAAGTCTAACCACTCAGTGAAAAAGAGAGCTCCCAGATGTTGATATATATTTGTTTTTATGTGGCTTTTACTATTGCCCTTTTTGTGGCCCTTACGTGCCATCAAGCTCTTGAAAATCTGGCCAGACATGGCCAACAGGTGGCATGAATGTCCTTGAGGTAAAATCTTTTTCTACAATAACAAAACATTCCCCAAAGTTTACAGTTATGCTGATGAAGACAGTTTTTGCTTATTTCTGGATCAAGCTGAAGTAGATTGAATTTGCTTACTCGAGGAAGAATTTTGTCTGAAGCATACAGAAACAAAGACTTCTGCAGATGTCAGAGTTTCACTGACTGTTCGAATCACAGCATATTATTTCATTACTGTAGGATGGCTCTGAATATACCATTGCTGGTGCTTTCTTTACCCACACATATAGTCAATTAAAATAATTGTGGCTGTTAAGCTGATTTTGGAAAATGCCAATCAACTTAAAAATATAAACAATTAAAGAGAGTTTTTTTTGCCTGTTCAGGTCTTAGGAAATATTAAATGCACTGTATCAAAATATTAATCACAAATATAATATTAGGTCTTAAAGAATTATCACTGCACTGTTGTGCCAGATAGACCCCAAGCATTCCCTACATGGGACACAGGAAGCAGCTGGCAGCTGGCATAGCTGAGGGCCATAGAAGAGAAAGGCTGGTTTCAGGCATGACTTGTTCACTGGTTCTAGGGGCTATCTATAGGCACATTGATTTGCACTTCTTTTTCTTCCTAGCTTTTCCCATTTATTCTGAGGTTCTGGTGTTGAAGGATAGCTCCCAGAATGTCTTCATAACATCACTAAGCACACTGAAGTGACAATCTTGGTTCAAGCCAATTACTCCCACTGTAATAATAATCATATGTCTAATTCCTGAATTCACAAACTATGTGTTTTTTTTTTTTTTTTCTTTTTCTTTCTGCTTTATGAATAGAACAGCTGGTTAAGATTGGAAAACTTTCACATGCCTGGCTTATTACTAAATATACCAGAATTCTTACCCTTATCACCTATAACGGTAAGATTATTCTTACCCATTTTACTTACAATAAAAACACTCCATCAGCAGTATAATGCCATGAGATTTGCGTCATACTCTACATCAATAGCTGAGATTTTGAAGAAAGACAGGCCAAGGTGTAGCAACTCACCAGACTCGTGGCACCCAAAATCCAGGCTTTTTCTCTCCAGGTCTTAGCTTTAAATTGAGATTTTTGGAAACACTTACATTTATTCTGAAGATGCCATGACAATCTTCCTATAGTAAAATAAACCATAGACTGAGATTAAATAACAGCCTGTGTGAGAGGCTATAATGCCAATATAAACAGCACATTTGCCATCACAGGGAACCAGTGTAAATGAAAATGATAGGGTTTTTTTTTACAGGCCTGGGATTAATAGCCATGAACCTTTACCCAAAGGAAAAAGGCAGCTTAGAAAGGATTGAAAAGACTCTCCTCCTTCCAGGGTTAAGAGCGCTCTTCATTTTGCTAGCCCATCTAGGCTTTCACCTCTTTCCTACAGACCATTGCGTTCTTTAAGTAATGATGATATTTCTCCAAATTAAGTAAGAAACACAGCTAACTTTCTACATGGAACCAATAAAGCATCCCCAGTGCTTTTGATCTCCAGCAGCTAACCTATTTTTAGCCACTGATTTAGTAATGCAAAGGTCCCATATTCCATGGTTAATTCCATGTGACATACAGTCTTTTGCAAATAATATGGAATGAATTTCACAGCTTTTTCAGACAGTCCCCAATATCTGGACTTACTTTCCTTTTTGACATGAGAACCCAGCCTTACCCTCACTCTTTTCTTCCTTTACCATCTTTCCCTCCTTCATCCTGCTTCTGAAACAGAAAGTGCCCAAGATCTCCATTTCTCATATGATCGCTCTGATTGCCCCATTTGCTTTCCCCAGCAGGTAGAAATGGCACAGCATACTACTATTTTGAAACAGGAAAGCAGTTCTTACCCTAGAGATGATGTGAGGATCATTGCATTTAGCCAGTTTTCCAGCAAATAGCTGTACTCCAAAGCTTGCAAAAACAAGCATTAATGTCAGCAAAAGAATAGAAACCTGTAAAGATGAAGTTAGACTTGTCAAGCTCTCCTCCTGCAGAGTTGAGAAAGGGGGTCAAATCTTTCCGTGAAATGCAGGAAGAATCATTTTGTTACATAAACCTGGAGATAAGGCTTTCATAACGTTACTTCAGGTTCTTATCCAGTAACCAGGTGCTGTGTTATTATTGTTAATATTATTAATATAGCATCTAAGAATTGTAGATAAGGATCAAAGCTTTCTTGCGCTCAGTGTACAACCTTGCTAAATTCTGCAGACATAAGAATTTCCATTCTCTTTATAAAGAACTCTCCAAGTACTTAAATATGTGCATTTTCTGCTTTGCTGAATCAGGCTTTACCATTTAATCTAAGTAAGCCATCATTGGATACTTAATTCTACGATATCTACAATAAAGATATGCATGAGCAAATTATGATGTAAATATCTTTAACAGGTTACAGCATCTATGAAATGCTAACTAGCTTTGTACTTTTTGTCATTGCTCTATTACTAACTGACTACAAATATCTTGTAGCTTAACTTTTTGTAACAACCTGACCTAATACAGCATTCTGTTCCAGCACAAACTGCCTGTTGTTTAGGCTGATACACACCACTTAGGGAAAACTGGGTCCCAAGACAACAGATTAGGTTCTAAACAAGCAGTCAAAGACTCCGTTATTATCATTACTTTTACTATAACTGTGTATTCATGAACATTTTAATAACAACAACATCATAATGAGATCCAGATCTATGATAAGCAACTGTATTGTCTCTGGTTGCCTTTCCGAAAAAAAAATAGAGTTATAGACCTTCAACTCAGAGACCAGGTTAACTTTTTTCTTGAAGAGCTGCCATACCCTACTTCTCATCTTCCTTCCCCAGCCAGACCAGTGAAAAGGGGGTAGATTTCCTTTCAGTAGTCTTTCTATGTAATTATGGTCAAATATATGCTGAAAAAAGTATCATTTAAAAAATAATTATTACAGTAGCTTCATTCAGTATAAATGAAAACGAGTTATTTATATTCCTAATTTTTAACCTGTTCTGTGCTCATCTGTAGCTACAATGAGATGTAAACAGACAGTAATGGAGATTAAATAACATGAACGATATAGAGAAATGGTTATCATATTACTCCTCTACATCTGTTTTTTAACAACAAGAAAAAAATAACCAAGACATACCAAAAAGATTTCTTTAAATCCACTAAACAGCTCTCGTACAACTTTCCTCATCTGAGGGACCAGTTTGAATATTCGAAGAGGTCGGAGGCAGCGGAGTACCATTAAGAGCTGAGCTCCGGATTTAGCAGGGACATTCTGAGGCATCCAGCACAGGAATATCAAACTCACCTTGAAAAGACAAAGCAGAAAAGGCAAAGAAGGACCAGGATTACAACGTTTTAACTGACATAAAACAGCAAAGAAGATCAATAAATGCTTCCTTTCCTTAAAGGGAAGATTAAGGGAAAAAAAAGACTAATTTAGAAAGAGGACTCAGATCTCCTGTAGCCTGGCTGATTGTCCTAACTAATGGGCACCAGCCTCAGCCTCTGTCTTCGCCTTTGACTCAAAATCTATTTTATTCTTTTCAGCAGATGGAACGGTTCCAAAAGAAGAAATCAAATTGGTTGATTCAGAGGAGGGACATGAACTCTTTTCCTGGACCAGGGAGTATCATCTCTCCTTCCTCTTCTCATTTCAGAGACTCTGTCCTGAAATCGAGATATCCTCACCTTGAAAGTGTTAACAGTTTCCTCACCAGTTCTTCCCACCACTTTGTTACAAGTATAGGTAGCATTGTCAATCTGTGGTTTTATCATATGAATAATATGCATTGCAAAGTGTAGCTATGTTTTGTAGCCTGAACAACCTCTGATAGGCAGTTATTTATTAGAAAGTCTGTTAATTACTTCTGATTTTTTAAAAAGTATTTATAAAGCCAGTGTTATTACAGGGGGATAGAGGTGAGAGTGTTACACACACGTAAGTGCACAAAAAATGGAGGATCAACCTGATACCACCAATATGTTTTTAAATGTAGCACGATTTGTTAAAACAAGTGGTAAGAGACAGCCACTCTTAACAAAACAAAAACATTTGCCAGTGCTTCCAACTTTCTTTCATATTGTTTTAAAATCACAGGCACATCTAGAATAACCAAGGTACACTGCTTAGTTTTTTTCTTCAGACGAACAGAGGGATTCAGAGGGATTTCAAGAGACTAATGCACTTACTGATTATGCATTCTACAGTAGGAGCTTTGTGTAAGTATGCATATTTTTATTTATGGTAACAATGGAATCTTTGATACAAATTGATCGTGACAAATTTTATGCAGCACATCTGTCTGGTGGATTAATCTCTAAAAGATTTAATCTAAATCCATCAAAGCAATTTTACTTAGTAATTTCTTCAGTTATAAAATATTTCATACTGTATTATACCGAGCACTGTTTTTGACACATTCTCTGGTATTTATTGTCATATGTGAAGAGGAAATGGAACCCCTTCTCTTATATTTAAGAGGAATGCAAGAAATTTCTGGGGAACAATTTATTGAGAACAATTTCTAATAGGTATGCAATACAGAAAGACTGCTTTGTTTTCCGTCTGCTACAGCAACACCAACAACAAGGATGTGTCCTTCTGTCAAATAGCAGAGGCTTTTGAAATATCTTCTATAAAGCAGAAGAACTGTCAAGAGGGGAGGAAGCAATGAATGACAAAGAAATAGATACGCAGATTCTCCTGCATAAAAATGCTAAAGCAAGGTCAGAGATCCTGAGCTTACGTTGGAATGAAATGAGATCTAATACTTAAAACAGATCAACAAATAAACACTTAAAAGGGACCATAATATGTAAAACCTACACTGAGTTGCCAGACACTTATCAAACGCCTGTGTATTTATAAATGTCTGAACAAATATTTGTATACATAACTGACAGTATTGCACATGAATACGGTTGTGTTTGCACACAAAGTACACTACCGTACTTGCAACAGGGTGCTGAGCCAAACCTTTTAACACTCCTAAACATTTATATATGCAAAGAGATCAAAATTAAGAATGCTACAGAAAACTCCCATAAATATAAAAACTTACAAGATATATGAATATGTCCATAACTCCTCCAAAGTCTCTAATGACAGCTGTTGGTGTAAAAAACAGGCCATCTGCCATAATCTTCAGATTAAGCTCAATGCTCATGAATATTACAAAAACATATTCAGCAATCTGAAAATCAAAGCAGAGAAGTTATAATTTAGCAAAAGCAGTGAAGAAACACAGGGTGGCTGTGCTTCATTAGAGGTAATATGATTCATTGTCAGTACCTGGAGTGTTGGAGCATGCATAACTCTTCTAAACGGGGATTCAAACATCATGGAAATGCAGGAGCATATAGTAACAATGATCATGACCCAGTCCAGGTAAGTAACCAAGCCCAGCAAGTCACTGTGAAAAATACGTAAGGATAACCAGTACAGAAAGACTGAGTACTATGTCATTTGTGTTTTGTCTATACCACAGTTAAGCAATTCCCTATGAAAAGTAAATTAAACTGAGACATGTCAAAGGTTTCACTATTTCACAAATATGTAGTAGAACTAGGGAAATTACAAACAACTAAAGAAAGAAGACATTTAAAAAATCCTCTTCCTTTTCATCTTCCTCCCCATACAAATCCACGGAGAGAAAAACCTTTCTGGGGAAAGAAGAGATATGCACATGTGCATGCACACATACACACACACATGCACGTGTGTGCTCACTTATATTGCAGGCTTATGTGACCAAGCAAAGTTACTTTTGTAGTGCTTACTAAAGCTGATGGTATTTGGTATTTTTCACAGCTCCAGTAACAGGATCTGTTTTAGAACTATAAAAAGAAGAAAAGATACAGTCATTTACATTTTATTTTAGTCAGCATTACCATTATACCATGCATCCATCACCTCAACATAATTCATAACCAAAATCAAGGACACATTTTATATTGGCTTAATTTCAAATGTCTGTATAAGTTTTGTTTAGTTCTACACAATTTTAGTCATATTATCAACATAGATAGTACCACTTCATGGCCTACATGTAATTTCTCTAATGACTGTTTAGCTGGCTAGTTTTTTAGGTCTTGCTTTTGTAAGCAAGGACTTCATTTTCTCTTTTGCTTGGGGGTGACCTGCTACTGAATTTTATGTTCCAAAGTGCTTCCTCAGGAGTTCTTTCCTTTTACCTCAAAACCTATTGGACTTGACACAAAATTTCTTCCACAAGCCTCATTTCTTTTATTACTCATTTAGTCATTTCCTGATTAATATTTCTAGACTTTCCACATCTGATTTTTCCTGTGAAATTGTCTTGCTTCGCCTACAATATCCAAACACCCATTAGGCAGCCTGAGAGGGTAAGAACTGCTCTGTATGTAATAAGCACGTATCTAGGTGACATGACTTAAGATCTTGCTCCAGCAATTATTCAGGCTTTTTATACAAAGCAGAATGGCTTCAGCAGGAGAAGCTGTAAGAATCCTATCCAAGAATTCCCCTCTGTCCCAGTGGTTAAGGGCACTTTTTATATATCTTTCAAATCCTTGTAGCAAATCATGCAGAGAAAGGATCTGCACTGAGGAATCCTATATCCCATGTGAGGGCTCTAGCTATTGGGATGTGAAATTGCCATCACTTCCTCACTGAGCTTGAAGTGAAAAAAGGACTGACCTGACTTGAGGCATTACCACTAGAAGAGATTTCATGGTTATGGATTACAAGAATGCAAGATGCATACAAGGAGAACAAGTCATGTCTTCCACAGACAGGCTCAGCCATTTGCACACTTCAGTATACAGAATATACTTGTTTTGGTGCCTTGTCACTGAACTCACTGATTTTTGTGACTTTTTAAGCTCATACCTCTTTCCCACTTTATATACAGTGGCATTCCTCAGCCTTTTTTACTAGAAAAAAAGTATGCATCTTATCAGTTTGAAAAGATCTCTAAGAATATCTTGCTTGGCAAGCTGGGTGTGGCAATGAAGAAAGTAGGCATGATTTAAACAAATAAAAATTGTTTAACAAATTCATTTTTTTCTCATGTTATTACAAGCATTTTAATTAAACTGTTGTTAATATAAACATCCCGTTACCTTTAGGCAGTCCACATTTCTAGCAGGCACTGACATGTATTTCAGATGTGTGTTTGTGTGTTTTGTTTTGCTTTTTCAATTTGCAACTGCTTCACAGCCCAGTGGCTGCATGGGAGACCTAGGCACCTAACTTCAAGGATGTCCTTCTACGTAAGTGGCAGAACACTTAAATATAGGTGTTGTAAAGCTGAGTATCTAACCTTCCTGTTCTACCTAAAAGTAATTTGTTGAAGGGCACAGAGAAAATCAGATCTCAAAACAGACCTTCCAAGTGCCAAGTTCATGGCCTTGAGCTATCTTGTCTCACACTTTGTTGGTAAGATGACGTGCATTAACCCCTTTAGGGTGATGTGCACCCTAAACAAGGGTGCTAGCCATAGACAGAAGTTTAAAAGAAGAGTTGTAAAATGGCTTTATATCATACTACTTGTACACCTGTTCCTTCCACACTCACATACACCTACAGTTTAGGTACTGAGTCTGCATGGTTTTCAGCTGGTCTCTGCTTTTCTGCTTCTATCTCCCACAGCTGAACACCTCCCTCATCCTATTCTCACTCAGTCTCTAGTTATGGGCTAAGGAGTCTTCAGGCGAGCACAGATGGGATTCATTTATCTTCACTTTTTTCTACTCTGTGAATAACTGTTGGTGTTACTTCTTGCCTCATGATGAGGACAGGAATGGAACAGCAAATTGGTTCACCAAGGCCTAAAATGGCAGTATAAAACACTACCCTGCAGTTTCCCCACAGTCTTGTCTCAGCTCTGCATTGCAGACTGCTCAAGTGTGTTTACCCTTACATAGGATTTTACTGGTTCCTGTCCTCCAGAGCAAGGCTACCCCAAGGGCAGCTGGCTGCCAGCTGTTGTTGTGACCATATGGTAGGCAGTTTCCCTTTCAAAAGAAAAGTTATGAATAGGTTTCGGAAAACGTGAAAGAAAGCAAATACTCGTCTGACCCAACTGTTGATATGAAATAAACTTACGCGTTAAAGCGAGCTCGTACAACAACTCGGCAGAAATTCCTGAATCTGTGCTCACGACCAACAATGAAAAGTGGTTTGTCGAAATATGGATGATTCTCTCGAAGCTCCTCTTCTTGGACTTTCCTTTTAAAACACAGAATGTTAATTACTAAGTGATATGCATTATACCTGGCAAAAATATTCATCTTTTTTCATCAATACTTTTTCCTTCATATAGAGAATACTTAATGCAGAAAAGTGTGCACTTAGACTGTTGATTTTTAAATACCTTTTCATTTCAGCTTGTTCTTTTTTTTCTTGGATCATTTTTATCTCACTGTCTTCTCTCTGTGCATTTCTGTATCTCACTGTGTTGGAGTGCTAGAAAGAAAATGATCCCTTTTAAATGAGGTTCATGGGTTGTTGTTTTTTAATGTTTCAGATGAAAGTAAGATATAGTATTTTACATAGAAATATTCAGATGAAAAATCTTTCTTTCCGAATGCACAGCACATCAACTCAGCCAATCATCTTGTACAGTTCTCTATTCTTGGCGAAGTCAGGAAGGGGACCAGTAAAACTGCTGTCTTGGACTTCCGGAGGGCTGACTTTGAGCTGTTCAGGACACTGGTTGGCAGAGTCCCTTGGGAGGAGGTTCTGAAGGGCAGAGGAGTCCAGAAAGGCTGGGCACTCCTCAAGAAAGAAATCTTAATGGCTCAGGAGCGGTCTGTCCCCACGTGCCCAAAGATGAGCCAACGCGGAACTAGACCGGCCTGGCTGAGCAGAGTTGTGGCTCGAGCTTAGGAGAAAAAGGAGGGTTTATAATCTTTGGAAAAGAGGGCGGGCTACTCAAGAGGACTATAAGGATGTTGCGAGGCTGTGCAGGGACAAAATTAGAAAGGCCAAAGCTCATCTGGAGCTCAATCTGGCTACTGCCGTTAAAGATAACAAAAAACATTTTTACAAATACATCAACGCAAAAAGGAGGACTAAGGAGAATCTCCATCCTTTACTGGATGCGGGGGGAAACTTAGTTACAAAAGATGAGGAAAAGGCTGAGGTGCTCAATGCTTTCTTTGCCTCAGTCTTTAGCGGCAAGACTGGTTGTTCTCTGGATACCTGGTACCCTGAGCTGGTGGAAGGGGATGGGGAGCAGGATGTGGCCCTCGCTATCCAAGAGGAAATGGTTGGTGACCTGCTATAACACTTGGATGTATGCAAGTTGATGGGGCCGGATGGGATCCACCCGAGGGTACTGAGCGAACTGGCGGAGGAGCTGGCCAAGCCGCTTTCCATTATTTATCGGCAGTCCTGGCTATCAGGGGAGGTCCCAGTCGACTGGCGGCTAGCAAACGTGATGCCCATCTACAAGAAGGGCTGGAGGGTAGACCCGGGGAACTATAGGCCTGTTAGCTTGACCTCAGTGCCAGGGAAGCTCATGGAGCAGATTATCTTGAGGGTCATCTCGTGGCACTTGCAGGGCAAGCAGGCGATCAGGCCCAGTCAGCATGGGTTTATGAAAGGTAGGTCCTACTTGACGAACCTGATCTCCTTCTATGACCAAGTGACGCTCTTGGTGGATGAGGGAAAGGCTGTGGATATGATCTACCTTGACTTCAGTAAGGCTTTTGACACCGTTTCCCACAACATTCTCCTCGAGAAACTGGCTGCTCGTGGCTTGGACTGGTGTACGCTTTGTTGGGTTAAAAACTGGCTGTATGGCTGGGCCCAAAGAGTTGTGGTGAATGGAGCCAAATCCAGTTGGAGGCCGGTTACTAGTGGAGTCCCCCAGGGCTCAGTGCTGGGACCGGTCCTCTTTAATATCTTTATCGATGACCTGGATGAGGGGATCGAGTGCACCCTCAGTAAGTTTGCAGATGACACCAAGTTAGGTGCGTGTGTCGATCTGCTCGAGGGAAGGAAGGCTCTGCAGGAGGATCTGGATAGGCTGGACCGATGGGCTGAGGTCAGCTGTATGAACTTCAACAAGGCCAAGTGCCAGGTCCTGCATCTGGGGTGTAACAACCCCAAGCAGCGCTACAGGCTGCGAGATGAGTGGTTGGAAAGCTGCCCGGCGGAGAAGGACCTGGGAGTACTGGTTGATAGGCAGCTGAATATGAGCCAGCAGTGTGCTCAGGTGCCCAAGAAGGCCAACAGCATCCTGGATTGCATAAGAAGCAGTGTGGCCAGCAGGTCTAAGGAGGTGATTGTCCCCCTGTACTCGGCTCTGGTGAGGCCGCACCTCGAGTACTGTGTTCAGTTTTGGGCCCCTCGCTACAAGAAGGACATGGAGGTGCTCGAGAGAGTCCAGAGAAGGGCAATGAAGCTGGTGAGGGGTGTGGAGAACAAGTCTTACGAGGAGCGGCTGAGGGAGCTGGGGTTGTTTAGCCTCGAGAAGAGGAGGCTCAGGGGAGACCTCATCACTCTCTATAGGTACCTTAAAGGAGGCTGTAGAGAGGTGGGGGTTGGTCTATTCTCCCACGTGCCTGGTGACAGGACGAGGGGGAATGGGCTAAAGTTGCGCCAGGGGAGGTTTAGGTTGGATGTTAGGAAGAACTTCTTTACTGAAAGGGTTGTTAGGCATTGGAATGGACTGCCCAGGGAGGTGGTTGAGTCACCATCCCTGGAGGTCTTTAAAAGACGTTTAGATGTAGCCCTTAGTGATATGGTTTAGTGTAGGACTTGTTAGTGTTAGGGCTGAGGTTGGACTAGATGGTCTTAGAGGTCTCTTCCAACCTAGACGATTCTGTGATTCTGTGACTCTGTATTTTCTATCTACAGAACAAGGTTGTTTTTATTTTCAGCAAGGTTCATTTCAGTTTTCATTTCATGTGAGAAGTCCTGCAACTGTTAACATTAAAAGCAAAGGTCATGGAAGCACAGTTGGTGTGTCTGAACTAGAATGAATACCATCAAAGCTACCAAGGACAACAGTTGGGAAAGATAAGGCTTTAGCCACACTTTTGTTTTCTAGAGCCTGCTACACCAATGAGGAGACTCGGGGGAGACCTTATTGCACTCTATAGCTACCTGAAAGGAAGTTGTGGGGAGCTGGGGGTCAGCCTCTTCTCGCAGGTAACTAGCCGTAAGACTAGAGGGAATGGCCTCAAGTTGCACCAGGGGAAGTTCAGGTTGGAAATTAGGAGACATTTCTTCTCATAAGGAGTTTGTAGGCATTGGAATGGGTTGCCCAGGGAGGTGGTGGCGTCACCGTCCCTGGGGGTGTTCAAGGAAAGGTTGGACGTGGTGCTTAGGGACATGGTTTAGTGGGTGATATTGGTGGTAGGGGGATGGTTGGACCAGATGACACTTTTCCAACCTTAATGATTCTATCATTCTCTGATTAACAGCTGGGCAAAACAAAGAAAGACAGCAAGTTGTGCACAACATCCAGGTAGTGACCACACAGACACATGGAAGGGGGACGCTGAGTGAAGATGGTTGTCTAAGCTCATCCAATGGAGGGTACAATATTACTGCTCAGAGTTAAATGATTCTTTGGACCACTTCTGGAGTGGTAATGTTGGGTGTCCTTACTATCGGACACAGGCAAAGCCACACCCTGCTTTAAAATATTACATACCTACACCTTTCTACCCCCATGCGGAGTAAGTCAACAATTACTTCTTAGGCAGTTGTTTTTAAGTATGAAAATGGCTGTCATAGTTTGCAAATGGAGGGACGAAAATCTCCCCTTGACATAGTCATAGAGATCCACATAATATCAATATGAATTTGCAGGAGTGAAGATGCACTTAACTGCGTGAAACTATACCACAGTGAAATCCGTGATTACCATTCTCCCTTTTAGTCTTTTTGTCCTTTTGTCTGACAGTTCACGTGTTTGAAAAATATTGTTAAGCTTTCACTGGGAATTTTGAAGTGTTGTTTTGCCACCCTGAGTTATTTGTGTAATTCTAAAGTAAGGCCTTTTAAAGTGTCCCGCATAGCAATTTTTGTGTTCCTAATGTAGTGTCTACAGTTTCAGCAAATCTATCTCAGCAAGTGCTCCAAAACCAGTAAGCCTATCAGTCATAAAACCATGGCAATTATTTTGAAGATAATTTAAATGCAATTACAGTATTTGTTTTGTGATTTCAAGATTTCAAAAGACAGACTGTAAGCAAGATCACAAATAAAAAATTAGCCTTACACAAGCATTTACTATCTAGTACATATTCATATTTCCTATATTCCCAAGTTGAAACCATCTTTTCTGTGAGGACTTACATCTTGAGTCAACGTTTCAAGAGACTTTCCTCTACTGATTCGCTGGCTGTTGGAACCATGTCTTAGTGACCTGAAACAATCATAATCAATTTAACGATATATCTCAAGATGAAACTTTGACCTTTATAGGATGGCCATTATAAAGTACTGTTCTCCAGCCATACAATATCTCATATTCTTATTATTTTTTTCTTGCCAACATCAGAAGCTTATATGTACTTCAATTGTTTTCAATCTGGTCTAACATAAGCCAATTTATTTCCTTCTGATCTTTAAATTGATAGCTTTGTTGTCAGAAAAGGAAATGACATTTGAAATAAAAAGGCATTTTTTCCATTTATACACTACAATGGATTTCATTACATTTACAGTGAAGAATGTAGAATTCAGCTCTCTGTACATGTAATTAATTCCATTTTTACACATTCCAGGTATTGCTCAAATTTAACTCTGTTCATCACCCTCATGTTAAGAACATTTTTAAACCATTCTGTCTGTTTTTACCTGCGTTCTTGTCGTATATGATGCTGGACACTAAGTATTGACCTTTCCTTTGCAGGCTGCCCCTCAAAGGACCCACTCAGCATGCGTTGTCTAGTGCAGGCCCTATGAAGAAATATGTTGATGATGGCATAGAATTTTCAGCATAAATAATAATTTCTGAGGTAGTGCATTCAGACAAGTCAGATTGGCTTTCTGGGAAGCAAGAGCGTGGTTTAACAGACAAAAACAATAAAACAGCAACAGATTTTCCATGAAAATATATTATTTCCAAGGTAATGACTCCCACTCTGCATCATAACCAGTCATTTGGTGAACCCTTTCTGTGTTTTAGCAAGGCTTATCTTTGAAGTATTTTTTCAGTTTTCTGTAGAATTTATGTTCCCACAATACTTAATTCTTTAAGTGTGCAAAGGATCAAGCAATGCACCAATAAGCAGTAATACCAGCTTCTCAGCAACAGGGACGGGGAAAGTACAAGTGCAGCTGTCATTTTTGCGTACTTTCCTTCCAGGCCTGTACTAAGCAAAATATTTATGTACATGCTCCAGACTTACAGCATATCTTTGAGTGGTCTTCTGTAACTGGGACCAAATATGGTTTGAGATGAAACACTGCACACTGCTGACATCCTGTAATATGCAATATTTACTTTCCAGGAAGGCATTGAACTTGCAGCATTTTCCTTTTTTTTTTTTTTCCTCACTTGTTTGCTCATTTGTTTCCTTTTGCTTTTAGTGAATTTTGGCAACCACATATTGTACACTATTTTGTCAGAAATTAGTACTTAATTTAGAGATTTGGTTAGTAAGTGTGCTTTAGCTAAACAGAGCATCCATATCCTTCTTTCATTAGATAGATTTGCTTAAGAAAAAGAGAGGTTTCCATTAAAAGAGAGTTGACAGACCTCCTCTGATAGCTGAGAAATGGAATTTCAACCTTAGAAAAATATTTTCACTTTCCAAGGGTATTGCAATTCTAAGTTGACACAGTGCATGACTTATTGCTCATTCTGGTGATATTTCATACTTTCTAATAAATTGAATCTCCTTTTTTTTTTTTTTTTAAACATAAAAAACCTACATGCTATTGGAGGGACCACTCTATTCACCACTCTACTCTACCTACGGTTGGATAAATGCTATTCTTGACAGCATGGCATCATCATGCTTGATGGCAAAAGGCTTCCTGACTGTGTACTTTCCCCACTATGACTCTGTTTTTCACTCTTCTCTGGTATTTTTCCTTCTTTTTAATTAAAACACATAACTAATAGGAGTATGGATCCAAAGTGAGATCTGGAACAAAAATGAGAAGCTTAGAATGCTTGTCAGTGCCATCACCTTCAATCACACTGTCATGCTAGAAAAATACTTTGTGCTACACTTGTTAGAGAGTTTTGTATTCTCATTGTCATCCCTGCCTTGCTGTTTCAGCATTTCTTCTACCAGTTGTTAGAATAATTATTATTTTCCTTGGGTTACAGAAGAGGATTTCAGAAGAATTGATAGAATCAACTGAGCAGAAGGAACCTCAAGGGTTCAACTAATTTATCATCTCTCTCAAAGCAGGATGGATGGTATCTACACTGCTTTGGGCAGATGTTTGGCTAGCTTGCTTTGCAATACCTGCAGTGTTGGAGCCTTCACAGCCCACTAGCCCAATGTCACCACAGTGCTATTTATCACAGAGATCTATAACATGGTGGGTCTATCACTTGGCACTAAAAACATAAATCAGAGTAACTTCTTTCCAATGGATATATGCATCCTGGTATTTCTTTCTGTTTGTATTTGCAGGAGGCAGGTGAAATCCCATGATGTCATATGCTCATGGAGATTTAAGATGGTAGTGACTAAATCTGGATTTTGTGCCTCATGACAATCATCATCATCTAAGCTTAACTGGATTATTTGTTCTGAGAAATGCACAGTATCAAAGCCTGGTAGTTAGGAAGAAAGAAATCACACACTTAAGAGAAAATGCAAATTATATGCAGAGAAACTTCTCGTAAGTGATTTCGAACTGATAAACATGAGGACTAGACAGCAAAAGCTTCAGGAGGTTTGACAAGGAAATGTACAACGTTTCACACCTTGTGCAGAATACCTCCATGCATCCATGAAGGCTGTGGAGTGACTGGCTGCGGAAAAGGATCTGGGAGTTACACTGTGCACTGTATCTGGCTGGGATGGAGCTAACTGGATGGTAAGTTGAATATGTTCCTACCATGAATAAGGTGAACTACCTACTATATTGTGGAGGAGTGTAGTCAGCAGATGGAGGGAAGTTATTATCCCTCCTTTACTTTGAGCTGGAGGGGCTGCACCTGGGCAACAGTTCTGGGTACTCCAAGAGGGATGCTGAAACACTGGAGCATGTACACTGGGGTTACCCAGTTGGTAGGTGGCCTACAATACAGGGAGAAATACTGCCAGAGAAAGTTGAGGGAGTTGGGCTTCTTTATATTGGTGAAGAGGATGTTAAAGCATGGAGCTAAGCTCTTGTTAATGCGAGATGACAGAAAAGTCAGCCCTGGCCAGAAACTGTGGCTTGCGGGGTTCACACTGGACATAGGGAAAACCTTTCTCAAGAGTAGGGTAATGCAGTACTGGAAACAGAGAAGGTGGAAAATGAAAAGCTGACCAGATCCAAGGTTAGCACTAGACCTACTTCAAGTGGGCAGTTAGACAACATAACTTTAAAGTTCCCTTCCAACCAATATGTCTGTGTTTTTCTGATAAACAAACTAATGAGAAATGTTTGCTCAGACCCTTATGAGAGGAGGTGTATTATATCACTGTATTACTGTCCAGAGAGAATTTATTCATCGATTAACTTTATAACTTTCCTAGAAGCACACTCAATCTCATTTCTTACGTACTCCAATATCCAGAAAAAAAAACCACTGTATTTTAATGAAATATTTGTATGAACACAGCCTGAATTAAATATCTTCTAGCATATTAGCAACTTAGTAGAACTGGATATTTAATTCAAGCAATTCTTTGTTTTTCTTCCCCCCAGGAGCACTCATGGCAGTTTCAGTTTCAGACATATGACAAATGCACTTCAGTGAATTAGCTGTTTGTGAAACTTAAGCACTTAGGCATGAGTTGTGTTATTCCCTCAGGCCCAGTAAAAGCATCAGACAAACTTTGACCAGAACAGTGAAAATCCTGTTGCAGATGTCTAGCACCAGTCTACAGTTTCACCATAGCATCAGCTATAATGGAAAGCAAATAAAAAGCTACTCATTTTAAAAATGCTAGTTTCCAAACCTGTCACAATATATTTTATAATAAACTGAATTTTGGTGATTTTAGTGAGTTTGATTGCCTTATCAACTGACCGTAGAACTTTCAAATTATTCCTTGTGTTTTAGAAAACATGGGCATAAGCCCTTACATGAGAGTGACTAGCACAGGTTTCCCAGAGAGGTTGTGGAGTCTCCCTCCTCAGAGATCTTCAAAAGCCAGATGGACACGGTCCAGGGAAAACAGCTTTTCGTTGGTCTTGTTTGAGCACAGGGCCTGGGGGGCTTGATAGGTAGGATGTCCTCCAGAGGTCCCTTCCAACTTCAACCATTCTATGATTCCATGAAGTATGGTTTAATAGACACCAGAATCATGTTCTGCACTACGGATACTTTGATTATATTTTGGCCTATGTGAGACTACTGTTAATTTGTTCAATTTCCCCACCGTTCTACATCATTCACAACTTATCCCCAGCACTGGAGAGAACAGATTACTTTATAGACAAGATTTTGACTGGATCTTCTCCACCTTCACCACTTCAAAAAGCCAGTGGGAACAATCAAGGACTAAACACTGTTTTTAGATGATAATCCCATAAGGAATGAAGGTCAAAAAAACTGTATGCACAGAACTTGCTTTTAAGATAAAAAGCAGTGAACATAGCAAGAAAGAGTGATAAAACGTGGGAAACACTGAAGATACACAGAAGGAATGAAATTTGCTAGAAGCAGTGACTATTGCTGCTGAGGAAAACACATCTTAATTTTCGGGAAAAATGGAGCTGGTTGTAATTCATACTAAATGTTATCTTGTTTTGAAAAAGTTATGCTAACTGGCTATAACTCACTTTTATATTCCTTCATTTTCCTCAGAAATGTGAAGCCCTTGATTTATGTGAAGAATCAGGCTGCTTTGTGCTCTGATAATGGCAAAGGTGATGCAAGTCACTGGTCAGAGTCAAGGTGCCCAGGAAAGTAGCTGCCACATCCTTGACTCTGCTCCCAAGACTAACTGCACCAAGACCTCAAGAGGAAAAAGTGAAGGCTGGTTTCCAAGCAAGGCTCTTCAGATAATAGGTGGTTCACCTGAAATAGAGTAAGAAACTTAGAGATAATGAAAAGGCCTGAGGTAGCCTCTATTTTGAGGGACTTGCAGTCCATTTTGTTGCATAATGTAACAATAGATGAGCAGGTGAGACACCTAGAATTGAATGTATGAACCTTAACTCTGCATGGTTAGGACAGTTTATGCCCTTCTTCTTCCTCTTGGGGGAAGAAGATGTCAAACAGCAGTTCAGTGTTTCACACAAAGAGAAAAACAAAGTTTTGATAGAGGAAGATGCACAAGAGAGGGGTAACCGTACCTGTTTTCCTCCTACTTCGTTGGTTATATTGAAAAATTTAGAATTTGATTAAAATGCAATTTTGCAAGGTTTACAAACTAAAGGGAAAAAGGTAAGAGGTGGGCTTAAGCCAGAACAGACTTAAAATGCTCTTTTTAGTACAGCAATTTGGTCAAGCTGAAGTTGCCTGTGGGCAGCTTTACCTTGAAGAGGCATTGCTTTAGATAAATGATACTTAATTCAGGTAGACAAAAACTAAAAAGACTTTTAGAAGGAATCTTTTCAGAAAGGATGTCTTGAATTTTCTCTTATTGTTCTTGGCATAAATGTCATTTCTTCTTTTGTCAGATATTCAGAAAGGCTGAGATTCGGAGTATATAGCTTTTATGATGAAAGTAAAAATAAGAAAAAGAATCTCCCATCTCTTGCACATTTGGGTTTTCCTGTGTTCCTAGAGCTGAATCCAAATTTTCAGGTGTAAAGATTATCCTTTTTTTATCACTTCTTTTTCTGTTTGTAAAGCTCCCTTGCACTATTATCATGGAAAAACTGGCAGTGCTCAGCACCAGCATGCCCATCATTGGCAATGCTCTCTACCAGCATGCCCACCAAATAGATATACCATGAACACAACCTTTTTATGCTGGAACATGCAGTGGAGATGTCACAGTTCAGAGCCTACTTAACAATTCTGAGGCATAAATACATATATTCTGAGGATATGAATATATCATTGTTCCATTTTCTCAGGAGGAGATTAAAGACTGTCTCTTTGTAAGTGACTTACATGCAGCCCTATAAAGCACTGGAGGACATATGATCCCACATTTTGCTTACTTGACAGAAGTTCTCTCCTTTTCTCTGTGTTCCTCAAAAATTCATCAATCATGACACAGGAAGTAGATGGGAAAGCACATTAAATGTACATTAAATTATCAATTTAAATAGATTAATTAAAATAAATTAATAATTTAACTAATTATTAGATTAAAACTTTCTTCTTCTGCCTCTGAATCTTTTCTTCAGAGGAATTCAGAGATGAATTGATGAGAAGTCCTCCTTGATACATAGATTTGGCAGAAGTCAGGCTCTAAAGGACCAAGAGGAAGTCAGTGAGATTGAAATTGGAGGGACTGATTTCTGATTCTGTCCTGGTACCTCTGAAAACCTTGTGAAGTTCAAACAAAGGTTCATTTGGATTCTCCTCCAACTCTGCTTCAGACTTCTCCTGAAAAGGAGGAAGTTCGGGGCTGATGGAAGAACTCACCAGAAACTGAGCCCCTACAGATGTGACAGTTTAAATAAATAATATATATGTATATATAAAGTGAGGCATTCTCTCTGTCCATGTTTTCTCTGTGGTATAGTGTAAGGAAAATGCCAAAGAAACTGAAATTTGTGTAACCCTAGAGGCATCAATAACATTTTGACAATATAATAATATAATATATAACATAATAGCAAAGAATATATATAAAAATATATATAACATAATAGCAAAGAATATAGCAAAGAATTTTATTATGAATTCTTTACTGAAACACTGCCATGAAGTGTTTCAGTAAAACCATATTTTTAAAGGTTTTTGATTAAGACAAAGAAACAGGTATTTACCCATCCATAACAGCGATGCCCATAAAATCAAAGTATATTCACGGACTTCAAATGCTTATAAAGAGAGCACTAAGTTTTCTTAAAAATGAATACTTATGGCCTTTCAGTTATATTTCTTGTTAATATTTTGACAAAGAACACTCACTTGAATTTGTAATTGTTTGTGTTTTCATTACAATGGGTTTCAAGACAGATAAAGTTGCACATTAATTTCTACATTTCTCTCTGTGCTGTATTCTTATAGAATATTAAAAGAACTAAAGAGCTGTAATATTTCTCAAATAGCATGTAAGTATAAGGCATTTTTCAAGCAACTTCACAATTCAGAACTCACAGTGAATTCTTAGTGCACTGCTTCCCATAAAACACTGCCATACTTCATCTAATCCCACAGCTGTACTTCTCAAATCAGTTACTCATGCTTATACTGATTATTTCCCTGGGACAAGTCATTTCCCAGTCACAGCATTCTAGAAATGAACCTGCTTTGGTGACAATGTAAATATAAAATACGAATGATCTATAACTTGTTGACATTGTTAATACATATTGTATCAATGATAATCATTCTAATGTGAAACAGACTGGCATGAAAAACTGCAGCATGGCATTACACAGACAATAGCTTTAAACTTGGGTCTTAGAGACTTGGGAGTGCATTATTTCCTTACAGTACTGAGTATTTACTTTTTATGGAATACCAAAGTGAGTGATTATTATTAAAACATTCAGGGATATCTTCTACAGAAGTCACAGTTTTAAAGTCTTTTTCATTGTATGTCTCCTACTTGGAATATGATTATCTGAAGTCTATGCTTTCAAGTGCACAATCCCTATGAATATTTATTTGCATGTCTACACAAGAACTAGGTTGGAATTCTTTAGGCAAAGTAGCATTGCCTCTGAAGAGATATGTTTGGGTTAATTTTGAAGGAAGAAGTGAAAGGAACTGAAACACAATCCTTCTACACAGCACAGAGTTCAAATACATGTTGAAGAAATCTCTCTCTCCTTGCTGTTCAAACACATAATATAACCAAAGAGCAATTGATCTTTGATAATGAAGACAACAGATGTACTACAAAGGGACAGGTTATCATAAATATTGTACATGCAGTAATATTAATGAAAAGCAAAGTTAGGAGAAATCAGTTGACATTCAAGATAACACCAAATCACTGCTGATTCCTACCTTAAAATTTTATTGATTGCTGTCTCTTTTTCAAGAAGATTTCTTGCTCTGATGCTGAAAACAGATTTACGGAGCTATAAAATTAAGAAAAAAGTGTATTTTTTAATTGCCATGAAACAGCATGCACATTGACAGACCAATGAAACATTGTGCTGAGTGTATATAAAATTAAACACACAATGTTGTCTGTCATACAGATATTTTTCACAGTCTGTGGCACTAGTGTTTTTTTTACAGGAAAATGGTAGTGGAAAAAGATCAAAATGGTCATGCAGGGCAAATTTCTTGAGGAATGTGTAAAGTCCTAGCCTTATCTTGCAGCTTTTGGCCTTCCTATCCCAATCCTTAGCTGGCTCTGGGTGCAAAGAAGCAGATAGTTTTGTTGATTAGCATTAATATTATTCCCTTTATTATATTTTCTTCCCAAGTTGGCCAAGTCACAACTTTGTCTTAATCCTTACTATGCCTCCCCCTGACTGCCTCTGGTCATCATCAGCATTTTAAGCATATACTTGCGAACATTGTTTGGGAATTCCTGGATGTTAAATGAAAGGACTGGGCTACAAGAAAAGCAAACAATTCCTGAGAAAGTGGTAACAAACATGGCAAATCAAAGAACAAATCACAGCTGAAGAATTTAGCTGAAGAATTGGACCTGTGATGACCAGAAAGCCTCTAGTACCTTATAAGATGTAATTCTGTCAACTGTTTGGAGATTATCATCCTGAAACATATGTTTGAGACAGATATTAGGAGCTTCTAGCAATATGTGCTCTTTCTAAATAAATTAGTCTGAAATGGAACCTTTAAGCACATTTCTTTAAAACTGTTTATTATAACTATTTGATTTATTTAATTTGTGCATGTCTGACTTAAGGATGTAAGTATTACTTACAGAAGTATTACTTACAGATTTCTAAAAAGATACCACAAATCCAGAGTCATTCAACAAACAATTTTGCTAGAACTTCTCTCGAGACTTAGATCGACTCTGATTCATGGTAGGATGTCCACTGTGGCGAAAAATAGAAGCCTAAAAATTACCTTAAAACTTGTTACTTATTCTGGCTGTCCTTAATATAATGGCTACTGCTTTTTAAGTCACACTTGTAACAGCAAACTACAATCTCTTTCCTAAAAACTGCCTTTTTAAGTGTGACCCCTTTCACCCTTCTAACGTCCTAACTCATCTCTGTATAGACTGTGGAAGTAAGAATATGGATGAATTGAAAATACCACTATTCTTGGAATTCTAGGGTTTTCTTAAAAAAACTCTTGCAGCTTGAAAACTGAAAAAAGGTATGGAACACTTCAGAATGTAGTTTGGAAAATAAGATATTGGCATGTCAGGAACTATTCCAAAAATACTAACAGCACTGTTAGTATAGGATAACTAACATAATATGTTAGTATAATATAGCACGTAATAAAAAATTGTTCTGTTACCTGGATATTGTTAACATCAAGATAAACTGAAAATCACAGTATGATATAAACCAGTTAAATGTTCTGTAGGAGTAAATATTTTATATACCAAATCATATTTCAGTATGTTTAAACTTATTTACAGTACCTCAGCATGGTACCTTACTATGGATTTACATACAACTCGTACTGGTGAAAGCAATGGCAACTCTTTCACATCTTTTTTTCTTCTAATGTCAGCAATTAGGAGCTGAAATTCCAGATGATTAATTTTTTCCTGTATCCAGATTGGGGAAAAAAAAATTCCAAACCTCAGGAGTACCTATCCTTTTGCAATATTAGTTTTTTGTTTTGTTTTAGTTTGGTGTTGTTTTTTTTTTTTTTTGTTTGTTTTAGGACTTAACTAGAAATCTTAAACTTAAGGGAATAATGAAGGGGGAAAAACAGCTTTTTTGATTCAGTTGGGTTTTTTTTCTGTTATAGATAATTTTCTTAGAATAATTAAAACTGCATCAAACATCAGGGAAAAAAAGAGTACTGCTTACTAGTGTAATCCATTTATTTTTAATGTCAATTACTTGCTTGTTGACGTGTCTTAGAAATGTAAAGTATTTCAAATAGCAAAAGCATTAATTTCCTTCCAAGTCCAGTTTTTGTTCATCCAATTTCAGAAAAAAGCTGAGTCAAATCATTTTTCCTGAAAATTTCTACAGCTCTCTATCTGCTATAGACCACTTATTTTAGGTGTTTAAAACAGATATCAGAACACCTTGGCATTAAGCGTGTGGCCCAAGAAGGAAAATTCACCCAGGCTGTCAACAAGGGAAGGTGCCCAGGAAAAGTGGGAGTTTATACAGAGGCTGGGCACATGTACAGATACATTTAGTGCCTCCCCAGGCCATCTAGTGCCAGCGAGTAAGAACAGCTCAAGAAAAGCTGCTAACATCTCTAGGCCAAGGATTACACACATCTGGCACATTCAGCTTCTGGGGACTGCTGAATCCTCTCTCTGGACAGTGCGGTTAACAAAGAAGGACTAGATGTGAAACGCACTCCTGAAGAAGTATGTACTTGGGCATTAACTGGTCTAAGCATACCCGATGGATTGAGTTTTAGATGAAGGTCTGACGGTTTGTTATCACCCTGTCCATCTCTCCATTGTGATAGAATTTAGCCTGGAGCCAGGTATCCCGTTGCTTAATCCAGGAGTACATGAACATGAACAAGGTCCTACACCTTGGTGCCTAGGGATCTCAGTGGTCCAAAATGGAACTGATAATACATACAGCTCAGGCACATCCAAGGATTACACCTTTTGAAGATGATGGTCCTCACTGCTCTTACAACTTAGGAGTCCTTGCTTTAGCCAGATGAAGCAATACAAGACAGTATTTTTAGATGTGTACAAACGATCCATTTATTATATTTAAAGGATTCAGTAGTCAGTCAAATTGCAACATGTTTAAGAAAATCAAACATTATTGTAGATTTTTAAAATGTGCCCTTATTTCTATATAAGATAAAGAAACCAACTAGCAAGAAACTGCTTCCCATTTAATTTCCCAAATGTGCATAGCACACCAGGCAAATGCAATAGAACTGTAAAAACAGCAAATGGGGTTGATGATCACTATTTTGTTTAATAATGCCTGGATACAGCATGCTGGTGTAGGAACCTGGCAATTAAAAACTTATGGTACCTGCCGAGTTCTTGAATGTTGCAGAGGAAATTACTAGCAGTGCTAATGCGGAAAACACATTACTTGATCAGATGATACAAAATTAAATAAGTATACAATACTCTACTGAGGTTATTTTATTGTCTATCCATGTAGCCTGCTGATTTTTTTATTATAGATTGTGATGTACTGAGGATACCCTCAGTGTATCATTATTAACCATTATTTATTTATTCACTTATTTATACAGGCTATAAGTACACTTAGTGCATAAATAACAATGCCATATAACGTTCTGCTATAAAGCATTTTTTCTTCGCACAAGACACTGTCCTGAAATTGCCTAACATTATCCGTTACTGTTAAATATGTTTTCAACAACACATTTAAGGAACTCTTGGAGGTTACCTGGATCTGTAAGGAACAGCTGTGACAGGTCAGCAAGCTACCAATAATACTTCCTGGATGAAAATATTTTAGATAGGAAGTGTGTACTCCTATCAAAACATGAATAAAACAGCATGGTTCCCATATTCCTTTCAGTTTATTTATACAAGTGTGCCTGTAGACACAGAATTAGGAAATCTGTTTGTAGTGCTTCTTCCACAAGTGCTGGCGTCTTTCATTGCTGCTGTTGGTAGGACAGACTTCAGGCAGACAAAATGACTCATTCCTGTCAGTTTGAACTTGATCTGAATTCTGCATTCCTATGCAATTTGTCCAAAATGACAAGGACAAAGCAATAAACCACTGTAACCATTGCAAAGGCAGCTAAAGCACACAACATTGTTGCTCTCCAAGTGCCACCCGCTGCTTCGAAAAGGTACTGCAGCCATTTTAAATGAAAATCTTTATTTAGTAGTACATGTAAAATTCCTAGGCTTTCTATCCTGGAAAAAAAGAAAATTCTTTGTGTAAGATTTAAAGGAAAGCAACACAAGACAGTACCATTGCTAGATGACTGCTAATGATTGCGGATCAGTCCCACAACTGGCACAGCACTGCTGACTTCAGGGAGATCTGTGATAAGTGGTAACAGTTAAGGTACGTCTCAGCAGTTTTAAGTTTCGAGAAATGCTATTCATTGTCAAGTGCCAATGCATTCGTTTTGCAAGTGACATGTATGTGGGGCACAACAGCAGCCAGCACTGCATAAATCAATTAATTTCAACTTGAATTTGACATAAAATAGCGTGTTATCAAGAGGTTAAACTGTGGTGAGGTAGTGTATTATTTTTATATCAGGTGCAGAGCTGACAGAAGAGACAAGTGCTAGGTGTTCTGCAACACAAGAGGAGACAAGGTCACAAAGACAGTAATGAAATATAAATGTCTGAAATGTTTAGGTGACAACAGAAAAAAAAAGAGAACACAACATACTTTTCTAAGTCAATCCCTCAAGTGTTATAAGAACTTTAGAATTTTAGCTTAGTGCTGCTAATAACAATCTTTTATAGGCAACTGCAGGACCATATGGGAATAGTCTTCTGTACCATGGCAGAAATTCCAAGCTAGGGGAAAAAAATCATCCCAAGCTTCTGTTTCAGTTTGGAATTTGTTGGACGCCAATTAATGGTTTATGTAGAGTTGCTGAATGAACAGATTGTTAGGTATTATATCATTATTTAAACATGTACAGCTTCTAGGGAAAATATGAAGAGTCACTACAGTAAATGATATTTTAGAGTTATTTATAAGAAACAGTGAGGAAATGTTTATTTGGCCTGAATCTGTTCAAGATTTGAGCATTCCATTAAATACAAGATAATTTTGGCCCACATGAATTTGCTGTGTAGCCTCTCAAATGCATACATAATTATTTGTTCAACAACATCCTGTCTATGCATCTTCGGCTTGAAGAGATCAGACTCTATCAAAATGAATGTTACAGAAACCTGAAGAGTGTTGGAAGGCCAAACTGCAAGACTGCAAGTTGTTGGTAGGCATCTAACAACATTTCCAAAAGAATTGATGTAGGTTAATGTTTAAATCGTGTAGAAATCAGTGGGAAATTTCTACAGCTCTTTTGAAAACTTTACTTAATACTTACAGAATCACAAAGGATGTAATTACAAGGAACCTCTAGAGATCTGTATCCCTCTCTCAAAGTAGAACTAATTATTTCCATTTTGACTTTGAAAATCTGGCCCTTGGCAAGATTGTCCTACATAAGAAACAGGCTCACAGAACAGTCAAGAAAGTGGCCCTACCATTAGCTAAGTGCCACAAGGAGTCAAGGGCTGTAGCTTTTGATCAGAAGGCTTGAGTGAGAATTGGGCATTATCTCCTTAACTCTCTCGAGCCATTGACCTGAAATAGTCTTAATTCCTTTTGTAGACCTTGATTGCTGCCTGTTTCTTAAGGAAAGACATGCTCTTCTAATTAGCTGATTACTGGTCTGGAAAATCTACATGGTCTTTCGTAACCAGGAACCTTTTTCAGTTAAGTCTGAGAATGTGGAGAGGGCTAATACCAACATACTCAGAAAACCCCCAGAGACTTAAAGAGGATGCTAATAGTCCATCTCAGACACACAGGGGAGCAGCTCCAGGAAGGGAGAAGAATCTCTTTCTTTAATGTTTTGTCATAATATGGTTGGGTTTCTGTCTTCAGCATATCTGAGCTTTTTACTTTCAGTGTTTTCTTTTGTTTTCTTCTGTTTTCCATCTTTACTCCAGGCAGAAGCCAGGGAAATCATGGGAAAGGCCAGTAAGGAGGGCTGGGTAGGTTACTGATGGCTGCCAACAGAAGGGTGGAAAGTGAGGACTCCTGGCCAAGCTGATATGGAGTTGTGATATACTCTGCTGGTGCACAGCGATGGAGCAGGAGGCCCCACTCCACACCTTCACTTCTAGGTAAGAAGGTACTGCCCGTCTGGGCTGGACTGGGAGCAGAAGAAGACTGAGATAGGGCGAGAGTTTCCAGTTTGAGGTAACCTGGGTTGGAGGAATAAGGAAGAACATTACTTCTGGTTGTACAAGCATATAATTCCCTTCACTAGAACAAAGTGATCATGACTATATTTAATCAGTTTTTGTGAATGAGTATTATAAGTGGGTAACAGAGATCAAAGGGTTTGGAGAAGGCGATCTGGATATTCAGTAGGATCAGGGAAAGGGAGAGTAAAGGCTCAACTGGAAAGGCTTTTCTGCAACCCAGCCCCTCATCAACTCTTCCTTCCTTCCATATTTATGTATGCTCTTATCTGTTAGAATCCATCAGCCCTAAAAATTTTGCCATGTATGAATTTTGGTTGATTGAAGAAACAAGAGGGGTATGATCAGCCCCCCGTGTTTTAATGCATCTTCCCAGACTTTGCATCAAACTCTCGAAATCTGTAAGAGCAAAACTGATGAAAATAGAAAGCTAATACCAGAAAGAAGTGCTGAATTGTGGCACTTTGAAAATGACAAAGTATCCAATCCCCAGTTTCCTTTGTTTCAGAATGTAATTGGTTTTTTCCAGGCAGAATTTTGAGCACACTATGTAGAGGCAAGAATGACAATTTAAAATCATCAGTAGCTAGAGACAGACCATAACAAGAACAGTGTCTTATTATTATTGCAGTTCTATCTTCTCTGCTCTGAAACATGGTCACAAAAGTAAAATATTAACAAATCAAATATGTATGTGGTAAAACGCTTTATGAGAATGTACTTCATTAGTTTTTCTTTTCCTGTAAATTTATTATTTCAACATAGGGACATTGTTACATATCTGTTTTATCTGAAAATAATCAAAATCTCCGAAAAATGCAAAATTAACAAAGAGGCCTCCTGATTAATTTTCAAAAAACCTGAAATGCATCAATGCATTTCCATATATTAACTTCATTAGAAAGATCTCGATAAGAGTAGACATGGGACAAAAATCATCTCCTTTGAAAATCAAGGTTGTAATGACCAAGAAAATGATAGGTTCATAAGCCACTCTCATTCTATCAGGTAGATTGTTTTAATGGCTTTTCTGAATGTTATAACTAGACAGATTTTGGCAATATCCTGTGAATGACATAAATAGGTAAGACTGAAGCACTTGGCAATGTTTAATTAACAAGAGGTACAAGGAAACTGAAATTGTGAGCGAGGATCTACTCAGATACTCAGTAAGGGTAGAAAAAGATGAAGTTTGAGTGATTTTTGTTGATACTTATTCACAGAGTTCTGCAAAAAAATACTTCAGAAAAAAATGTACTCAGTGTTTAAAAATAAGTACCCTTTTCTGCTTGGAATTCACGTGCAACTACACTTTATTAGCTTCTGTTGTATTCAAAAGTAGTGTGATATAGTCATTCTTTCAAATTACATAGGGAAAAGAAGAACCAGGAACACAACAGAATGTTATCGTACTTTTTGTGCCCATGTTCTGCTTTGCACAATACAATAGCCAAAGAAAAGTTCAGAAGAGGCTGATTAACTTGGGACATGAGTTTATTAGCATAAGAAGTACAAATTCACCTCTGGAAATGAGGATTCATGAGTAAATATTCTACCCTTGTTTCTTTTCTAAGAAGAAAAAAGAGGAATAAAGTTTATAAGCATGTCTTCATGCCTGATGATTTTCTGAAAGGTATCTTAGGACACCCTGTTTTTGATTCTAAAAGGTATTTCAGCTCTAACAATTACAAACACCTTCTGCAGGGAGAACTCCTTTCAGAATACTCTCAGAATATATGTGGTTCTTTTTGAAAAAAAACAACAACAACAACAGAATAGTTAATGAAAGAAGCTGAGCACAGGCCACTAAAAGACATGCTGGAACAAATTTCCACATTAAACAACAACATCTTATCAAGAATAGGTGGCATGTCTCAGCAGCTCACAAATGGAGCGTCTATGATGCTAACCAAACATGCATTAACAGTTGTGGTCAATCTTGTGTGTTCAATGTGTGTCTGAAATAGTAAACAGATAAAAATATAACCTTTCCCTGAGGTGTTGAAAACCACTGATTTCTACATAAACCAAGGGGAGTTAATCTCCAAGGGAGTACTCAGACCCTTCCAGGATGAGGCTTGTAATTGGGTTGATGTTTGTGTCCCATCCCATCTAGCTTTAACTGATATCAGCAGGATCACATCTGGAGATGAATCCAAATAGCCTAAAAAAAAACAGATGCAAAGCTCAGCAGCCCACCTGCTAGGTAATACAGGTCATCATGAACATATCACCTCAGTGCGCTGTTCTGTGCACCAACTCCCCAAAGAATGCAGAATCCAGCACGAGGTCTGCTGCTTAATATTGATTGTCCTCCTTGGTAATGGCCGTGGCTACCTTTGAGATCAGCATTCACTTTTTGACCATCACCTCCTGTCATATGGCTGCTGCTGTAACTAGGAAATCAGCGGGAGAGGCATATGGTGTGGGAGGACGAGCTTCCATGGGAGCTAGACCTCAGTTATGGATCTTGGTCCCACAGGAAAAAGGAATAGCTATGAACTTCAATGCTTGCAGAGCTAAAAAGGAAACTCATACAAGTGAAAGGAAACAGGATGATACAGGGGATGGAAAAGAGAAAATACATTTGCTACTATCCAGTTAATCTTAAAAATGCAGAAATAAAGGCACTAGCTTGTTTATAATATTTCAACTAAATGGAAGATGCTAAAAGTCTGAGCTATAAACAATGTCGATATATTGAAAGCTCTTTTGCTTTGTTTTGTAATTCAGTCCTGCTGTGCCACAGCTGTAGACATGCACATGGGCATATCTACATAATGAGCCACAGGCATTTTTAAAGTTCATCTCATAAGCCTGTCAGATTTGAAACATAATTTAACAGTGATGTGCTGTGTTGTGTGGTCAAAGATAAGTAACCTGTTCAGGAGCGTCCTCCTTGCAACATCTTTTAGCATGGCTTACTGAAAGTTGTACATCTCTTATGAAAGCGCTCTGAGGTGTTTGTGCCTTCCTCTGATTCTAGTCTCGAAGTTAAGAACCCAAGTCCAATGCTCAAGAGCCAACTCAACTGTATTTTACTAGACACCTGATTTGTTGTAAATCTTACAGCTTATTCGTTTTTGTCCCTTAAAACTGGCTGTGACTGTCCCTGAAGCTCTTGTGAGAGCCATCACAGTGAGATGTCTTCATTTTCTGCCAACTTCCTTTCTTCTCATCCACCCACTCACACAAAAATTATCTGTGTACACATATTTCATCCTGTTCTAAGAATTCACTGAAATATTGGTTAGCTAAGGAATTTCCCAGCATACTGTGAATAATTTTTGTACAACTGTGGAAGTATAAAAGAACACTTCCCTCTGTCTTTGTAAAATTCCCCTTCTCCAACATCTACAATGTTCACGTGATGACATATTTTTATTTTTTAACCCTGTTTTTCAAAACTGTTCTTTTGATTTGGCATAGATGAAAATAATTTCAAACTGATTTTCATTATGGTTATGGGTAACAAATAAATACATTTTTCTACTATTTTGAGAAGATAAAATACCTTAAAATAGGAAGAATTCAATGAAAATCCACTCCCCTCTTACAACTTAAAGCTGCTTTTCAAGGAAGTAGGTAATTATAATTCTGAAAAGACTTACTAAAGCTGTTATATAATAGAACATAGAATGATTTGCTTTACTGATAATGACAAATTATAGGTCAGATTGATTTTGAATGAAAAAAAATTACCATAAATATAGTTGCACATTTTTGGAGAAAGAAAAGAAAAATGTTGATGAAGTGGGAAGTAAGGGAACATATGTATCATATACACTTCCAATCACTTCAGCAGATATGGAATGCAGAAATGCTATCTACATCCAGAAGAAATTGGAGGAGCCAGCCATATTTCAGGCACCTCAGAGGAAGCAAAGAGTCAAACCTGACAGCAGAATCCCACCTTTTGATTCTAACCTATTTTTTTTTCACCAACTACAATGTAAATGAGATATGAAAAATTTCTGAAGCCACTGTCATCAGAAGCAGTGGGAGCGCATCCTAGTATGCAATGTTATCAGTAAAATATTTGTTCAGGTTTCTATTCTTACATACATTCAAGGTTTACATTTCAATGCAACCAGTCATTCCAATCTTGTTTTAAGGATAAGATATTTTTAAGAAGATTTGTCCATACAAAAGTAAGGTTGCTTTGGCAACTGTAACTATAGGAAGCCATAGTAATTACTTTCACAAAATCCTACCTAGTGCTTTCTCCCTCTTAATAGGAATGTGTAAATACCTCATTTTAAGCTACATTTATGAGAAATATTACTCTTCATAAATCCTACCTTTGAGGCATGGAAATCCAAAAGTACATACTAAAAGCAGATTGAATAGTGCAAAAACAATTTGCAAAAACTTATTTCAATTGAAAAAGCGAAGTCAGATCATGCATATTTGCTCTTGGAGGGAAGTGAAAAACTGAAAAGAATGTACCTTTCTATTTTCGTATTTCAAAATATCATTGAATAAACCGTGCCGTTTATTCATGTATCTTAAAAGACAATCAACAATGATTCACTTTTGTGGACAGCGGGCAGAAGAAATTAAAACTCCAATTTAATATACTTCAGCTACATATTAATGTGAACAGATCTACCAAATCATTGCACAGCTCTGCACTGCACACTGTGGAGTTCAGTATGTGGCTCAGACCAAGTTTAAGGCCTCCATTCATCTCTTCATCATGTGGTAGAAATGTACTCTGATTTCCCAGGCATATTGTTTGAGATCCATCATTAGTAATATTTAGTGTAGTTCTGCTGACCCCTACGTTTGTTAGTTAATAATTTCTCCAGTATTTCTGCTGTGCTTGTTAGAGTAGATGGCACCCATATAGGCTTGATTCCTTCCCATGGCCTTGTTTGCTGAAGAATATTGCACCACAGCCCTCCCTCTCAGGCCATGCTGTTCAGCTTTGGCATACTGATGGCACAGACTACACTGGCCACAATGCGTTCTTGCATTGCATTAGGTAAGAAAATTAATAGTTGTTTGTAAATAGGCTCTTTACATACACTATCAGAAGAGCATTGCTTTCCCTAACTCTGCTTCCTGCCTGTACGAATGCTATCCTGTTTTTCAGTTGCAAACCATGTACTTCCATGGTATCTTCCACGGTACACGCTGAATTTTTTTTCTGACCCTGTAGTTTTGCATGGTGCCAGAAGTCACACACATTTACTCATGCTGCTGCACCGTTGTCATCATCATTCCAAGCAGTCCTGATATTTTTCAAAACCAGCCATCCATGCCAGTCCATCTGGGAGACTATCAGCATATAGTACAGTGAGCCTCAAAACTGTTTGTTTATCATCTGTTTTCTAGCAAATCCCAGGCCTACACAGAGGTTAATGCCCTCTAAGTAACTAGAATAATTCTTAGATTTTTACATATCTCCACTGATTACACTTTACCTTGCTTCAGTGAGTGTGTAAAGCACTGTAAAAGTAGCAAGACACTCAGAAATCCACTGTGATATTCATAAACTTTTGATTTTCTACTAGCTTCGCAGTGATTAACAACAAGACTATTTTAAAAAAATTAGGTTCATAAGATGGGATACTTTGAACAAAACTATGTATCACATCCTGAATTTTGAGATGAAGGAGAGAGAATTCAGACAAAATAAGGCTCTACTATGATGTCAGTTTTAGGATACCTAAATTAAGTATAGCGTTTTATTCTGTGTTCAGTTGCCCTAGCTTTTGTGTGCTTTTATGTAATTTGACAAACTGAATAATCTGAGGTCTCTCCTCACAATATTTGAGGATAGACATATACTGCTGTGAATTCTTGATTTACCTTTTGATCAATATATTTGTTTTCTTCAATTCCTGATCTTTTAGAGTGGTCACATGAGGAAGAAGACGCTGAAGGAAGTCTTCGCAGCAGACAGCTGGTATCTTGTTGCTGGCGATCAATAAACTGCTTCATAAAACTTTCCCTTGTGAACAAACAGAGGATATTGATAGATTAAAAACCCAGGAACAGTTAATATTTGCTTTTCTTTACAATGTGTCACAACCCATTAGTGCTAAGATAAACTGTGAGAAATGGATGTACTGACCTACAGATGTATAAATGGACAGAATGAAGAAAAAAACAATTGATAAAACTTACATTCAGTTTATTAAAAGAATCTATAGCTGAATTGAGAAGTGTGTGGCTTGCATGTAGCTTTGAAGAAAATAGTTTCACTCCCTTTTATAATAATTATTTTATTTATTTATTTACCAAATAAAGTGCTAAATATTTGAAGTGCCTTTTGCAGTTTTTGGCTCTTTTGAGCTCATTACACAGTGAGTTGTTACTGCAATATAAATCAAATGCTGCTATAATCCAAAGGAAACATACTTCCTGCAAGAAATTGTTTCTTCAAGATTTCAAACAACATCTGTTCGTATAACTGCTTTGAATGCCAGTATTAAGGCACTTCAGCAATTCTGTGCCTCACATATGCCACGTTTAAAAAGTATTTCTGTTTACAAGAAACATACATTTATCTTGCTGTCTTTTATATTTAATATCATTGCCCTGTTTTCAGTGTAAATTGACTATGTCATAACTAATTTTTATCTGGAGACATAGTTTTACATAGTGCTATAGCTTCAGATTTAAAGATTTAGCATGATCACGTTTAGAGGGTGCCGGGAAAAAACACAGCTAGAAAGAAATTAAAAAAAAAAAAAAGAGGGAGACTGGGAGAGCACCCTCAATATATAAGTAAGCGATATTCTGGTACTAAGAACAAAGTTATCCGTGACTGTTTCCTTGAGGTTTGGAACACTTTTTCCTGACCCTGTTCACCAGCATTATTCTTTGTATTCAGATAAGATGGTACAAACAGATCAAATCAGTTGTACTAGTATCCTTGTGAGTTTAATGAGAATGTAATGCAATTTCAGAAGACAAATAACAGTGACAGCCATCTTTCACATCATCCTATCTCCAAGCATGTGCTCACTGGGATACTGGTATGGGCACAGCCTGACCTGCTCGGCCAGCCTGTGCTGTTTCAGCAGTCTCATCAGCCTGTATCTGCAGCAACAGCCCTTAGACTTCTGTAATAATTGTCTTTTCTTGGCACCACACCAATTAAAACAGTAATATTAATTGATGATCCAGTAGCCAATTGAGGGACCGATCCTTTGTTGTGAGTTTTACAGCAAAATAGTAACAGTGCACGTCCAAAGAGGGGACAAGGTCATCACAATGAAACTGCTGTTCGATGGCCTGCATTATCCACTCTTAATGATTTGCTGCCAGTTGATCTCATCTTTAAAAAGCCACATGAGAATTGATTAGACTGCTAGCTGCCCATTTCAGCCAAGAACCTAAAACCCAAATGGGAGTGGAAGAACAACAATGTAGTTTTCAATCATACTTTACTTGTGTTGGTTCCAGTCAATCTAGTTCCTTTCATGAATATGCTATAATGAGTGCTAGGATTTTATTTTTTTAAGTAAAAGTAAGATAAAAATAAAATGTCAGCTCCTTTCAACTCTGTTAATTCTGTTTCAGTTCTGATTTTCTGAAGTATCTGCTTCATCCATAAGCAAAACAGTTAAATATTTTTGGAGCTCTGTGGCACCAGACCAGCTTATGGCATATTAGCAATGGGAATATTTCAATACCTTATTTTTGGAACTGTGAAATCTGAAGGAAGCTTGGAGATTTTCACCATCTGTGGCCTGTTTGGAAATTTTTCAAAGATGCGTAGACGCAGTGGAAGCTTCTCTTTTGTATCTGCATTTGCTTCACTTTGCTTCAGCTAAAAACAAGGAAATGAAAAAAAAAGAAAAAGCAAAAATTTGCTCTGTAATATTGCAGCCTTGTTTTTCATAATTCAAATAATAACAGCAATTACCTAAAGAAACAGAAGATGGCAGCAAAGAACTACAGAGGGTAAATTGGTACTCTATTTTATTGGTCTGCTTGTGCTAGAAGCTGACAAATTCCAAACAATACCATGCCTTTAACTGAAAGTCATAAAATGGGAGGATTGCTAATAATTTTAATTTTAAAATATGAAACATACTAATGCCCTATTCAATATGGTTGTTTCTATGTTTCCTTCACAGTTCCCTAACACTTTATCAAGGAAATAAACATCCATGCTCTTTTCTTATTAGTCACATCTTTCTGTATTTCTTGACAGCCCTAAAATATTCCAATAGAAAATAGCATTTATAAAGGGAGTAATTTTAAAGAAATCTAGCTTTCAGAACATGGAAGTAACAGGAAAATTGCATTTAGATGAGTATTAAAAATAATATCAAAAGACTCAAAAGAATCCATCTACGTCAGCAATTCTGATACTGAGCTGCAGCAAATCTAATGATGAACACTGCATTTGTAAATATCCACAAACAGTTATGCCAAGGAATACCACACATTTAAATACAGAAAAGGCAGATACACCTATGTGGACAGATAATGGATACATCTAATCATATAAGATAAAAGAGATTTGATATGGAGATATGATTCCTGAATTGTGATTACCATATTTGCAACTCACTTGTGTCGTAACAACAAAAGACCAAGTCAGAAGGATTCAGTGAAACACATTTGTTTTTACATTTATGTTAAATGGGAATTTAAACATTGAATTTCTATCTAGTTCTATATATTCAAATATCATGTACCATTTCAGTTAGCACACATCTAATTATTTAGATATGAAGTTTAATTCTTCTTCCCACGCCTGCTTGTGAACACAATCTTAGAAGCTTATACTTTAAAACAGAGTTGCCCGATCAGCACCTGCAGGGAATACTGCTGATAGGTATCAGCTATAGATTTTTACCGTGGTGAATTGCCCAGGAAGTCGAATGGAGTTTTAACTCCCATTTGCACTGCCTTGTGTAATCCATGCTTCCACAGCATGCTATAGAAGAACAACTGCTTTGCTGCACTGTCATGCTATCAGCAACATCACCACTTCCAGCCACAGGACAGTTTAAACTGAAAATCAATTCATATTCGGCTGGATACAAGTTGTCAAGTGGACAGAAAACTGTTTGAAGTGCTGCAAACAAAGATTAATGATTAATGGTAAAGCACAGGGTCAGAAGAAAAGGGGAATGGAATATCGCATAAATCTGTAATATGTTCAGTCCTACTTAATGGCTTCATTAATGATCCTTAAAAGGAAGAAATTATGACATTAATGAAATTCACTTGATATTAAAACGTGGAGTAAAATACCACGGTGGAGAAAAAAGAGGACAGATTTAGAAGTAGGGGCAGGAAATAACAAAGACTGAAAATAATTCTAGAGCAAGAATAAGAGAAGAAACTAAACTAGAACTTGTACTTCAATACAGCATCAAAAGGGCAATTTGGGCACCAATTATGTTACCAGCCAAAGGTTGGTTATGTATTATACAGTCTTAGAAAATGGTACAGAAGTTCACTGCTCCTCTCTCTGCTGCTTTGAGGAGCCTGCACCAGGGTAAGCATTCGGTTCTGAAGACCATTTAAGCAGTCTCACATGGACAAGCCAAACCAGTGCAGAAGACAGACATGGAAAAAAAAGGAGAGAGCTACAGAAACCAATTGGAGCGGGAGAGAAAAAAGGAATGAAAGACTTCAGGGGACCAATATTTATATTTCAGCAACCACAATTGATAGTGAAAGAAGAGGAGGAGATGTAAAATTATGGAAGAAATATTTGAAAATATATTACTTCAAGAATATAACAGTGTGACCCAAGTATAGGAATGAAAAGATGAAATTAGGGAATTTTTAGGCTGAGGATAAAGATGAATATAGTTACAAAGAAATCTAGGAGTGTTTAGAAAGGTCTCTGGAGGGAAGTGCCTCATCATTCCAGATTCAGGCGAGACAGAACCCTTGAAATGCCAGCGTACCGCAGAAAGAAATCCTTCACTGTCACTGAAATGAATCAGATTATCTACCGGGGTTTTTCTGCAACATTGTGCTGTTGAAAAGCTTTGGGAGGGGGTAATTTTTAGAAGAAAAAAGGGTTTTGAGTTTCTGCTAGTTTGCTTTACTGAGAAATCTCTGTATAAATAGGCAGATTCTGGCATGGACAAATAATGTCCCTTGCAGCTATGGACTCCCATTCACAGAAGTCAGTGTACGCAGAATAGAGTGCACACCACAGATTGCAATGCTGCCTGAAGTCTCAGCGCAGAACAGATCAGGGAGAGCTTGGAAACAGGGAACTGTATAGCTGAAGTGATAAGCAAGGGAACAGAAATATCCCCCTTCTAACCAGGAGAATGATCCAAGACAGGCTTTAAAATAACCTAAAGTCAGAGCAGTTCTACCGAATCTCTCTCCAATTACTCATGCTGTGATAATATTACATGTTGGGGAGCGTGAAGCATTTAGCTTCACTGAATTCTTCTCTACACATTTAGGGTGTAATTGTTGCTCTGCATGACACACATCCCATTTTGTATTGCTGCTTAAATCCTTTACATTTCAACTTTCTTTAACACATAACAAACACTTATATTTTTAAAGGTACAGGATTTTTTTTAAAGGTACAGGATTATGTTGAAATATGGTGATGATGGTGCAGAATGTTTCTAGCAACAGCTAAATACCAGGACTTTTTTTCTATGGTTTTTATTTTTTTAGTTATTATTATTATTATTATTAGCAAGGAAATGTGCATGGGCTTGATTTGTACTGCTTAGCTCTTGTCTCCAGCTCCTAAGAGTCTACTGGAAGCAGTTCAATGACATTTTGTCAGCCTGGGCTGGCTAAATTCTCATGTGCCTGCTAGAACAATTCCTGTAAAACCACAGAAGGAATTTATGTCTATTTTCACTATTTCCATGGTGCTTAAGTTTATAAGGGCAGATTTAATGGCACAATGCATACAGTACTACTGTCTGTTCTGAACCTAGATCAGACGTTATTAAAACAGTACCTAAATGGTGGGGAGTGATGGAGAGGAAGTCTTAATTTGGGATTCCACTGGATAATAGCAGTTGAATAACACATTCAGATACAGGCCTAAGGCACCAAGATATCTAGATCTGGTTTACATAACTATCTCAGATGAGTACAAAAGACAACTGATAGAAAGGTACACTTATTGATGGTGTTTAGATTTATTTTTATTTTTTCCAGAAAGACATGATGGCCATGCCTCCATTTGGTTCAAAGCAGTTTGAAGTGAATCCCCAACTATCTTCACTTGCTGTTTGGTGATTTATTTTGTGAGTTGTGTTGGTAAGCAAAACAGATTCTTTTTGGAGGAAACAGAACTGCAAGCTCCACTCCACTCTCGTTGAACACAAACGCAATCCCAATCACTAAGACTGATGGAAGGATCAGAAGCAATGGCTGCTTGTTAGGGTGGCTTCAAACCCCTTGTGCAATGGGGTATTTAGTCCAGTGTTACAACAAATCAATTATTTAGCAAACACATACACAAACACCCTAAACTGCATCTCCTGTTAACTGTGGTGCATCAGCTGCTGCATTGTGATTCTCTCCTGTGGCACAGTTCAGGGCATTAACGGCAGATGACTTCATTCATACTACTACATAATACTACAGAATATTTATTTGTGTTTTCAAGGCTTCTTTATAAAAGGGTGACTGTTAAAATCACCAAGACCTGGGCCCTTAAAACCAAAGAGAACCTGTAAGAAGTTGCTCTAAACACATAAAGTATGGTGGTGAATGTGGAAGAAGGTAGAGGCAGGGGGAATAGAAGACATCAGGTAGTGACTAGTGAGAAATAGGGGCAGGGTCAGCTCTTTAGCACATATCCACACTGGTTATGGTCAGACATTTGCGCTGGGATGGTCAGCAAAGCAATTGCCCTGCTGGAGATAACAGCCTTCCCAGCAGGATGCTGGCATTTCCCACATAATCACACTAGTCCAGCTAGGACAAAAGAGCCACAGCACAAGATCATTCACAAACCATCCCTCCTCTGCCAACTACAAAGACTCTCTCATCCATGTTTTAGAAACTAAAGTGATGACATTTAAAAATTTTATAATATATGCTGTATTAAAGTAATTGAGTGACACGCTATACACTGCTATATAGAACCTGAATAGACGAGTAAAGCAACAAATGGTGGATCTAAATTGTTTTCTATTTTAAAGCATTGTAGTACTATAAACTCACAGATCTCAATCACCAAAATTGTGCTCGGGGCAAAAGTAGCAAGTTCTTTTCAAGTGTGTACTGCAGCTTCTTTGATAGGCAGGCGCTAACAGCCTGGGACATTGAAGTGCTCTGGGGTCAGGTAATATAAATGTGATGACTTTTAACAGTTCAAAGAGCTAACTAAGGTGAGTATCTGTTCATATCACCAATTTGCATTTAGAGACAGAAACATCCTTGAAAGTAATGTTCTTGGCAAGGCAAACTGAAAGCTCAAATTGAATACAGTCATTGAGTTTCTAGGACATTGACACATTGATGGGAACATGCCAGAGGAAAAACAGAGTTAATCATATCCAAAGGGGTAAGATCTACCCTTCCTAACTTTTATTTGTTTCTCTATTCAATTAATTCGGGTTGTGGAAGAAGAACTAGTAACATGCAAAACGTTAAGAATGAAAGATGCACTTTTCATGTAGTCTGTGAAATTCACTTAAACATTGCATAAATATTTCAATGAAATTAAATAATTATGAGAAATGTACTGCGTTACTCAAACTCTTGTCATTTCAGTTGACAGTTTTCATAACAGGCTGAGCTCAATCATGTTCAAAATTAAAAGCTGTGCAACTGATGTACACACAGTTTATTTAGGAACTGGCCAGCTGCCCAGAATACTTTCATGGTGAGTGTGGAAAGTTCAAGCTGTTGGAGAAAGTTCAGGGGGTCTCACTACAGGATAGTTTTAAATTAATATTGTTTGGTACATTAGAGTGCACTGCTATATATCATTTTTTCACTGGAAATATCCCCTAGGGGCTATATTTGAAGAATACAGTTGCTATACACTATCTGTGCTACCCTCTTAGTAGGATATGTGCTGTGCTCCTGCACCACACACTTTGAGCATGATACAAATACAGGACGGGATGAACAACATTACAGACCGATACCAGCACCTATCCAACAGTTTTCCAGATATTTTTTCTCATTCAAATTTTCGTATTTATCATCACCTGATTTGTCAACAGCAACTTTGAATGAAATCCAAGTAATTAGTAATGCTAATTATAGCATTAAATGACACATTAAATTAAACAATTAAAAATCAGAATGGTGGGTTAAATGAGCTGTTTTTTCCCTTTCTGTTATTACTCTGAAGCCATATAGACCTGGTAAATTTTTGGACATGAATGAGAGCTGTACTAAAAGAAGATATGTATGTGGGTAAGCTTTCACAGCCCAGACTCAGCTTTGGCATAAATTTGTGCCAACACATTATACCTATATTGGATTAAAATTCAAGAGAAATCAAAAGTTGTAATGTAATATAAAAAATGCTACTATTTACACCTGTAATTCCAATAAAAATGAAGAAGCAGCTCAGTTTTGTTTGAGCAAACTGCAACATGAAAATAGAATGGCAAAAAAACAATCTGAAAATTAAGGTAAAAAGTACTGACAAAATGCAGTAGGTTGAATTTGGGTAAAAATAACACTTTCAACACAGAAAAAAACCACAGCACTTATGACATGTAGATCCTATTAGGTTTGTCTATAATGCTAAATAAAAGGCTGCCAAGGGCCTAACCCTTGCCTAGAGTCCTACCAGCTGACTTCAATCATACTTCATAATATTTGGCTCTCGGTTTCTCTGGGTCTCTTGGGATGGCCTTGAGACATAATTACAGTAGTTATATTTCTGTGCATTTTCCAATTCTTCAAGGCACCTGAAATAAAGTGAGAGTTTTTATGTGCAATTCACCTGAGTCACATTTCTGTGTTATGAAATTTGGGTTGTGAACTGCCTACTCTGAGAGAGACAAGAACTTGCGAGTTCGCCTGAAAGCACGAGGCTTTCTGGGAGAGCATGACAAGGACTGAGTGGCTTAGAGGTGACAAACCTGGTGAAACCTTGTCCATGCTTCCTTTGAAAGCAGTCCCTCAAGTAAACTATTCCCTAAACTAGTCCCAAAGCATTGTCTGGGAGAAAGTCCAGGAAATCCAGGTGGAGGCCCAAGACAGAGCCAGCCATGAGCAAACAGTTATGCAGCGTGCATAGACAAAGGCTCTGTGTTTCAGCTTGCTCTAGCTCTCGTCCTCTTTTAGTTAACAGTCTAGATGTACCAACTGTGCATTTTGCCCTTTGGGCTCACCTAAACAAATGGGGACATTGCAGGCAATAAAAAATTCTCCCATGTAGCAACTATAAAACAGAACCTAAATTGATTTTAACCACATTCTGTGGTGCCTTGGGGAATTTTCACTGAAATGTAACAAAAAATATGATTACAGTGGTGCTAGCATTCACAGCAGAGACTGCACTGTTGATAATCAAAGGGTAAAATAAACTGAAAAAGTTCCTAGCAGATGGAGGAACAAGATTACACATATATTTCTCATATGCACAAGATTATTTTTTTTATAAACAACTTTTATGTGTCACAGGGTTTATACGCTGTGTGTAGTATGATTGGATGCTGTGATTGCTATTTCCCAATTGTTCATTTAAATAACTTTTTCCTCAATTTTGCATGAAGTCTCCCAAATTAATAAGATATTGAGTAAAGTTTCACAAATGTGTTTTCTTAATAACTTCCTTTCAGTAATTGTAGCTCCTATCGGTTCTTCATGAACAAATGCTGCTGAAAAGATGTGATTGCAATTCAAATGGCATAAAACTCCTCTGGCAAAACTCGGCTAAGATTTAGTCCATTTATTTAATAGAGGACAGGAATCCAGTGTGT